>NC_142501.1:198393787-198712287 GCF_057876585.1 Rhinolophus sinicus
GTTTTGCTAAAACTACACTTCATTTTAACCATTGCATCACATAAAGTATTATTGTAGTGTGCATGTAGGGTGCAAACTAGGCATTTCTAGTATTACTTAAACACGTCAATGAATTGTTTCAGTTCCAATGTTGTTTTCCTATGCATCTATGTAACATTGTACTGTTTATTTGCATATTATCTGCAGACAGATAATATTCTCTCTCTGTAGAGAGATCTGTGTAAATCATAATTGTAATTAAATTGAAATAGTATTTCAATTATAATGTAATGAAAATTTTCTCGTCTGAAAAAGGTAAAGGCAAATTTAAAAACTGCAAAGAAAAGTATACCAATGATGTAGAATTAGGTGGAGATGTAGAAGCTAGTACTATGCTAGGCAGAGTAAAGCAAACAAGGAGGAAGAAAAGCATTGCAACTTGCTACAGCAGATTGTGAAAGAAAAATTTAAGATGATAAAGTGGACAATATTAAGAAACATTTTCAGAAAATGCATAGTGGATTTGATAAGAAGTGTCCTTCCAATAGCCAAAAAAGAATCAATGAAATTAGTTGCCAGAAAACAGAATCAAATATTCAACAAAAAATTTTAAGTGGTTTTAATTTAAAGTATTTTTTAATTCAAAGAAAGTTTTGAATAAATTTAAGCAGGGTCTGCACTTATAAATTTGGTCACGTATAAAAGAGCATGGATTCTTGCACAAAAGAAAATCCCTGTTAGGTGAAGAAATGGTAAAACAAATTATTTTTAGTAATGGAAGTATTGTTAGGAAATTCCGAGGAAAAGACTAAAACAGATGTTTTACAAAAAGTGAAATTTCTTCAAATACATCACCAAATAATTGCCCAAAACATACAAGACTTTTCTAACAATAGCAAAGATCCACCAATAAGCTTGAAAACTCACAAGTGCTTTTCTTTAACTTTAGAGGAGTCATGCAATATAATGTAATAGTCACGGCTCAGATGATGCTTTGGGTACATTTTGTCTCAAAGGACTTCCAGTTTGCAAAGAAATGTTGTCAATTCACAGCCTTAAAAAAAATCTAATACATGACAAACATACTTTTAGGGGCTGGCCCGGTGGCTCAGGCAGTTAGAGCTCCATGCTCCTAACTCCGAAGGCCGCAGGTTTGATTCCCACATGGGCCAGTGGGCTCTCAACCACAAGGCTGCCAGTTCAACTCCTCGAGTCCCGCAAAAAGATGGTGGGCAGCGCCCCCTGCAACTAAGATTGAACATGGCACCTTGAGCTGAGCGGCCGCTGAGCTTCCGGATGGCTCAGTTGGTTGGAATGTGTCCTCTCAATCACAAGGTTGCCGGTTCCACTCTCGCAAGGGATGTTGGGCTGTGCCCCCTGCAATTAGAAAACGGCAACTGGACCTGGAGCTGAGCTGTGCCCTCCACAACTAAGACTGAAAGGACAACTTAACTTGGAAAAAAAAAAAAAGGCCTGAAGTACACATTGTTCCCCAATAAAGTCCTGTTCCCCTTCCCCAATAAAATCTTAAAACAAAACAAAACAACAACAAAAAAACATACTTTTAAATCTTTTACATCTGCCAACAAAAAAATTCCAGCTGGATAAGAAAAAATTAATTTCTGTCACTTCACATGGTAATTATGTCATGCTAGGTCACAAATTCATATTAATAGGGAGGAATGTTCAAATAAGAAACTGATATTGCCCTCATTGCTTATTCCATTATATGATACATACTGAAAATATCTGTGCTTTGTTTTCTGCAGCACACTCTATGAAAACCATCACGGATATAGTTGTTAAAGTTGTGGTTATATACGCTTAAATACTATGAATCGTCTCCAGTTTATGGAGCTGAAAAAATAGAAGATGATGAATAATGTGACCTTGTATTCTTTGCCAGTGCTCTTTGGGTCATGCTCTTTGGGCCAGTGCATTTTTAACTCCAATTCAAGATTTTGATACAAAGGGAATGCTTGCCAAATATTCAGTAACCAAAGACAGAAAATGCCTGTATGATGTATGTTTTCTCATCGAAATCATACTGCGTATGAATGAGTTAAATGTGAAACTACAAGAGAAGCTGATTTGTGACATCACTAGGCAGGTATGAGAATTTATGTTGAAACGGATACTTTTATAATACAAATCAATAATAGTGATTTTACACCTTTTTCTAACATGAATCAATATGCAAGTTACTTTCATTGTAATTGATGGCTGCTATGTAAATTGGCTGCAAAGACTAAAAAAACAAGTCAAGGACATTTCATGGTCATTGGTCAATTTTGCGTTCCCTTTCAATTTATGCAAACCAAGAGTTGGTAAATTTACCTCACTTTACAGATATAGTACTGAAACTGATAGGCTTTGCTCCAAAGTCAAATCAATTCTTCTAGAATAGATGAACAAGTGTTGTCAATATAGATGCAAATATAAACAAAAAAATTGGGGGGTATTTTTTCAGTTACTGAAAATCTTTTAAGTATATTTGGAATATATTAAGTATATAAAACTACTTTTTCAGCTGTAAATCATATGAAATGCAGTACAGATCAAGTATATCCAAGGACAATTTTGTTTGAATCAAGATGTGCTGTAAAAAACACTAACCACTGAATTTCCAAGACTTAGTATGAAAACGTATATAAAATAGCTCATTAATAATTATTTATATCAGTCACATGTTGAAATAATATATTGGATATGTTAGGTTAAATAAAATATACTATTCAAGTCAATTTCACCTATTTCTTTTTACTTTTTTAATAATGTGGGTACTGGATATTTTAAAACTACACATGTGGCTCGCATTATATTTCATTGGATAATTCTGATCTAGAATGTAATTGCCATGATAATATGACAAAGGTGATATGGCTTTTGTCTTGTTTATTCTTGTATTCCCAGAGCTCAAAACCAGTGCCTGGCACATAGTAGGTGCTCAGAAAATACTGACTACATAAATGAATCTAACCATACCTCAGTAGTACCAGTACGGGCTCAGGAGCAGGAAACAGAAACCACTCCAATTATTTCAAGCAGAAAGGGATTTAATCTGGGGAATTAGGAACTTACAAAAAATCATTGGAAAGGCTGGAGCAGGAGGTTCTTGACCAGGCCCCCAGGAATGGAGCCCAGGACAACACGATAGAACCATCCTGCCAGGAGAGCTGCCACCTCTGCCACCGTCAGGAAAACAGGACTAAACAAGCCATTCCTGGAGCTGTTGGCTTCAGGAACACACCTCTTCAAGCATCAAGTGTTAGATTTCAGGCACACCACACTTAAGACGTCCAATCTAGTGAAACATAAATGGCTTGCACTCTCCCTCTTGACTCCCTCTTAGAAGCTGGTGCCTGGATGCTGGAACACACTGCAGAAAAACTAGCAATGCTATACCATGCATGGCACATGCAAATACCTGCTCAGGCAGGTGCATCTAATTTATGAAGCCTAAATCACATCCAAAAACCACTTCCAAAAAATCTCTCCCATCTCCACACCAGGCAAATGCCTTCAAATTAAACATCCCTTCCTCCAGGAAGCTTTCCCTGACTATCCCAAGACTATGTTATGTTGGCTCTCCATGTACTTTATGTGCATTCTTGGCTCACTTCATTAAATTTATTTTTTTCTAAGTGTTTATTGTCTTTCTCTTTGATAGGTCATTAGCTCCATGGTCAGGGCTGTGTCTGCTTATTCACTATTGTATTCTCCCCACCTAGTGGTTAGAAGCTAAATTCACGCGTTGAATGAATGAATGAACACGGCACAAAGCGTCAGGGATTTGCACTCATCTTTCCCCATGCCACAAACCCTCTCATAATCCACCCATGTGCCCTCATAGATATTCAGCACCTGCTAGAGGAAGACCGTGGTTGGCACACCCATCACTAAGACACAAATTTGCACTCTCAAGGAGGATGGCCTGGGCTGTTTCTAAGAAACAGGAAGGGACTACAGTCTGGGCAACGACTTTCAAGAAAATGCTGGGCCTGGAGGGGCTGGGCCTGAGCCCAGGCTGCAGACCAGCCAAGGAAAGATGGGACCAAAGTGTTACGGTGCACGCTGCACAGAACTCGCCAGCCATGCTCCTCTCAACAAGGAAGACTTGTGGGCACTTAAGTGAGGGACCCGGAAGAGGATCGGGGTCACGCAATGACACGTACACAAAAGCATTTTCACAGTGTATGAAACTCCTCACATGCATTCATCATTATCACTCCTCCTCCCCCCATTTTATAGATGAGGAAGCCAAAGCACAGCAAGGTTAGCAACTTTTCCAAGGGCAAGTGTCAAATCCAGGTCTCAAGCCCAAGCAGCACAGGGCTGTGGTTACAACACACGCTGCAGCACCAGACAGAGCCAAGTTCAAAGTCATCTCTCGCCACACACCGGCCAGATGTTATTGGGTAAGTCACTCTCCGAGTTTCTGTTTCCTCATACATAAGATGAAGATGGTACCATCTAACTCACAGGGGTGTTGTGAAAATTAAATGAAATGCTTTTGCAAAGAACCGAGCTCAGCCCTTTGTGCAGAATAAGGATTCAGCAATTCGTATCGCTTTACTGTTATTGTTGCTATTCAAAGTTTAAGACTTTTGCTGGTATCTCAGCTTGCCCTTTAGTTGTACAAATCTTGTAATAACCTTAATAATTTTCTTTAAAGTAGTCCAGGAAAGCCAGTAGAATATGAATGCGGGAAGGGCGTTCATGAGCATTCACAAGAGGCCTTTAGTTACCTAGATTAGGCAGCATACTCCAGGCCTGGTGAGCTGTCATGAAATCCCAAAGATCTCACCCCAGAGGACAGTACCAGAAGCACGCCCTCTATGTCCAATCGTGATCCCCAGAGGCTTTGCTAATCCACATAATAAATGTGAAACATGAGCTTCTATTAGGGTACTTAGTGACTTGTTAATCACATAATGGACGCACCAAACGGGCTCCATTGATAAAAATAGTGGTAATTCAATCCACAGAGTGAAGTTCAAGATGAAATATCCTAGAGACACTTCCTGCCTTTACTTGATCCTTAACCCTTCACCCTCAGGGGTGGCACACAGGGGGGAGGTGGCACCATAGGGTAGGACTTCTGCCTTTTTTAGCTCCAACTCCGGTGCTCAGGCCACTCAAGCAAGCTATTCTGGCTCACTTGGGGAACTTTTTGAAAATATAGATTCTTGAGCGTTATCCCAGACCTACCGGGTCCAAACCTGCAGAGACGGTTTTTATTTTTTAAGTTTTCCCTATTTGGAATGATAATCACCAAATTCCAGATAAAGTTACATTTGGGTTGGGGGGAGAGGCACCCAAGAACTTCAGCTGCCCTGGGAAAACTTGCCTTCTTAAGCTGGGTGAAATGTACAGAGACGTAATTCTACTAGCCCTTACGCTGTCTTACATGTCTGAACTCATTCATCATAAAATTTTAAAGCCCCCTATCGACACTGTAAGCAGCCACTAGATGGTCTGTAGGGCATTTCCACTCTAAAATGATCTGACCTAACGCCGTTGGAATTTGGAGGCAACGTCTGCAGACCCACTGAGCGCTCTTGTCAGTAACTAGACCCAGTTGCCACCTGGTTTACCAATGACGGTCGTTCATGCCGTGTCCACCAGGCTCTTCCCAGGACAGAGTCAAGTCTTTTTTGTTTTTTGTTTTATTTATTTTTTTTCAGAGTCAAGTTTTAACTGACACTTTTGACATGCCACTCATTCCACCCGTTCTGAGGAAGCCAGTTGCTTTCAGCATTTCCAGGATTCTGGAGCATCTGAGGGGATCTACATAGTCTCCAGGGGTTGGCCCCATGTCAAGAAGAGCAGCTGTTGGCAGCAAAGGATTCAGGCGATGTGAGCATGCTTTAGGTAGTTGTGCTCTAATCCGCTGTTAGCATGCTTGATTAAAATGATGACTGGTTTCAGAGCACAGCCTGGCCTGCAGCTGTCCCGTCTCCCTGGCTTTGAGCTGGGTGGGAGTTGCTTCAGCCTGTGGTGGCAAATGCAACGCAAGGAGAAAAGCCCAGGCACCGGTCCATCCTGTATAATGACTGGGCAGGATTGACCAGGAGGCCACACACTCAGCGGCCTGACATCCAGCCTGATCTGATTACTGTTTACAAGCAATGAATTTACGTTTGTGTAGAAATGAGAGTGCACATCATCCGGGTATGGGGGCAGCCCTCCCGGCTTTACAACGTACCTCAAGAATCAGAATACTTAGGGACATGGGGTATTCCTGTCATTGCCGAAGCCAGGCAATCTTCAAAGTGGGGGGGGGTGAATGTACCCCAGGGTTCACAAGATAATCCATGAGTGTTAAGGAGCATATAAGACCTTTTATTTCTATTTGCTTTTTATCTCAATCTTAAAAGTTTGTATTTTTTTATATTTTATAATACACCTATTTTATTGCATACTAAACATAATAGATAATGTCACTGAGTTCTTCCTCTATTCCAGGCACTATTCTAAGAGCTTACATATATCATTTTATTTAACTTCTACAACAACCCTATGAGGTAGGTATTATTAGTTCTACTTCACAGGCACAGAGCAGTCAAGTGATTCTTCCAATGTCATACAGCTGGCAAGTGGCAGAGCTGGGATTTGAACCCTAGTCTGTCTACAGTTTATATTCATAACTACTACGCTATTCTGTCTCTCACAGAGAAATATAACATTTAAACAAACATAAATTGGGGTTGAATGCTCAAGTTTTTGTTTTGTTTTTAACTGAAGAAGTTGTTCATTAAAAAAAAAAAAACTTTGGAGAATACTGGTAAGTTCAGATAAAACAAAAACAAAAACTTAAACTACTTCCACGGGAGCTCTGGGCAAGGAGGGATATTTGTCAGGATGTTCAAATCTTAGGGTGTCACCATGAGCTCAAGTGCTACTCGACCTGTGTCTTCCAAGACCAATCATTTGTATGCCATCTTCACAATTTCTGCCACGTTTTTCAGCACTTTTTCTAATTCTGATTTTTCTTTAAATCATCTCACTGTCTAAAACTTAATGAATTTTCAAAATAAACACTGTGTCACCACTACAAATGGGAAACCAGTATCCCTTGCAGAAAACCATTTCATTATAAAGTATTATAAAAATTCTCCTCAAAAGACCTTGTTTTTATAAAAATAATAATAGCTAATATTTTATAATGCTAGGTATTTTATAGTGCCAGGTACTACTCCAAGTTTTGGAAACATATTGAGCTGCCAACAGCCCCACTAGTCAAGCGTTTATATTATCCCCATTTTACAAATGTGGAGCCGGGATTTTCAGCAGCTTGTAAAACTTGACATAGCTGTTGAGGTGGAGGTAGGATTTGAACCCAGGCAGCCCAGCGGCCATCTCAATGTGGTTGCCCACTATGTACACAGTGATACTGCCTGTAGCTCTTGGTGCACCAAGTTAGAGGGTTAGAAGCGAGAACCCTCCTACTCTTAGCTCACTAATGAAGCATCTACTCGACCTCTCAGAAAGTGGGGAGCCTCTGCAGGTGGGCCTCCATGGACTGTCTAACTTTCTAAGGCCAAATCAGGGAAGTCACTGCACTCTCCTCCTCCAAAGATGGGTCAAAAGCATGACTGAACTCCCCTCTAACACCAGGAACAGACAACAACTTGCAATAGGAATGTTTGCCTGGGTTGGTTTAGAAGGGCTTCTCCAAAGAGGGCGGCCTACAGCTGGAGAGGACACTGGTAGTAAGAGGTGGTGGCAGTAACTATGGAGGGAGATACTGAGGTGGGTGGGGAGCAAGACACAGGAAGTGTCTGGCATCCCAAGTCTCAGGGGGTTAGCTCTCCCCCCCACCTCCTGCTTCCAGCCTGAGGGAGAGGAGGCTTCCAGATTGAGAAGCTGGCTGCCACTGCTCCTTCCCAGACCAGAGGTCTGAAGACAGGGAGAGATGTCATGACTTCATCCTCATTCAGAGGACAGGGGAAGGAAAATCCCACATGACACTTTTAGACGGACTTTTATGATTACATCCAAAGAATCACCCCAGTATCATTAGTCAAATAGGTCAGCCATTTCCCAGTGACTTAAGTCACAGTCTCCATACGTGCTGAGCTGTATTTCCAGATTCTCTATTCAGGTCCAGTTGCTTTATTTGATCATCCCTGTAACAATACCACAGTGTTATAACTACAATAATCTTGGAGAAAGTTTTGCTATGTCTAGGGCAAATTCTCGACCCCTTCATTATACTTCTTTTCCAATAACTTACTAGAGTTCTTCGAATCTTCTCTTCTAGATGAATTTTTGAATCCATTTATTGAGTTCCATGAAAAATTGCATTGGCTTTTTTTATTGAGATGACAGTGAGTTTATATATTATTTATAGAGAACTGATTTATTAACAATATTAAATGTTCCCATCCTGCAGCATAAGATGTCTCTCTGTTTATTCAAGTGTCCTTTGTGTACTTATACATTTTTTTTTTTTAGGTATATTCTTAGGGTTTTTGTTTGTTTTGGTTTGGTTTAGACACTTTTGTGAATGGGATTTTAAAATTTTTTACAATTGATTATTGGTGGTATAGAAAAACCTATCAATATTTTTAACACTGATGTTATATCCAGCAATCTTACTCAATTTTCATTAGTTTTAATAGGCTTTAAAAAATTAAGTACCTTGGATTCTTAGCAAATAGTGATATCATCTGCAAATAATGTCAATTTTGAGTCACATGAAATTATATATTTTACATAATTTTATGTATTTATATATAATTTTATGTAATATTTATATATATTATACACTTTATTTTATATGAAGTTTTGACTTCACAGTTTCACATCCTCTCACTTAAGCGCCACCGTAATCATCTCCCATTAGATCTAAATGAACTCTTTTGTGTTTTACATTATGCATCACATTTAGATTTAACATTATCTTTACATGTTACTTGGCTTACTAGTATTTCTCATAACCCTCGTCTTAGTGTCTCTCGTATTTATTTTTGCCTTTACTGGAACATATCCCTAAGTAGTCTTTTCAAAGAGTCTGTGGGTGCTAAATTTTCTGCTCTTACATGTCTCAAAGTATCTGCTTTGCTTTTCTAACTGAAAGCCAGTTTACCTGAGTTTAGAATGCCAAACTCAAGGTACTTTTTCTCAGAAATTTGAAAATATTTCACTGTTGTCTTCTAGTCTTTGGAGCTGCCACTATGAAGCCTGATGTCAGTCTGATTCTTCCTTACTTGTAAGGAGGTTGCATTTTACTCTTGGAGCTTTAAGAATTTTCTCTTACTCTTTGGAATTTTGAAATTTCATCAGGATAATAATCCATTTGTGCTTATATATCTTCTTTCATCATGGGCCCAGGTATTACTACCTGTTCATGAATTTTTTAACAAAAACTGTAAGTTCTCCTCCTCCCTCTCACAGTATCCTACTTTCTTTCTGCTTTAAGATGCAAATTCCTCATAAAGGAAGGTAGTCTGTTCTTATGGAAGCAAAGAGAAGATGAATCTACATCCCAGGCATCTGCTTGCCACCAGCGCCTAACAGGGTGCCTGCTACCAGACATGAATAAATATTTAAAGAATTAATGAATGGATTATGTTGGGGCAGCCTGGATATCCTGAAGCATCCTCTTGCTATTAAAAACAAACAAACATCAATAAATCAAGAAACAAGTACTGGCGAGGATGTGGAATAAAGGGAACCCTTGTGCAGTGTTGGTGGGATTGCAGATTGGTGCAGCCACTATGGAAAACAGTATGGAGGTAGCTCAAAAAACTGAAATGGAACTACCTTATGACCCAGCAATTCCACTCCTAGGTATCTATCCAGAGAAATCCAAAACTCTAATTTGAAAAAATTTATGCACCCTTATGTTTATTGCAGCAGTATACACAATAGCCAAGACATGGAAACAACTGAAATGCCCATTGGTAGACGACTGGATTAAGAAACTGTGGTACATTTATACAATGGAGTATTACACAGCCATAAAGAAGAATGAAATCTTACCATTTGCAACAATATGGATGGACCTAGAGAACATTATGCTAAGTGAAATAAGTCAGACAGAGAAAGACAATACCATACGATCTCACTTATATGTAGAGTCAGAAACAGTCTCAGAAACATAAAGGAAAAATTGAGAGTTGCTAGATGGGAGGAGAGGTGGAGATAAGGGGGAAGGTGAGGGGATTAGAAAGCGCAATCGGTAACCACAAGATTGCCATGGGGATGCGAAAGTCAATTTGGGGAATGTAATCAATAATGTAAGGATTGCGTAGGTATCCGATGGACACTTGTCTCGTTAGGGAGACCACCTCAGGGATGATGTAGATGCCTGATCACTGCACTGTACACCTGAAGCTGAAGCTGAACAATAATGAATGTCAACTACAATTTTATATATATATATATATATATATATATATATATATATATATATATATATATATATATGTATATATATATGAGAAGTAGAGTACAGCATTAAGAATAGAGACAGTGGAAATGTAATGGCTGTATGTGATGTCAGAGGGGTAGTAGATGGGGGGAGGGGTGTTATCACTCTGTGAGGGATACAAATGATAAATGTCTAACTATTACATTGTTTTATACAACTGAAACTAAAAAAAAAATCTTTAAGAACAAATAAAAACTTAAAAGTGATACGAGTATATATATGTTTTAAATTTCAGTATTTTTAAAATTCATGACTGAGATGGGCAGAAATTAAGACAGATACCCAGAATCCAAAGATGAGATGGGAGCCAGAATCCAAATAAGTCAGCAAGAGCTGGAAGCAGAGGTATCTTCTGCTTCCCTGTGACCTAGAGCAAAAGTTTTAACTGGTTTCATGAGGGAGAAGAGGCATAGTGTAGGGGTTCAGCAAGGTGAAGGTCAAATTGAAGACCACTGCACAAAGCTCAGAGCCCCAACATTTAGACTCTCAGTAAAAGGATGATCTGTAAAAATATACCTCTGCTAAACAGAGATATATTTATCTGCCACAAGCTTGATTTATGGATAGTGTCCTCTGAGACTGAATATCCACAGCCAGACTTCATCCACGTCTTTACAGAACAATATATACTACCTTTGTAGATTTTTTTTTAAAAAAGAAAAAAATTGACTTTGCAAAGCAGAAGTAACTTCTCTCAGGGAGGATCCAGACTTTCAAGAATTCCAACAAAGTTCCTCAAAAATCAAAGATCACAGTGTACGGTAGTCTCCCCTTATCCACAGTTTTGCTTTCCATGGTTTCAGTTACCCACGGTCAACCATGGTCTAAAAACATTAAAGGGGAAAATTATAGACATAAACAATTCATAAGTTTTAAATTGCACACCATTCTGAGTAGCGTGATGAAATCTTGTGCCATCTTGTCCAGCGTATCTGTACTGTACATGCTCCCTGCTTATTAGTCATTTAGTAGCCATCTCAGTTATCAGATTGATTGTAGTGGTATCACCGTGCTTGCATTTAAGTAATTCTTACTTTACTTGATAATGGCCCCCAAATGCAAGAGTAGTGATGCTGGCAACTCAGATATACCACAGAGAAGCTGTAAATTGCTTCAAGTGAAAAGGCACATATGCATTGGAAAAAACATAGTACATATAGGGCTTGGTGAGACTCACGGTTTCAGGCATTCACTAGGGGTCATGGAACATGTCCCTGTGGATAAGGGGGAGAGGGGACTACTGTACACAAAAAAACGAGGTGCCAAGAACAGCATCAACACAGTTGAAGAGAAAGTGAGTTAGAAAACAAATCTGAGGACAGAACATAAAGATGAAAATGAAAAACATCAGAGATTATAAAGCTGGGAGGCTGGGCTGATAAGGTTTAAAACATATTAAACTGGAGTTCCACAAGGAAAGAATAGAGAAGACACAATATTGGAAGAGATGACATCTGAGATTTTTCTGGAAAAAGACAAATTCTCAAGCAGATAAATGAAAAAAAAATGTATACGAGTATAGCAACAAAATGAAAGAACTTCAAAACGAAGAGAATCATCTTAAAAAACAACCAGAGAGAAAAACCAGATTATTTTCTATATAGCCAGAAGATAATTAAACAATATTTTCAAAATTATGAGAGACAGTAACTGCCAATCTAGGATTGTATACACAACAAAGTCACCTTTTATAAAGAGGGAAAATAATTTTTAATTTCCAGATTAAAAAACAAACAGACTCCTAGAACTAAAAGAACTTCTAGACTGTACATCAGATGCAAAAGTGAGCGATGAGCAAACAATGAATGAAGAACTTAATGGGTTGGTAAGGGCGGAGACAATTGACTGCCATGAATTCCAATGGCCCTGTACAAATTCCACTTTGTCTTATTCTTTCTTTATCTCTTTTTACTAATGACTTACTTTTACTGAGCACTTCACTAAGTATGAAACTGTGCTAAGCCCTTGATACACATCATGTTACTAAGCTTTAGACAACACTATGAGGAAAAGGTTATTGTCCCCACCTTACAGATAAGGAAATGGGGGCTTATTTTGCCTAATGTCAGAGAATATCTGACTGATGTATAACCATTCCAGAGGGACAGACAGTCAAGGCATGTAAGCACAGGCTAAAGTTGTAATTTGGTCCAAACTCACTTGGAATCAAAGGCAATAAGATTTAATCCCCAAATACAATGAAAATACTTTATTTAAATATTCTTCTGAGGAGAGGAACCAAGAGAGAATAGTAGAGGACCAGGAAACGTAAACATAGAATGTCAGACATGACTTCCATTTCTGAATATAATAAAGTAGACTGTACCAAACCAATCTTCCCATAAAGAACAAGTAGAAAAGCCAAATAAAGTGTAAAAACTTGAAGCATTAGAAAGATGTTGAGGGACGAGGACTTAATGGGTAAAACTTCTGGGGAAAAAAAGGAGCTGCAGAAGGGTGAGTTAACATTCTGCAGTCTTTTTTTTCTTCTCAAAGTATTTACAAATTCTAATTATAGAGCAGGAGGCAAAAAAGTCCTGGTCACACCAGTCACAGGGCTCCTGTTAAGAGACAAAGAAAGCAGCAAATCTTTTGGCAGTCTGTGGGGAGAGAGAGACCAAATTAGAGGCATACGGACCAGAACCCCAGTGAGAAAGAAGGAGCAGAGAACTGAGCCCAATACTACCAGTTTTCCCAGAAGACATCTGTTACATTCTGAAGCTGTCTAGGCAGGAAGCTAAGAAGGCAAACAGAAAGCCCCAGAAACTAAAAGCAGAGTTTTAGCAGTCTCACAACGGCAAGGACACAAGTATGAGAGTTCATGCCCTACCAAAAGAGAGACTCCTTGGTTAATACCTCACAGTTGGTACTTCTGGAAAGATCTACCCTAAAACTGGAGGAATTGGCTATAAGAGGCTTTGCAAAACTGCAACCCAGCCTAAAGTTGGCTTAGTCTCTGACTGTCTTAAGACAATCAGTCCTCATTCTTCTTGAACAGCTAAGGAAAATAGAACTCCCTCTAGAGGAAGACAACATCATTTACAGTCTTGACATTTTGTTTTCATACAAAATGTCCATCATTCACCTAAAAATTACCAGACACATTAAGAGACAAGTCCAAATAACCAAAAACCAAGAGGAGAAAAAAGAGAGTAGAAAAAGACATACAAATGACTCAGTTATTGGAGTTCTTTTAAACAGCTAATGTTTTATTTTTAAATAGCAAAATAAATAAAAAAATAAAAAAGATAAATAGATGAAAGACAGTTTCACCAGATACTTAGAATCTATAAACAGAATCAAATCAAAATGCTAGGACTGAAAATTTGAAATTCAACTGATGGGTTTAAGAGTACATTTAGACACTGATTAGTGAGCTGGATTAGTTAACTTGGATTAGCAACTGGATTAGTGAAATAGAGACAACAGAAAATATCTAGACTAAAGACAAAGAGAAGAATGGATGAAAAATATAGGAAAAAAGTGTAAGGGACAAAAGGAACACAGTGAAAAGATATATGTATAATTCGAGATATGGAAAGATAAATTAGGGCAGAAGCAATATTTGAAAAAGTAATAGACAAGAATTTTCTGATGAAATATGGTATAACTCTGATTCAAAAAGTTCACTAAATTCAATCACAATGAAAACAAAGAAAACCACATTGAAGCATATTGTAGGAAAACTGCTCTCAAACTGCTGAAAAAAACCCACAGGCAAAGATAAAAGCTTAAAAGTAGAGAGAAACTTCAATGGAGCCACATTAAGACTGAGAAGTGATTTTCAACAGAAACAATAAAACTCAGAAGACAAGGTGCTGAAAGAAAATAACTGCCACTTAGGATCATGTACTCAATGAAATTATCCTTTGAAACTAAAGGTCAAAAGACAAGCAAAACCAAGAAAATTCTCAGCCAGCAGAGCTACACTAAAAGAAACACTGAAGGGAGTTATTCAGATAGAAGGAAAACTGTTCCCAGTAGGAATACAGAAATGCAGAAAGGAATGAAAAACCCACAGAAAAAGTAAATAAAAATGAATACTGACTTACAAAACAATAATAAAGATAAATATGCCTTTCAGGCAGCAATTCCACTTCTAGAAATTCCCATATACTATACATATGCTCCACTCCACCCCAGATCCATTTTCTGTTGTTCTCTGCCCAGATCCATGCCAGAACAGTGACCACTATGGTCATCTGTGTCCTTTGCCATCTGGCCTCTGTGGTTGGGTTTGGCTAATAGAAAGCACCGGCAGGAGATTGCAGGGCAAGCAGAGAGAGTGGTGGAGGTATTTTTGTTTTCCTGCTCCCTCTATCCTTTGTGATGTTTCTGGAAATACACAGCTCCTGCTAGGTGGCCTTCCTTTGTGCACCTGCTCTCCAGAGGCTCCAGTGGCACCATTTGCCCCTTCAGTCCTGGGGGTAGTAACAGCTTCTTGTTGTTGTCAGTTCCTCAACATCCAGGGATGGCTCCTGAACCCTACTCACACCTCTGGAAAGGAGCCCCTTTCATAAGTCTCATCGTTTCAACCTTCTGAGTTTCAGAACTGCTTCCCTCCAGAACCCTGGCTGATGCAGACTCAAATTTTATTGATTTCATCAATACATTGTTTGTAACAGCAAAACGCTGGAGACGGCCTAACATCTATTAGCTGGGAAACTGGATACATAAATGATGGCACTCGTATAACAGAATGCCATTCCACATTTTCAAAGAATAAAGTAGCTTAACAGGAACTCAGAGGGAATGTTCTCCAAGATGCATTAAGTGAAAAAAAGCAAGGGAAGAGTTTGTATCAGAAATTATCATTTATATAACGAAAAATATTTACGTCTGTATACAAGTATTAATATCTCTGCAATAATATACAAAAATGTGGCATTATTGGTTGACTCTTCTTGCCCTGTTTGAATTTTGTTTTACCATGTGGAAGAATTACTTTTTCAAAAATCCTTTTAAACATCTTTTAAAGAAGGAAATCCTTTACTAGAGTCAAAACCACCTCTTGATTGTTTGGCAAATCAGCTTCCTCTCCACTTCTCACCTAATTTCATGCTCTTAAAAATACACCATCAGCCAAACTAAACTTCTCACTTAAGTGGTACCTCAAAGAAACTTGAATAAATCAAAGAAAGAGAGACAAACAGAGGATGCAGATTTCAATGACCTTTGCCAGATTTCTTAGTAACTTTCCTCTTTAGCAGTGGAGATAAGACTTAAAGATTGATAAAGGTTCTGGAGAGGGCAGAAGGACAGGAACTGACTATGTTACATTCCTCTCCCACCTAATTCTGCCCTTGAGTGAGTGTCCTGTAACCTGTAACTAGTGGCTTCTGGTTTGGATAAATTTCTGGTCACCTCTGGTAGTAGATGAGTGAAGCTTCGCACAAAATCAAGTTCCCTCAAAAATAACTAAGGGGTTACCAAGTAGTCCCCCTACCAAGCAGCATGAAGACAAAGCAGGTGGCTTCAGTGTCATCTTTGTCCTTGAAAAAGAACCAGGGGTTCTTCTGAGAAATTGGCATGTCTTTGTCTAATGACCTGGGTGGGTCTCATAACTGGCCGTGTCCCACTCTTTGCGTTGGCTCCCAGGGAGCTCAGACATGAATTTGCTGCCCACCTTCAAAATTTTAACGCAGGCTTTGTGCCAGCCACATCTGCATACTGATTCTCTGTGCTTTATCATCCTATTCAATTCTCTTTTCCTTTCAATCTGATTTATTGCTGTTCTTTTTAAATCATTCTGCAGTGTATATATTTCTGGAGCCACCTCAAATACTGTTTTAGAAAAAAGTAAATTTGATCCATAAATGCAAACAGGAGCTGATTGACCATATTGCTCAGGTGATTTACATAGTCCATGAGAAGGAGCTCAAACTTATTTTATTTATTGATTTTTAGCTTAGCAAATATGTATCGAGCACCTACTATATACCAGACATTATCTGGCTCCAAGGATGTAACAAAGAAAAAAACAAAGCCCTGCCTTCATGGAACTTCCATTCTAGTGGGCAAATAGATAATAAGCACATAAAATGTAAATATATACTATGACAGATGGCAATAATGCTAAAGAGAAAAATATAGCAAATGAAGATAGGAGAGTGGGTGGGGGATGGGAATATTTTATATAGAGTGGTCAAGCCAGGTCTCTTCAATAAGGTGACATTACTGATGAGGAGGACGTTTTAATCTCTCTTCTTCTCTCCGTTCCACGTGCCATCATCCTCACTTAGTTTGCCCTAGTCTTCCCTGGGTGAATACAATAAACATCAATAACTGATCTCCCCATGTTCTACTTCTTCTTAAAGTCTATTCCATCGTCCATACTGAAGCCAGAAGGATCTGCTTACGTCAAATCCCTGATAAACTTCCCATTTTTCATCTGCACTTAAGATCCTTCAAGGTCTGGCTCCAACGTGCCTTACTCTGAAAGCACAGTTCGCCACACATGCCCTAGCCTTCCACTTCCGTGGTCCTGCTCATGCCATTTCCTCTGCATCCTTCGGGATCCAACTCAAACATCACCACCTCTGGGCAGCCTTCCGCAGTGCCCCAAGCAGAATGAATCTGCCTTGCCTTTGCTTTCCTAGAACCTTGTTCAGATAACTACGTATTAACAGCTCTATAGACATCATCTAGTGGTCAGTTATGTAGATACGTAACACGTATGTGTGTCTGTTTTCCTTCAGGATTATGAGTTTCTGGAAGGTCTTGCACATAGCGGGCATTGAATAAGTTGTGACTGAATTCATAATTAAAAATCATTTGAAATTGTGTCGTTCCCTAACACCACCTCTAGCTCACAGAGCTCCAGCTGAAGGAGAAGGAGGGTAAGTAAGAAAATCTTTCTCCCATGGCTGATACAAAGCCGACTGCGCACAAATCAACCTGGGTAAAGCACGGAGGAAGCAACTGACTACCAAATCCACTCGCAAGAGTGCGCCCTCTACTGGAGAGGTGAAGAGACCACATGGTATCAGAAGTCCACTGAACTTCTGATTCACAAACCTCCCTTCAGCGCCTGGTGTGAGGGAGAAATTGCTCAGGACTTCAAAATGCATCTGCACGTCCAGAGTGCAGCTATCGGTGCTTTACAGGAGGCAAGTGAGTCCTATCTGGCTGACCTTTTTGAAGACACCAACCTGTGTGCTATCC
The DNA here is from genome assembly GCF_057876585.1 of Rhinolophus sinicus. Lineage (NCBI taxonomy): Eukaryota > Metazoa > Chordata > Mammalia > Chiroptera > Rhinolophidae > Rhinolophus > Rhinolophus sinicus. The sequence continues at coordinate 198,411,372 of NC_142501.1, forward strand.
ATGCCAAATGTGTAATAATTATGCCAAAGGACATCCAGCTGGCACGCCGCATACATGGAGAATATGCTCAAGAATCTATGATGGGAAACGTTTCATTGTTTTAAAATAATTTTCTTTTCTTCCTGTTGTTGCTAGTGCTAAACGTTAGATTTATCCCGCCATGGGATTAAAAGGTACCTACGTATATAATTGCAAATAGAAAAATAGGGGACAGAAATCAGGTATTGGCAGTTTTTTTTTCATTTTCATTTGTGTGTGAATTTTTAATATAAATTCAGGGACATAAAGCATTAATGCAAGTCAAAATGTTTCAGTGAACAAGTTTTAGCAGTTCAACTTTACAACAATTATAAATAAACCTGCTACATTTTTCTCCACAATGCCAGCATTGGGAATTTTTTAAAACAAGTAAATCTCTTATTGATGGCAACTAAATGGTGTTTGTAGCATTTTTATCGTCCAGTAGATTCCATCCATTTGCTTAACTTTTCTAACTGAGTTGTCCTACATGCAAGTACATGTTTTTAATAACTGTCTTCAGTGTTGCTCCTGTAAGTTTGTTATTAAAATACATTAAACTATTAAAAAATCATTTGAGTTAAGTATGGTCATATGATTAAGTTCTAACTGATGACTTATAAATAAACATCTCATGTTTAACTTTCTAGAAGAGGGTTTGCCCTCCTCTTATTCCCCCTCCTCTTTCCTTTTAGCTGGAACACTTCTTTCACACACTTGACAGGGAAATAAACTTTTATTTTATTTAAGCCACTGTTATTTTGAGTATTTACTGTCACTCAAAATTAAAGAACTAGATTGAAAAAAATAACAAAGCCATTTTCACTTTAGGTAAGAGAAAATACATAGAAGCAAATAACTTTTAAATTTTGTTAAAAGCATATTTTTGGATCCTACAATTCTACCTTTTTTGGTTTATTATCTAAAATGCTTAAATTTATTAGTCACTGCTGATATGACTCAGTTAATAATTATAATAGCATATCAGAGGCTTCATTTTGCATAACTCCTGAAAGGCACGTTTGTTGCATTATTTAAGAATATTCAACTTCAAAAGTTAGTAACTTCACAGTTCACAGATATCTCTTTACATTCTCACATTAACCCTCTGAAATAGTAAAGGTGTCTATTTTTCTACTTGCCGGATAAGGAAACTGAGGGTCAGCTAGGCTATGGAATTTGTGGCTAATAACTGCAGAGCTCAGTCTAAGAATCTGAATCTACTTCCTGGACCACACAGGCTGGCTCAGCTTAAGCACAACATTGCCAAGAAGCAGGAAGGGCAAACCACAAAAGAATTCCAAACATTGCCCACATAATAGCAAGAAGTGCAGAGGTACTAGAACGGTTAAAAGAAAATGGTCTTAAAAATGAACCAACCAACCAACCAACCAACCAACCAACCAACCAACCAACGAAGAAGCCTACTGCAACATGTGCAATAAAACCAATGTTGTCTTTCAGTAGTAATGTTAGGAGCCTGTACCAATGGGACGTAAGCTGGAAGGAGAAACCCTGGGATTATTGTCACAGGGACAGGATCAAAGTCTTGTCAGCTGGAGGAATATGCCTGCCTCATAAGAGGATGACCAATCATCCTGGTTTGCCTAGGACTGGAGACTTTCTTTTTTTTTTTAAGTCTTTGTGGGTTTTTTTTAACTTTTATTTATTTTAAGTGTGTTTTTCCAGGACCCATCAGCTCTAAGTCAAGTAGTTGTTTTAATCTAGTTGTGGAGGGCACAGCTCACAGTGGCCCATGTGGGGATCCAACCAGCAACCTTGTTGTTAAGAGCACTGTGTTCTAACCAACTGAGGTAACCGGACGCCCCCTGGGCCTGGAGACTTTCAGTGCTAAAACAGAAAACATTCTAGCAAACCAGGACAGGTTGGTCACCTGCAAAGAAGACTCCCTGTTTCTAGGAAAAAATAATGTTCACCTTGGGAAATGCGCTTTAGAATTCCTCTCTAAAGTTTGCCATCCAAGCCAGTTTATGGCCCAAGCAAGAAAAATAGCCTTGTTATTTGAGTGACACTTTGCTTTTGAACAACAATGACATTATCTCAATGAAATCTGAATGACTTTCATGTCTTTAAAAATAAAAAAAGTGTATCCCCTTTAAAAAAGATTTTTCACCAATAAGGATATCTGAAAGAATGTGCCAAGAACTAGGAAGGCAAGTCCCCAAAACATGTCCCAAAGTGTTTGGGGACTCCCCAAGGATGCCAGAGTGGCTTTTCTGAAGGGCTCCCTCATTCGAATGCTTGTCTCTGGAATATTTATTTATTAAAATAAAAAAAGATCCGCTTCATTATCTTATAGCCACCCTTTGCAAATATTCAGTAGATATGAAAAGACCTTCGAGTTACATTCAATTATTAAAGCAATAAGCAGGCTCGCTTCGGCGGCACATATACTAAAAAAGCAATAAGCAAAGATGGCAGGCCGCCAGAGGCTCAGTCACATTGCTGGTGTCCTATGAATACCAATATTTTTATATGCACACGAGAGATCCTGTCCGAGGGCATCCTTAGAAAGGAAGAGCTGTGGCCAAATTCGTTTATCATGACTGATTTATCTGACCACAAGCAAAACCAATATTTTGTGTGTTTTTACATGTAAAGTAATCGATCTTGAGTCACAGGTAAATAAAAATGTTTGAGGCATTTGCATTTCCATTGGCATGCTTCATTTTCACAGATCTTACATTTCAAAGAAGAGACCCTTGGATGTGGGCAACACTTTCACGTGCTGAAACTTGTTTTTAATGCCAGAGATCTTCAGTCAATGAATAACTATTCTTCATATAGGAACCTTGTGCATTCAAATGCTAATTTACCTTCCAGGATGCTACATAAGCCCATGTTTGGTGTTTGATTGTAAACTTTATGTGGCGCAATAGCAAGCCAAATAAATAAATGGAGGAAAGCTGCTATGATGAGCCTCCAAAGACACAAACCCTTATGATTCACCTTCTAATTTTAAGAACAGCTATTTATTGAGTGCTTACTGTGTGCCAGGCAGGATTCTAAGCGTTCCATGCTTATGACTTCATTTACTCTCCCTAACAACCCAATGAAGTAGATTCTGGTTTTTATCCCTGATTTTACACAGGGGAACACGGAGGCACAGAGATCAAGCAACACGGCCAACGTCAATGAATTTGAGGGCAGGCAGTCAAATGCGGTACTCTGGCTCTCAAGGCTGGGGTCTGCCCTTCTCTTTTTCAGGGATTTGAGTCCCTCCGTCAACCCGAGCCATTACCACCACCTACCTCTTCCCCCACACAAATTACTCCCAAAGCTTTCCCTTTGTCCATCTTGACCGGCATCTCAAGGCATCTTCATTCAACTCAACATGGCCCAAAATGAACACATCCCCTTTGCCCCCAGATGTGCAGCTCCTCTTTGTCCCATGCATCTGGCATTGTGGTTTACAATTTCCCATCACCCACCTCTCCATTCCAAGTGACGTTATGTCACGTGGACTCTCCCTCTACTACGAAATTATTCCTATCCACCCTTCCTGTCCTCCTCAGCAGTCCTCGTCTATGATCACGGCAACCGCCTGCCAGCAGGTCACCCCAGTCCCCCTGGCTCCCCGCTCCAACCCAGCTTACACCCCTTTGCCTGGTTAATCTTTCCAAAAGGGAACTCTGATGGGTGAGAGCGCCAAAAACAGTCTTACGATTTATGAACTAGTCCAGAACACAGGACTTCCCAACTTTCCCAAATACAGCTTGTGTAAGATGTACTATGCTCGTTCTACAAAGAAGTCTGGTGTCAGACTGAAGGCCACACTGCTAAGGAGACCCCAGACTCCTTCCACTGCAATATATGCTGCCTCCCACTCAGCAAAAATGCATGTGTACACATTTTCCAACGTGTACGGAATTAAGGAGAAACTCACGCTGGCATCCGAGGTCCTTCCACAGCTTGGTCCCAACGGGCCTTTCCGATGTCATCTCCCACCTAGTCTCTGCTCAATGCCCTTAACATGTTCTGAGCTAAAAAAAAAAAAAAAGTGGAGAGAGAGGAGGGAAGTTAAAGAGACATTAAGTTGAAAGGCTAGTATTTTACCCTAATACAAGGACATTTTAAGCCAAAATTCAATATTATTTTTCCTCCTAGTGAAGAAATATATCTTAAAGGCTATTCTCTCTGGCTCTATAAACAGGCTAAGAAAATGGATGCTTCAGCTGTATTTCCTGTTCCCCTTGTTTTTTCTAGAATGACTCCTTAATCAGTCCATTAAATGAGACGTCCGCCACATCCTTTTTATGAAAAAAATGTACAAAATCTCTCCTCAAGGAGCCCCCCAATGAGAGACTTCCTGCATGTGTATGAAGTTACCCCAGGGCTACTGGACATTTCCTTCTCCAAGGTCAGGGGTGAGGTTCTGGCAAGTGTTAGGTGAACAAAACTGTACGCTCCAGGGTGTTGATTCCCAGTCAAGGTTGTGTTTCTTCTTTATTATAGTGAAAAAGTATTCATTAAGTTTTTTTTAATGGGTATAGATTCCTCTAAATTCTGCTATCCCTAGAATATAAATTTCAAATGTTTGTTCAGTGAGGGAATAATTGCATTCCATGCTCAGCTGAAGCAAGCCAGCTCTTGTTCCTAATTGAGCAATTCCGCCTTCAGGTAATGGTCACTTCCCTTTCTCAGTGCCACAAATCACCTGCTTAATAATCCTTTCTAGAGTTTTGCTGAGCACATGGCAAAATTTTTTCCATGCATTTTTGGTGTTGTTGTTGATAAGAATAATAGCCACAGACCTCATCCCATTTAATTCCATAACAACACAAGGAAGGCTGTTTTAATCCCATTTTACAGTTGAGAAAACTGAGTCAAAGGTGGGAGGCAGCTTGCCCAAAATTCCACAGCTGCCAAATGCTGGAGCTGGGGTAGTCTGACTCCGAGGTCTTACATCTGAAGTTCCCTTATGCAAGAGATGTTTTTTGTGTGTGCGCGTGTTTTTTTTAACCCCAAAGATGTTAACTGCCTCCTGATCACATGAATAAGTATCTTGTTGTTCATTGCCAGCACCCAAGCCAGGACATAGCTTGTTAAATGATAAATTAGCGTTCCCCATGATGGTGTCCAAAATATCTTAAATTCTGCTTGATTCAGAATCCATACTGGAATCTTATATCATGTCTCATAAATGTTGAAAATGCTCATGTTGATTCAAAATACCTGCTATGGACCGAAATGTGTTCCTCTAAAATTCATGTGTTGAAGCTCTAACCCCACTGTGTCTCTATTTGTAGTAAAGAAGTCATTAAGGTTAAATGGGGCCATAAGGGTGGAGCAGTGATCCAATAGGATTAGGTGTCCCTATGAGAAGAGACCCCAGAGAGGTCATCCCTCCTCTCTCTCCTTCTGCCGTGTGAGGACACAGTGAGAAGGCGGCCATCTGCAAGCCAGGGAGAGAGCCCTCACCAGGAACTGAATCAGCAGGCACCTAGACCTTGGACTTCCAGCAGCCAGAACTGTGAGAAATAAACTTCTATTGTTTAGTCGCCCAATCTGTGGTATTTTATGGCAGCCCCAGCTGACTGAGACAATACTCAAACACTTTTTCTCAGCTATTCTTAAAATGTCATGTCTCCAATCCTGAGATGTGAGATCATCATTTTCACAGCAAAGACCTTCAGGGATGCTCTTAGAAATGGTTCACAGAAACCACCATTTTACAAACACCAACTCAGCATAAATCTAATTAATGGGCCCCCTGTTAACAGAATTTGAGTCCATCCAACTGTCTTTTTATGCTCAATGGGTGGTCAATACATTTTTACTCACTCCTGCTTTCCTCTTCCTCTGAGATGGATACATGGTGCTGAGAGCCACAATGACTTCAGTTAAACGTCCTATTTACTTAGACAATGGATTTCCAATGTATTCCAGCTTTAATGCTTGCTTAACCTAGAAGTTTTTAAAAGAATTATTATTTTTGTTTCTTTGAAAACATGAACTTTGCTTTATTTCACAAAGACTATATTTTTCTTTTTTAAAAAACATCATGTCCACCCAGAACCTTACAATATGACATTACTTGGAAATACAGTCTTTGAAACTGTAATGTAGTTAAGGATCTTGGGATGGAACCATCCTTGATTTAGGATGAGCCCTAAATCCAATGACTGGTGTCCTTGTAAGACGTGAAGACAAAGAACCCCAGAGGAGAAAACAATGTGAAGAAGAGTTAGAGGTTGGAATGATGTCATCTGTAAACCAGTGAGCACTAGGAGCCACCACAAGTGGGAAGCGGAGAGGAAAACTTCTCCCCTCGAGCTTCAGAAGGAGCCCGGCCCTGCCAGCGCCTGGCCTCCAGAACTGTGAGAGAATAAATGCCAGTTGTTTCAAAGCACCACGTTTGTGGTCATTTGTCAGAGCAGCCCTAGGAAACTAAGACAAATAGTTAATACATGCACATGGTTAAATGATGGCAGGTGAAAAGGCTCCCTCTCATGCCTATCTCCAGGTACCTGATACCCAACTCCCTTCTCTCTCTCTCTCTCTCTCTCTCCACACACACACACACACACACACACACACACGTGGTCTGACATTTAAGTTCATGAACTCATCCTAGAACAAGTGCTACATATCTCATGGCTGAATATCACTATAGTCGCCTTCGAAGTACTTTGGAAATGAAAAGGCTAACGTTAGAAACCCAGCTGTGCATTCAACAGCTGAGGGGCCTGGTATGATCTCATCACTTCTCCGCGAGCAAGTTTCTTTGTCTATTGTACTTATTGCGGGCGTGGCTGTGACAATTACATGAGATGAGCATGGGGTAGAGAGAGAGGGGGAGCCCTAAGGAAACAGACAAGCCAGTCCTAAGTCAAGGTGGAGGCCAAGCTGATGGAGGGTACTTGTGACAATGCTCACATCCCCTCCTGGACCTGACACCAAAGGTAACAGCTCTGCAATATCCCACCCACCCCACCCCACCCCACCCCAGGCTTCATGAAACACCTGGAACTGGTTTTGCAAGAATTTTTCCTCCAACACTCAGATGTCAATTAACATTAATGTTTGGCTGAAGAAATTTGGCCAAGCTCTTCCTGCTTCAGATTCAGCTGGGCTTAGGCAACCCCAGTGTCTGGACCTGCCGAGCCCACTCACAGCCCCTCTGACATCAAATGCAGAACAATTCAACGAGCTGAGAAGCCCATCCCTGGTGGTGGAGGGGCGGGGCATCAGTCTTGTACACAAATCAAATCTGTATTTGATCATTCATCCATCCATCCAACAAATATTTTTCTAAACCCTCGATGTGTGGGGTGTTGCTAGGCTGGGCACAAAAATGGCAACGAGTCACTGTGTTTTTCACATACTAGCTCCTTCCCCTGGAACGTCCCATGGCTCCCACCACCCTCACCACCAACCCATCTGCCTACCTGCTCTCATCTGGTGAATTTCATTCCTCAAGGCTAAGTTCAGCTACATCTCCTCTTGGCCTCCTCTCCCAGTCCCTGCCAGATGCCCCTCTGCTATGTTCCCATGACCCCACCCTGTGATTAGCTCTGTCCTGCAATTGGCCTGCTGTGTGGCAACCACCTGCCTCTTGGTCCTCCATTTTCATGACACAGTGACATTCTAGAGGGCAGGTAATGGCTTTTACTCTCTCTATACCCAATGCTACCCTAGTGCCTCGCAATGTAGTTGAAGCTTGCTAAGTATGTGTTGAGTGGGTATTTTTGAACCAACTTCTCCATTACAGATTCAAAAAGTGCTATATCTGAAAAATTGGTCCATAATGTATAGAAAAGAACCCCTGATATCTGTCCTGAAAGTTTTCAGCCACAATGCTTGCAAAGGCTGTGTATGTAAAATACCCCACAATGCGAAGCACGTGGCAGGAACTGAGAAGCTGTTATGTTACCGTTGTTGTTATCCTGTTGACGATGTTAATGATATTCATGATAAAAGATACCTACATTTGGCTGCAGAAGGGACTGAAGGCCAAGAGACCATGACTTTCAAACCAGCCCTGTAGCCTTGGACAAGCCCTGCTGGTTCCTGCAATATCGCCATCTGTAAATAGGAAGCAGAGCTCTAGTTCATGTCTGAGGCCTTTCCAAATCCCTCTGAGTTTGTGACAGGTAACACCGTCTAAAACGGTAGCCCTCATCATTCTTCCCTTCTAGGCCCAAGCACCAATTTAACTCAGGTTCTACAAAGCTCTCCATGACGACATCCTGCTCCTCTTCTAGTGTGTGTTGTCCAGACACCTGTTTTCCCATCATGCATTTCTCAAGGCACATGGCTGGGGACGAGCCTACCATGGCTCTGAAAGCCACCCAGAAAAAGTCACTGCTGTCACTGATGCTTGAATTGTTGTTGGGTGTCCTTTGAAGAGCCCTAAACTGGGTCACAGTGAGGAGCGACATGGAGTGACCCAGCCAGCCAGCCAGCATGGTGCAGGCAGCAAAATACAGGCTGTTACATGCTGAAAAGCAAGGACTATAGACTTTGGGGGAAGTAGTGATACCACACCCACCATGCTACAGCCCAAGTTTTCTGGGGGCGTTCAGAACAATGCTCCGAGGACCTGGTGTCATCCCACTCTGTCCTTCCATCCGGAAACTTTGGGCTTGGGTGAAGTGTCTGAGACCTTTGGGGGTAAAGTTCTTTGGTGGAAACCAGTAAAGCCATCGTGGTTCTATTGAGGAATCTACTGACCCACGTTGCCCTCTGGGTCTCCCAGGCCGGCCCCTCAGAGGAGCTCTAAAGCTCCCAGAACAGTCCTATGTCAGAAGAGGAAGGGAAAATGAAGAAGAAACAGGAGGGATTTGAAGGCCCAGAGCCCCAATAGTAGACCTAGAGGCCAAGCCAACCTGCCCTCGCCACCTGACCTTGGAACTAAACTTCTCTAGAAAATCTGCCTTACTCTCCACAGATCTCCCTGCAGGGCCAGGATGTCGCTTCTTCCAGGAAGCCCTCGCTGACCTGGTTGCATAAGCTTCCTTGGTTTCAGTGTCTACCCTCCGGCTCCCCACACCAACTGCGCAGTCATGTCACAGAATCACAAGTGCCCACTTGCAAGTTCATTCCCCACACTAGTCTGGGAGCTCTAGCAGGTAAGAACTTTCTTTTAATCATCTGAACAAAGATAAACAGAGTAAGAAATAGAGTCAAGCCAGAGAAATGGCCTGGCCTGGGGCACAGCTGGCAGAGTTGAAAAGCCATGCACAACGGAAACGAGAGGTGCTAGGAGAAAATGTACTTACTGAATGGTGAGACTGTCCTTCTCTTATGCCCCTATGACACCACATACCCTCAGCTTCCAGGCTTTATGTGCCCCAGGCCGAAGTCTGGGGGTGACTTTACTGGAGGAATCGAGCTAAGAAAAGAGCCTAGGAGAAAAGACCCACAGATAGTGCATTTGGAGTTTTCACAACGAAAAACCCTGGCCACTGGGCAGTTGTCCTATAGTAAGTGTCTCCCACTGGTGCACCATCAGCTTGTTAGTGCCTTGTTCTTAGAGCTGGGTAGGCAACCAAGGAGACATGCGAGGAAGGCCTCCCACCAGAAAGACGGAGACAAACACATGCCAAGAAGAAACTCAAAGAAGCAGACAGCGCAGGAAGCAGAAGGAATCTTTGGAAAGGCCACCAGTAGAACCTCACAAATGAAAGAACACAGGCTGCACCCAAACATCAAGAACAGTATGCTTGAAAAAGGGACACTAGAAAACAGAAAAAGACCCTTGGAAATGAAAATTATAGTAACAGAAGTAAAAAAAATCAATAATTAGTAGAAGAGAGTACAGAAAATTGGAGAAAAGACAATTATGAAAGAAATGAGAAAATTGTTCCCAAGGTGAAAAACAACATTGTCATGAAATTTCAGAACAAAAGCGTTAAAAAAATTTTAAAGCACCCTAAATGGGAATGTTGGGGAGCAGGGGAGAACTCCCCACCCCTATACCCTTCTTATGTCTGGACTAGTTATAAAATTGACAATTGACACAAAACTAGATTAACAGGAGGAAAAAAAAAGTACGTATGTGCACATGGAGAATCACAATGTGATGCTTCAGATCACTAAACGAGGCTCCAAGAAATGATGGAACCAGGTACCTTTTAATATTTTTAGACAAAGAATACATTTGTGAGAAACTGCCGGGACAAAGAAAGTTAGTGCTCACTAGAAAGGAATTGAAGCAAGGGTTGGGTGTTCGTTAGTGAAGAATCTCAGCCAAGTTTGGGCTTGGATAGTAAATTAGTAAAGGCATTACAACGGGGGTGCACACAAGCTTTTCAGCTCTGGAGTTTACAACTCTTGTGATAAGAGGTGGGGAGGGCACCTACTCGGGAGCATTATTTCCTGCTTTTAGTGGTGCAGAGGCGAGTCAGAGAGCTCTTCCTGCTCCTGCTGATTTGTAGGGAATTTGAAATAATCAATATACCACTGTGGGGTATCTTGGGGCGGCCTGCCCTGGACCCCGACTGGAGCCAGACCTGAATCATGGGACTTCTCAATGATGAACCGGAAGCCAGAAGATAACGGGCAAAGCCTTCAAACTTCTGATGGGAAATTACCTGTAACCCAGATCCCATATCCAGTCAAACAATCAAAAAAGTGACAGGATGGACTACAGATAGTTTCAGACGAGCACGATGCCATCCATTCCTCCCGAGCTTTCCTCTATCCCACAACCGGGCTGAGCCCTGAGGGCTATTTCCCAGGTCTCCACTGCACTTGACTTCCAGCTTGCTATTTTCTATCCATTCTCAACTGGGGCCAGCTAACCTCCAAACAGGCAAACATTGGTTCTAGGGGGTGAAAAAAATCCTAATTTTAATATAAAGCACAGCTATATCAATACATAAACAGCTATGCAGTATTATCCATGGTATAAAACTCCAGTTTAGTCAATGGAAGACACCAGTAGGCGATTGGAGAGAGAAGCCATTGGAGAAGAAAGCCCTTTCTCCCCTCTGCCTCTTGCTTCCCTCCCCCTCTCCTCCCTCCCATCCTGGCAGCAGCCCCGGAAGTGGCCACATCTCTGCCTGGGATCTAGCTGATGCTGGAGCTACCCAGCCCCTGGCTCCAGCTGCACTGTCTCCCATCTGTCTCTTCAGACTGGGGGTGGCAGCAGCACCCTCATATTGCTAATTCAAGTTGCCTCACCAACCTGCTTCGCTTCTTAGCTGTCCCATCACTTCCATAATCGTTCCCTTGATTAAATTCCCTCTGTTAATAATGGAAGGGACATGAAGCAGCCCTATTTGACTTCATAAGCTCTGTATATTATTGTAAAAAAAAAAAAAACATGTTTAAAAAATTTAATTAAAATATTTTAAAACTCCCAGAAGGAATAGTGGTTCACATTTTAAATTAAAATAATAATAGGTGGCCCAAAACAAAAGGGGTGGGAGGGAGAGTGGAATGAAGACAATGAATAAGCCATGTTTTCAGTTCCTGAGGACAGAGACCATGTGTCACTTCACTGGGTCTCCTGGAGCCCAGCACAGTGTCTACAGAGCACATGGCAGGTTCTAATTAACACATAGTGGGTGACACGAGGTGGTGCAGGTGGGTCAGAGGTCTAAGGTCTGGCGACACAGACCAGTGGCTTCCCGGTACTAACACACTCTTCTTGGGACCAAGAGCCTTTCCATTCAATTGGCACGGTGCCCCCATAGATAAACTGCATGTTTCCCACTCATGAACCCTTTTCCCATTTCCTTCCACCCAACCTTCCTGGACAGATGCATGAAGGTAGTTAAAAGCATTTGAAGTGGTTGTATTCTTTCTTGTTTAAGACAATGACAAGAAGTTCTGCTTCTCCTTTTTAAACATAAGGAACCTGCCTAATTTCCCAGGGCAAGGTAAGCTTGTCCTTCATTGATGAATCCATCCCCTCCTCCGAGGATTTCTTTTTTAAAAGAGGGGAAAAGGTCCTTTCAAAACACTATTCTTGTTCCTACGGTGAGTGGCAAGACTCAGTTTGGCTCCATACTCTTTCCTCGCTTCTATTACCCGAGCTGGTAACCATGTGAAAAGCAAGATGGGATGTCCCCTTGCTCCACCTACTTACCCAATCGTTCCCATTTGTTTAGGAAAAATAAGAAGAAAAGAAAGAGAGAGTGAGAGGGAAGGAAAGATACAGACTTAGAACTATGGGCTCAGAAACAGCCCTGGCAGTTGTGGATCATTTTTATCTTCTTTCTTTTTATTTGTATTCATTTATTTGCTTATGTGTATTTTCTAATTTAGCCAAAACTAAGGGGGAAAGGGAAGAGCCCCAATGGGACTAAAAACCCCAATGGGAAGCATAAAGAGTATACACCAACAGTCCCTGAAGAGAAATAACTCATGCAGACACAGGAACCCTCCTTCCTTTCCTGGGGTACAGGTGGAGAGTTTCCAAAGATGCACATGGGTCAAGAAATTAGCAAAAAGAGAGGGCAGCAAACAGTGAGGGTGACTGGTTCAGCATTCCATCAGGTGTCAAGATGGGACTTACTTTCCCATATACTTCTGGGTTTAAATACCCCACCCCTGACCTCTGTCTCCTCATTATAGCCAGGATTGTCAGTGTCTGAAGCTCATTTGCATCCACTACCCTTATTCCAAATCACCGAGCCCCTGGGGCCACCCAGGCCTTCATGGCTCTCAGTGCAGGCCATGTGCATGATGCAGCCTTTCCCTGGCCAAGCCCTGGTGAAGAAGACCCACAAGCATCACAAGAGAAACAATAATTCTTCCCTAGGCTGCAGTTTGGGTGCCAGATTTCTGGTTTTATCAGCAAAACCCAGGTGGCCTCTTCACTGCCTGACCAGATGCTGAAATTCAGGACGAGCGCTAGCCATGGTTTACAGTCTTTTAAGAGGCTTTGGAAAGAACTGCCCCTGGGTGGGTGTCTGCACCCCACGCTTAGATAAGGTTGTGCTGTCACTGTCACTGCTCTGCAGGGTGAGGAGAATCAAGTGGCATAAGCTGTTGGAGGGCTCAGAGGAGTCAGGATGAGCAAGAACCAAAAACAGGGAGGCCCATCCTTCACGCTGCAAGAACACCCAGGCTTTGGAATGGGGGACTTGAGTTCAAATCCTGACTCTGCCACAGCTGTGATTTTGAGCAATGACCTAGCCCTGCTGAGCACCACTTTCCTGGCCTTCAACACGGCATGTTACCAGCACTCACCTACTCGCCGTTTAGGGGCTTGTATGGATTTCATTGCTAAGACAAGCCAAGTTTCAGACACCAAGGAGCGCTGCTCGATCAATGTCAGTCTCCATTCCTTTCCCGGTGAGGTTGGTATTTATGATGAGTCTAAACATCGCTGATGGAATTCCAGGCCCAACCAAGCTGGAATCAGGTTTAATATAAATCGAGTCCCTGTCTCCCATCTGCCACCCTGGAACAGAGGAAACAGGAAAGGAGACAATGAGAGGAACAGCTCTCCCGACCCCTCAGGGATCTTCTGGCAGGCAATCAAGGTCCTTCAAGATCTGCCAGGGCCTCCTCTGAGGACCCAAACATCCTCATTGCTCCCATGCACTAACTAAGGGGGTTCTCCTAAAGGTCGATGCTCTTTAAGGCCTCTGGGCCTTTGCACATGCTGTTCCCTCTGCCTAGAAAACCCTTCCTCTTCTTCACCTGGACATCCCTTAGAACTAAGTTCAGGGGGCTGACTTTCCTCCAGGAAGACTCCCCAGCCCCACTGCGGCTGGGCTGGGTGATCGCCCTGTGTTCACCAGTATCCTGGCACTCAGGGGACAGGGCTGTAAATATATGCTTGCTTGTGTCTCCTGGCTGGACCAGGAGCCTGGAGCCAGGGACTAGCTTCCATTGATAGATTAACATCTCCAGGGTCTGGTACATAGAAAACACCCAACAGATGTTTGATTCATTCATGCAAGTATTTACTGAGCACCTGCTATGTGCCTGGCATCTGGACACTACACTTAACAAAAAGTCCAACTCCCTGCCATCATGCAGCCAAGAGACAGACAATAACAAAATTAATCAAATAAGAATATTACAAGTCAAGTCATAATGAGTGCCAAGAAGAAAAGCTAAAGCAGGTAACAGGAATGGGAAGTGTGCTAGGAAGAGGCGACTGCTGTGTTATGCACTGTTGAACCATCAGCCACTAGCACAGCGTCTAGTACACAGAAGGTGCTCAATATTTGCTGACTGGCAGGGTGAATGAATGAATGAATGAATGAATGAATGACTCCCCCTCCCCAGACAGAAGAAACCTCCCCTACGGTTCTTGATGTGCAGCTTGCCTATAGTGACTGCCAAGTGGCCACCTATTGAAGTTATTTCTTTAATTGTGGTAAAATTCACATAACATAAAATTTACCAATTTATCCATTTTTAAGAGTACCGTTGAATGGCATTAAATACATTCACACTTTTGTGCAACCATCACCACTATCCATCTCCAAGAACTGCTTGTCTCGCAAAACTGAAACTCGATACCAATTAAACAAAAACACCCCATTCGCTTCTTCCCCTACCTTCTGGCAACTGTCATTCTACTTTCTGTCTCTATGAATTTGACTATTCTACGTACTTCATGTAACTGGATTCGTATAATATGTCTTTTTATGACTGGCTTATTTCACTTAGCATAATGTCCTCAAGGTTCATTCATATTGTAGTATGTGTCAGAATGTCCTTCCTTTTCAAGGCTGAATAAAATCCCATGTATGTACCACATTTTGTTTATCTATTGATCCATTGATCGACACTTGGATTTCTTCCACCTTTTGGCTACTTGTGAATAATGCTGCTATCGACACGGGTGTACAAATATCTCTTCAAGTCCCTGCTTTCAAGTTTTTAGGTATATACCCAGAATTGGAAGTGCTGGATCATATAGTAATTCTAGTTTTAATTTTCTGAAACTACCATACTATGTTCCATAGCGACTGCACCATTTTACATTGCTACCAACAATGCACAAGGGTTCCAGTTACTCCATATCCTCACAAGCACTTACTACTTTCTGGGGTTTTTGACAGTGGCCATACTAATGGGTGTGACGTGGTCCCACATCACGGTTTGGGTTTGCACTGCCTTAACTTGTGACACTGGGCATCTTTTCATGGGCGTATTGGCCATTTGTATGTTTTTGGAGATGTCTATGTAAACCTTTCGACCATTTTTTAACCTGATTGTCTGGTTTTTGTTGTTGTTGATTTGTAGGAATTCTTTATCTCTTCTACATATTAACCCTTATCATATATGCAATTTACACATATTTTCTCCCATTCCATGGGTTGCTTTTTCACTCTTTTGATTGTGTCCTTTGACATACCTAAGTTTTGAATTTTGATGTTACCCAGTTTATCTTCTTTTGTTGTTATCTGTGCTTTTGGGTCATAGCCAAGAAACAACTGCCAAATCCAATGTCGTCAAGTTTTCCCCTGTGTTTCCTTGGAAGAGTTTTGTAGTTTTAACTCTCAGCGTTAGTTAGGACTTTTCCATATCTGCAGTGCTTTTTGCACGTGACCTTTTGTGCTACACTGTTTTCTCCCTGAGGCAGGGATCGGGTCTGCATCCCCCACAATATCTAGGACACGACCTGATGCATAGATGGCACTAATCATCACTGCTGATGATGGCGGTGATTCTCAGCTGGCAGGCATGCTGTCTGCAACTTCCTCACAAGAGGACAGGACTAATAAAACCATCCATGGTTAAACCAACCCCCTCCTTCATTTTTCAATCAGCATTTCCTCCCTTGATTAATTAAAAAGCTGAGCGAGACAGGAAGTCAAAGACCAGTGGGCGGGCCTCACGCTGGGCTGGCTTCTCAGGCAGCTGCAGAACCAGTCCTGACCTGAGTCTACCATGAGGGATGCGCTTTAAAGTGGAGGAGGTCCAAGGAGTCCCAGAACACCCACCCTGCTGCTGTCACTGACCAGCTGCCTGCTAAGCTGCCCATCAGCTCTCCCCACTCAGTCTCCAGCTCTGGGCAGAAATAACTGTCCAATCTCAGCAACAGCAGTCGGGAGAGGTAGGGAGGGTGATGGGCATGAGCAAACCAACACACTCCCACAGGGAAAAACCTCACAGTAATCTTCTGGGGTGAGGCAGAGGGCTCAGCTTTCAGACAGAACAAAGAAGGTACAATAGTCTAAAAATAGGACCTGGGAGGAACAAGGCGGGGAGAGAAGGCGATTAGACTGAAAAGTCAAAATAGAAAGGGAATACCAGTGCAGCCCAACCAGCTGCCAGGACCCACTCCTGTGTTTTGGTTTTCAAGGGGGTAACTTAAAGGAACATGGAACCCCCTCGGCCAAACCACATGGAGGGCTATTACTGCCCAAATAATGCCCACTCCATTGCTGGAGTCAGGCATGTCCCAGGCCACGGAGGACAGACAAGAGAAGCTGTCACACTTCCACAGAGGTCTTCAAGTTCCCATACTGCAATGTGTTCTCAATCTCCTCCCCAATCTCCTATCACCACGGCAACCAAATCCTGGGACAAAAGGGGGTGGGAAGAGATGATTCTATCTCATCCAGTGGCTTTGTCCATGGATAGTTCAAGATTTATGCCAACATCAGTTGTTCTGCACTGCATTTGGAAGACCCCAAAGCACCTAAATGTTTATATCAGTGGAGTTACTTTTCTATCCATAGGGCTCCAGAAGGAGCAGTCTATTCTAAAGCTGTCCTTTGGGATATGTGTCTGCTCATTCCCAATCAAGGACCTTGAGGAAACTTAACAAAGAACAAAGAGAGAGGTTGAAAGGAAACTGGGATCTGTTCCTGTCCCTCTGATTTCACTTATAAACCAAGTTTTATATTAGATCACCTTTATATTACTTTAAGTACCATATTACTTTATAACTTTAAATCTTAAGTTATTAAAAATTAATAGCATTAATATTCTCAAAAATAATGAGCAGGAAGTCCATAACTCTTGACTGTACCTTGCAAATGTTGGAACCATTAACTCTTGAGTTGAAACCTCTGGGTAAATGCAGAGAGCTGGGGCCAGGGCTAGCCAAGGGGTATAACTCTATCCTGGTGCCACCTTCTCATGGCATATTCTGCCATTGCCTCCTTCAACTACTAAAAGCCAACACACAATAACTGAATGGACACAAGGATGAAAAAAGTGTGCCTCAGTTTCCTCATAAGGGGAAACCAATACCATGACCTCATAGAGTGTTTTGGAGCACAACACGAGTTGTGGGTACAGCTGTCAGAGCTAAGTATGGGGCACCTGTTAGCTGCCACCATTAGTACATATCAATATATATTCGGTTGGTGCCCACTCACCATACATCAACATGGCAAGATTTCCCAAAGAGAAAATGGCCTTCCACTTGGTGGAGTGCCTTAAGATTATTATCCCCATGTCTTCCATTTCCTCCTGGAAGGAAAGGAGGAAGAGGGAGGAGGGGGAAGGGAAAACAAGTCATTCTCGGTGCCTACGAAGCAACGTCCTCCTGTATCACTTTATTGCTTTTACTTCTCATGGAAGCCACACAGATTACGTTTCATGTTTTATTTTTCCCACTTACGATGAAACTCCCAAGTAAACCTGCAGCCTAGAAAGTTTAAGTAATTCGTCCAACGTCACAGAGTTTGCATAATCTGAACAAAGCAAGGAACACAACAGAGCTGGGAACCAGACCTTTTCCTAGCTACGTCCAGTGCCTTGGGGGGGTTAGTGAGAATAAAGGAGGGGGTTTTGAGTCCCTGTCTAGGAACATCTGAAATCACCTTCTGTATGTCTTCCTCATCTTCCATCCTTTAGGTGACCCAGGCCTCTATGTAACTGACACCTGCCACTCCGGCTCCTGTTTTCATCCATCCACTCTGGGGCAGTTCTTTGTCAGCAGTAATGCTCTTTAGATCTGTGAATAGTAACCCAGATCTTTTTGTAAAAGCCAAGCCTTAATGCTATGTACATAAAGTGACATTTTATGCTATTTAATGCCATTTGCTCTCCATCTGTGAGCAAGGAGAAGATTCTTATACACATACACATCCCAAGTAAAAGAATCAAAATTATCCCCTCTGCTAAGGGTTGAACTCCACCCCCACCCAAATAAAAAATAAGATATGTTGGAGTCCTAACCCCTAATTGGTACCTGAGAATGTGACCTTATTTGGAAGTAGAGTCTTTACAGCTGTAATTAGTTGCAAGTTAAGATGAATTCGTACTGGAGTAGAAGGGGCATTAAATCTAACAAGACTGGTGTCCTTAGAAGAAGAGTGAGACACAGGGAGAGGACAGCCACATGACAACAAAGAGAGACTGGAGTGGTGCATCAATAAGCAAAGGCATGCCAAGGATTGACAGCAAACAATCCTAGAAGCTACAAGAGACAAGGAAAGAGTCTTCCCTACAAGCTTAGGAGGGAGCACGACCCCGCTGACATCTTGATTTCAGACTGTTAACCTCCTATGAGACAGAATACATTTCTGTTGTGATGCTACTTTGTTTGTGGTACTTTGTCCCTAGGATACACCCTCCATCAGTCAGCAGCCTGTCCACACACTGTCACTTAGGCCAAAGGGTACTGGCTACTCTACTTCCGGAAATGCCCAGCCCCACCACTGGCCACCCCACCCATCTCCCACCACAGCTCCAACTTCTGTTGCAACTATCAGGGCTTTGACTTGAGGGGTCCCCTGGGGTATTCCCCTGGAGGCCCAGCATTGTGCCCAAATCCACACTACAATACACAGTTGGGAGCAACGGTTCTCAATCTGTGGTATCCCTCAGACCAGAATCACTTCAGACAATTGTGTAAAATGTCTCCAAGACAATCGACTCAATATCTGGGGCCCAGGAATCTGAATTTTAATAGACATCTCATGGGCCTCTTATGTACAAAAAAGTTTGAGCGAGGATGAGCTCAGATATATTTTCGGAAGGTGCCCATCTCCCTCCCCCAAAATGCACCGTGGCCGTGAATACGGGTCTGTCCGCCAGGCAGGGAGTAAGGAAATGTCAACACAGCCTGCTCAGAGCTTTGTAAAGGAGGAAATAGGCCAGGAACAGATATGTCAGGGCTGGGAGGGAGCAAACAGGACACGGGTGATAGGTAAAATGGGGACTGCTTCAGAGGGTGGGACTGGGGGCCTCAGGCAAGTGCCGTGTGAAGATTATGAACACAGGGCAGAGGACTGTAAAGTAAGACAAGCAGACGCTTGCTGTGGGGAGGATCCACTGCTGGGAGTTACGACCCAGAGGGCCCAGGGAGACGGGCGGCGTGGAGCAGGGGGACCCAACTTAAACTCCAGCTGCTGGGCTTCCCAGCTGTGCAGCACTGGGGACCTCACGGTCCCTCCGGGAGCCTGCAGCTCCCCCTCTGTGAACAGGAGGTGACAATGCCGCCTGTCTGCCTACTTCACAGAGCACCAAGTGAGATGAAGGCTATGAAGTAGTAAAGGGCTTTGGCAACTCTAACTCTAGGGAAGAGAAGGAAAATGGTGAGATGTGGGGAAACCAGAGGCCAAGGGGCCACCCACAAAATGGTCAGCGGCCCAGACTCTACAGTTGGAGGACATCACAGCGTCTCTACTTACTGTGTCTTCTGGGACAAGTCACTGAACCTCTCTCTGTGCCTTTGTTTCTTCTGCAAAAACAAAGCTAACAATAGTTCTGACTTCACAGGGTTGTTGGGAGAATTAAATGGGTTACTGTTGGTAATAGATTCCGGGTCTGATGCACAGGAGCGCTTGTTATTAGGTTGGTGCAAAAGTAACTGCGTGTTTTTTGCAAATTTTTTTAACCTTTTAAACTGCAATTACTTTTGCACCAACCCAGTAAAATATATTGTGGAACAGAGGAGTTAGGGCAGAGGAGCCAATTGTCAAGGAAGCCATGGTGGGGGCATGGATAGGGGCGGGGCTCCCAGGAGGAGAAACCAGCCAACATTCGCAGCTCTTGCTGTACTTTTCTCCAGCTTCTCGGTAATTGCTCAGTAATTAATCCCCTTCTCAGTAATTGCGCCGGGTTAATGCTGTTACCACTGCTGACCCCTAGAGGGCGCGACTTCTTCCCGTGTCTCCGCCACTGCTCTTCTCCCTCTCCCTGTCCCTCTCCTTTTCTCTGACAAAGCTTCTTCGGAAAATACTCATCTTTCTTCTTAGCAAACCCACATAGCTTTGATCTTTCTAAAGCAGTCCTCACCAAGAAACCAAGCCATCTTTTTGATCCCACAAGTTCAAACCCAAGGTTAGAGTTTGGGGGCTCCCCCGTGCCCAGATGCCATGCTGAGCCAAACCAGCCACCCCACCAGGAGGGACTCGAGAGGTTGGCCTGGTAATTCCTTGTGTCCTCTCAGAGCTCTGCCCCTCCCCCCACTGACACCTGTTCTGGGAGGAGAAGATGTATTTTGGATACTGGAGACGGGGACACTCTCCTGACCTCCTGGCCATCTCTTCCTCCTCCCCCAAACTCCCTCTTTTGGAGAGACTGGGGAGACCTCAGGTCCATTAATGGGCCAAGAGTTACTTCCTTCAAGGAGAGCAAAGAGGCTACAAGGCCACCCAGCAGACAGGGGCACGACTCTACGCCAGAGAACCTTCGCATGTTGCTCTGAGGTGATTTTCCTCCTCGGAAATCCTCCTGCTGTGACCATCCAAGGTGAGTTAGCAATCCAGTGAGACCAGCAATGTGGGGTTTTCCCCCTTTACACAGAGGTCCCCCTGTGAATGACCCCTCTGTCAAGCCCAGCAGACAACTGTCCCCTCCGGTGACCTGTCACTAACCTTGTTGGGCACTGGGTCGGTCATGTGAGATTGAAATTCTGAAGTGCTCTGGGCTCCTGGGGTGGGGCTGTTTATCCTCTGTCCCTGGCACCCAGCACTGGGTCTGTGGCTCACGGGCCATTTAGAAGAGAAGAGGAATGGAGGAAGGGGAGGAGGAGGAGGAGAAAAGAGGAAGGAGGGAAGAGAGAGGGAGGGAAAACAGAGGGAAGGAGGGAGAGAGAGAAGAAAAGAAGGAGGGAGAGGGAAGAGGAGAGGAGTATTGCAGGGTTACGTGCTATGCTATTCTGCTTGCTGTCGTCGGGCATCAACTCTCGAGGCCTCTAATATTTCATGAATTTCATTCTGGGACCATTGGGCTCAATATTTCCAATCAGTCCTTTAATTGACTAACCTCACTCTCGTGTCCCGAAACACTTCCAACCTGCTTGAAAACCCCACCCTCTCAGCTCTGGAGAGACACTCTTGGTCCTCACCCCACTGCCCTGGAATCTCAGCGAGAGCACTGCTGTGAGGTCCAGTGTTTGCTTTGGTCTGTTTTGAGGATCCTCTGATACTCAGGCAGCTCCCAAGAACCCTTGACTGACTTCTGCTTCATCCCTGAGAGGCTTTGAGCAAACACCGCGAAAGGACCGGGAAAACACTGTCTTCCTCCCCTGGGAACCCGTCCCCCTCCCAGGTACCAGGAAACCTGAGGACACAGGCCAGAAGCAATGGCTTTTCTAGTAACTGTCACACCCAGAAGGCTTGGTTTTCCTCAGAGCCCTCAGCTTATCTTATACCCTCAGGAGGCTTCTGGGGGGTGTTGGCTGCCTTTGCCAAAAGCAGAAACCAACTAGGGTTTCAAGAATTTCAGTGTGGGCAGAGAATAATACTGCTCCGAGTTACTTCCTGAAATCCACACTGAAAAGGCATTTAAGAAAATATCAGTCAGCTTGGCCTTGCGTCCTGACAAGAAAAACCAAAATCATCTTTCATTTTACCACATCGGAACTCCCCACTCCCACACACATGCATTCTCCTCTGCCTCCTCCAACCCCTTCTAAAAATAAATGAGAACTCGGTAACTCCCTGTGGCATTCAGGGAAGACAAGACACAGCCCTGTGAATGTGGGAAGGTGGGCGAGCCTGTCCCGGTCTTGAGGTCATTCATTCATCACTGTGTGCCATGTGGGCGCCTTTGCAAAGGTTGCTACCGCCCTACTGCGTGCCCCCCCCCCGCCCCCGTGCAAGAAGGGGGCCGCTATACATGCTGGCCAGGAGCCTATCAGTCAGGCCAAGAAACCCTGCCCTGGGGGGCCTTCCATTCTACTGGGGGAGGCAGGATGTTTACAGTAAACAAGTAGTCACATCAGGTAACTGCAGGTGGAGACACATGTTGGGTGCAGAAGCGAAGTGGGAGAACGGGAGAAGGCATGAGTGGGGTGGGGGAGACCAATATCTCACCCATAGGATCCAGAGGCCTCCTGGGGAGGCAACTTCTGGGCACAGTGGACATATGAACATGTGGTGGTGGGAGCCAGGCTTGGAGACATCTGAGGGGGGAATGGGTCCAAGAAGAGGGACCCGCAAGGAGGTGACGGGAGATGCAGGCGGCAGCGAGATAGCCAGGGGCACATCTCTTCACAGTGCTGTGAGAGCACTGTCATGGCTGCCATTTTACAGATGAAGAAACAGAGTGTCTAGGTTACAAGGCTTGCTAAGGTTATGCAGCTAACAAACCAGGCTGTCTGATTCTGAGAGGCATTACTCTCCACTGTCTCCTGTCATAGGACACACGCAGAGCCATGTCCCATAATCCAAACCCTGGGCCAGCTGTGGGTCGAAATCCAGAAGGATCTAAGATTGTTCCTGCAGTGTAGTGTGGCATGGTCTGTGACACACCTGGGGGAGCTGGGACAGCACACAACAACTGAACGTGTGAGATCTGACAATTAAGTTCACAATCTCATCTTAGAGAAAGTGCTACATACCTCATTGCTGAATATCACTATGGTCACTTTCAAAGTACTCCCCTTGGGAAGCTATGCACGGATGCGAGCACCTAGTCCACCCTTCAAAGCAATTTTGGAACTCTTTTTTCTGGAATGGCCATCAGAGCTGTCGACACATTTCCCTTGATGTCCTGAATGTCATAAAAATGTCTTCCTTTCAATATTTCCTTGATCTTCGTGAAAGAGTCATTGAGAGCCAGATTAGGTGAGTAGGGAGGGTGTTCCAATATAGTTATTTGTTTACTGGCTGAAAACTCCCTCACAGACAGTGCCTTGTGAACTGGTGCATTGTCGTGATGCAAGAGCCACGATTTGTTGGCGAAAAGCTCAGGTCGTCTAACTTTTTCATGCAGCCTTTTCAGCACTTCCAAATGGTAAACTTGGTTAACTGTTTGTCCAGTTGGTGGTACAAATTCGTAATGAATAATCCCTCTGACATAAAAAAAAAAAAAAGGTTAGCAACATCGTTGCAACAAGTTCACAAACTTAATTGTCACACCTTGTATTAACGTAACATGATACAATTAAATATATGTATATTTCTGCAGCAAAACAGACTAATATTTATGCTTAGAGGGCTAAATAAAGAACTATTACTAGGCTCAGCTCAGATGAGGTTTTATCACCAAATTCAGTCATTTTTTCATGCAAAATCAGTTCTCAGAATAAACAACAACTTTTAGTTTTAGAGCCTTTAGGATTTCTGCTAAAAGCATGTGTGCGTGGGGCACAGTGTTATAACTTACAGAAATGACAGCTCTGTGAGACAGGCAGTATAAGCCAGCTGGAAAAGAGGTCCCGCCATTTACCTCTCAGCCGGAGCCCAGACCTCAGGATTTGCATGCAGCCAAGGGGATGGACGCCCAGGGTGCAAACTTCCTCCTTGGCAAAGGAGCCAATGGCAGCTCGAGAGCAGCTGGCAACACGCAGGAGAAAGGTGATGCGGAAGTCCAAATCCATGGCCAGGTGAGACAAGATGGTGGTAACACCCAGCTTGATCGAAATGCCCAGCCACCAAAATGAAGGTGTTCGTTTCGGCTCTTATCGCGCCCTTGCTAGAGCAGGGTTGGGTTGGAAAACGTGGCCAGAGCCGGAGAAGTTAAAGATGGGAGAAACAGAAACTAATTTTTCTTTAAAAAAAAAAGAAAAAATCCCCCTCGTGCCTGAGTCTTGGTCCTCCTGCCTCCATGCCCACTGAGACGTGGGCTCCTCCTCCACGTGGGCTCCTCCTCCACGTGGGCTCCTCCTCCACGTGGGCTCCTCCTCCACGTGGGCTCCTCCTCCACGTGGGCTCCTCCTCCACGTGGGCTCCTCCTCCCCGTGGGCTCCTCCCACGTGGGCTCCTCCTCCACGTGGGCTCCTCCTCCACGTGGGCTCCTCCTCCACGTGGGCTCCTCCTCCACGTGGGCTCCTCCTCCCCGTGGGCTCCTCCTCCACGTGGGCTCCTCCTGCACGCTCTGCCTCAGCTCCTGTCTCATCTGCTCAGCTCCTTGGAAAGGCCAGAGCCAGAACTAGGCTGAGGGCACTGGGCAAAGGCGCCAGGCTTGGAGACACCATTTCTTCCTCTGCTACTCAGCGCGGGCAAGAGGCGTTGGCTGTCATCTGCACCCAAGGTCAGGTTGAAACTCACAGGCTACAGCTTCTTCCACTTCTGCCCTAATTAGCTTTAAGATTCACTGAGAATCAAATGGCAGCAGAGGCAAGAAGAAGGAAATGATACAACCCCAGGTTTTCCTTGGAAAATTGGGAAAATAGTTATTCATTCATTCAACAAATGTTTACTCAGCCCCTATGTGTCGGGGTTGGGACACATCAGTGAACAAAACAGGGGAAGTCCTCGTCCTCACTAGAGACAGGAATCCCACTTAGATTCAGAATATCATTATGTGATATGTGCCTTGGGGGGGTTGGGGGGGATAGCGGAGTAAGGGAGGTCAGAGTGCCTGGGGAAGGTTTTAAGCAGGATGTCAAATTGAACAGCGAGTGGAAGAAGCAGGGAGCCATCCCGACAGTCTGAGGGGAGTGTGCCTGGCTAGTTCCAAGCACAGGAGGGAGGCTGGCGCTGAGTGAGTGAAGGGGAAGAAGATGAGTAAGTGGGTGTGGGTGTGGGGGATAGGAGACAGATTCACTCAGGGGCTGGTGACTTAGGGCTTTGTCTTTCACTCTGAATCAGAAAAGAAGCCTTTGGACAGTGTTGAGAAAAGCCCACCAGTGTGTTGGTTAGACGAATCACTCTGGTGTCCCCATCAGACTTAGGGAACTGAGTTAAGCGCTAAGCTTCTAAGTGAAGAGGTCCACTATGACCCCAAGATTTTATTACAGTAAGTACGGTTTGGAGAAGAGCTGGGAGCCTGGAAGGCCCCTGAGGTGACCGCTGGCAGTTCTGGCCTGCCGCAACCAGATGGTGGCACTATGAATGGGGGGAACAGGGCATGAAACGCAGGTAATATTTTCTACGCATAATCCAGATGGGATACAGTGGATCAATAAAAAGGAAAACAGCGAGGGCGAGCCATGACTTTCTGATCTGGGAATCTGGACTGTGGTGCATATCCATAAAATTCCAGATGTTCATCGATTGACAGAAACACTTCTTAGATGACCCACCCTCCAAACTCATGCCAAGTGTCAAGTCCAGTTCTTACACAAAGCGCAGTGCTGAGGAGTTCAGGCCTGGATTCATTCTCCCTGAGCCTGAAATCTGGCTGCCTCACAGTGCGGGGGTTTTATTTGCTAGCTACAATTTTTCTTTAAAAATTTTTTTTAATTGCAAACACATACACACACACACACACACCCAGTATCAAACAAAATGTGCACTCGTACACATTTTAAGAAAGGAAAACTGTATTAAAATTGTAATACTCAATATATACCGATAACAAAAGATGAATACAAGTCACATTTGACTTCTGTAATTACAAGAGGTGCTCAAAGTGGTTACCATCAGTGTTCAGATAATTCTGATTACGGCGAACTACTGCTTGAGCAACGTTGACCAAAGCGTCCACTTGGATACATTTTTTTTTTGGCACCCCCCCCCCCCCCACATAGATGAGTATGTATGTAACATAAAAGTTGCCATTTTAACCATTTTCAAGCATTCAACTCAGTGGCATTAATTATATTCACAGAGTTGTGAGTGCTGTGCTTCTGTTTCTTTAACTTCAATAAGCCTCAGTTTCCTCATTTGTTATGGAGGAATAATAATAAAACCTATGCCTGAGGGCAGCTGCAAGAATTAAACAGGATAATCCAAGTGAAACAGCACGGACACTCAACTCTTGCTTTACGCCTGACTGCTTGTTGCCTGCCTCCTGTGTCCTGCCAGTCACACTGGCCCTCGTGGTGTCCTCATCACCTCTTGCTGATTGACAGGCCCCCCACTCTTCCCTCTACAGTGCCACCGGAAGCAATTTGAAGTTGCCCAAGTTGGAATTTCCCAAAGAAGCTACTAGTAACGTTAGTATCAGTAAAGCGGATTTATTGAACAGCCTTTTTAGCTTCCCTCCCCCCCACCCCCGTTTATGGCCTCATCAGAAACTCCAAAAATAAACAGATTATTTCTCAAGCCGGACTCTTACCATGGCCTTGGTGCTCCCTTCTGCAGAAATCAAATGCAGCGACGGAAACTCCTTCAGAGCCTGGCCCCGCCATTTACCTCCAAGTGAGTCGGTCCTTCTGCAGGACATGGGTGGACCAGCCAACTTACAGTTCAAAAGTTGGCATCTCACCTAATTTTACTACAGGAAAAAGATGTCCTGGTTGGCAGACCCAGGTCTCTGGATTGCTAGGAAACTGTATTTTCCTTGTAAACCATGACTTTTAAAGACAATTTCTTCACTCCTGAAAGAGCAAGGAGATAACAAGATGTTGGGCAGGTGGAAAGGGCCCGGGTTAAGGTGATGATGGTGGTGCTGATGACCCTGGAGAAGACGGTCTTTAAAAGGCATGAGAAGTAACATCAGGCTTAGTGCTTCTCTCAGACCTACAAGTATGAAACGAAAGCTGCAGACACCTTGAGGGTTTAGCTAAATACCAGACACTCAACCCAATTTATGCCTCCCTCCAGGGGTCAGAAGAATTTCTATCAGTTTATTCAGCCTCCTGCTTCTGCTGCAAGCCAGCCAGGAATGGAAATTTGGTCACTGGCTTTCCAGAGTCTGCTTTATGTCACTCTTACCTCCTTCCCCCTGGTCCCTGGCCTTTGGCCCCCAAGGCCTACCCTTTGCCAAGGTGCCCTCTCGTAGGTTTGCATGACCAAATATATCAAGCCCAAACTTATAAATAATAATTTATACTTGTCCAGTAACCTAAGGTTCATGGTTTGCTTTTGCATAAATTATCTGACTGATTCCTATCCTTGTGAGATGGATATACCCACTTGATAGGTGAGCAGATTGAGTGGCAAAAAGGTAAAGTGACTTCCTCAAAATCACACTGAGACATACCACTGGAAGCTTTTCCATCTATACTGTAGCAGACTCGAAAGGGGGAAATTATCTGGTTAATTCGAAATACTGAGAAGAAGAGAGGCATTGAATTTAATCATTTTTATAAACATTGCCATGTGGGAAAGGTACTTAAATGAGATTCAGTATAAGTGGAGAGGATTATGCTGCCTGTAACCAACTACTGGGCCATGAGGGGCTGATTCATATAGGTTCAGTAGTGCTATGGCCTGTGGCTTAGAGGGTATTGTAGAGTCAACCCTGCCAGATACTGGTGATGGGGCTAGGAATTCCAACGGCCTGGGACAAACAACAGCCTTTCCAGGAGTCAGGATGGGACACAGTTCCTAATAAGCTATAGTATTTCTTATGTATTCCAGCTCACTTGAGAGACAGAGAGAGCCTCTTGGCACGCAATATGTCATAAAAAGGAGTTTTGCAGCTATGGACATCTCAGAAACAAGGTATTGTTACCCAGTGACCCTGGAGTTGCCGATACCAAAAGTTTTCAATAAAATGGTGGCCCCCAAGGTCTCCCTGCTTTACCTTGGCACATCCCTGACATTCTTCCCCGTCTTACTCCCTAAGGCAAGACCCTAGAACAGGCTCTTCACAAAAGGTTTATAAATGGCCAATAAACATATGACAAGGAGTTCAATTTCATGTCATATGGAAATGCAAATGAAACCACAAGGTGATGCCACTACACACCAAACAGAATGGCTAAAATGAAACAGACAGGTAACACTGAACCCTGGCAAAGAGATGGTGCAACTGGAACACTCACCTACTGCCGGTGCAAGTGTAAACTGGTACAACCACTTTGAAACACTGATAGCATACACTTTATAACCCATTCCTAGGTATACACCAATAGAAATACTTCCATATGTTAACCAAAATACATGTACAAGAATCATAGCAATTTTATTCCTAATAGCCCCAAACTAGAAACAACTCAAAGCCCATCCAAGGATAGATCAATAAATGGTGGTATGGACGTCACCAAAATGGAGGCGTGAGGTGAGCCTCTGTAAAGCTCCCCTGGACTTTACAACTAATCGAACAACAATAACTCCACAAAGGACTCCCTGCACAGCAGACAGCCAAGACGAAGAGGCCCACTACTGAATTCACCTAAAGGTGGGCGAATCTCGCGAGTGGGGGAGGAGGGAAGGGAGAAGTGCGGAGACTGAGCCACACGGGCGCAGGACGCAGACCTAGCTCAGTGCTCCGAGCTCGCTGAATCCCGGAACTACTGCAGCTGTGGGAG
Organism: Rhinolophus sinicus; assembly: GCF_057876585.1. Lineage (NCBI taxonomy): Eukaryota > Metazoa > Chordata > Mammalia > Chiroptera > Rhinolophidae > Rhinolophus > Rhinolophus sinicus. Next base: position 198,439,825 of record NC_142501.1, read on the forward strand.
AGAGAAGGACTCGGACTGCTAGGGCTCCGCCTATGGCCCAAGGGCTGAGGGGGCAGCATATAACACGGCTGAACCCAATGCTCACGGCAGAGACCTCAGAGAAAAGACTGAGGGAAGAAGGCTGAAAACAGTGGTTTAAGCCCTCACTGCCAAGCAGAGAATGGAAACTTTAGGCACTGAGACTAGCCACCCCCTCCCTACCCTCCCAGAGCTCGCCCCGCCCCCACCTGCCCGGTGCTAGAAACAGAACAGTAGCACTGTCAGATCAAAAGAACAGAATATTTGCTGTTCTGAGAACTGTGGACCGCAGACACAGATTCGCAGCCCAACTAATTCCAGCAAAGGTGAGGGAGCTGAGGACTGGCTGTGGTGGTGGTCGCCGCCATTGCTCTGGGCCACCTCTCACAACTCACCCCACCCCTGGCCCCACCTATCTGGGCAGATCCCTGCAGGAGTAAACTGAACTGCTGAAACATACGGGCTCTGAATCTGGTGCAGGAAGAGCTTTGGAACTTCAAAAGCTCTCTGCATACCCACTGGGACACTGCACCCGCCCTGTGAACCAGGCGAACTATTAACAGAGGCAAAGCCCATCTCCCAGGGAATCCCCCCATTGTACGAGAAGCTGGAATAGTGCAGAGAAAACGTAGCACTACCGTGTGAGAGAGGAAAAAAAGGCTGCAGTCGGAGAGAAAACAAAACATCCTACCTACCAACAAGTACTGGAAAACAAAAGAAAGACCTCTTCCTATCAACCTGTTGCAGCACCCACTCCAGTAGATGTCTAGGAAGAAAAATAATAAATCAGTAAATGCCATGAATAATTAAGGCAACAAGACAGCTCAGAAAGAAAGTGAAAAGTCTCCAGAAAAGGAACTTAAAGATATGGAAATATGTGACTTAAATGACAGAGAATTCAAGATTGCAGTTCTGAAAAAACTCAACGAAATGCAAGAAAACACAGCAAGGCAGTTTAATGAACTCAGAAACACAATCAAAGAACAACATGAGCATTTTACAAAAGAGATTGAAATTTTAAAAAAGAACCAAATAGAATTTCTGGAGATTAAGAACTCAATAGAAGAAATCAAGAATGAAATAACCAGTGTAGGTAGTAGAGCTGACCAGATGGAGAAAAGAATCAGTGACATCGAAGCTAGAAACCTGGAAATTACACAGATGGAAGAAGAAAGAGACTTGAGACTTAAAAGAAATGAAAGAACTTTACAAGAACTTTCTGACTCCATCAGAAAGAGCAATATAAGAATAATGGGCATACCAGAAGGAGAAGAAAGAGAGAAGGGAACAGAGAATTTGTTCAAACAAATTGTTGATGAGAACTTCCCAAAGTTGTGGACAGAACTGGATCCTCGAATCCAAGAAGCAAATAGAACACCTAATTACCTCAATCCCAACAGGCTTTCTCCAAGGCACATTGTATTGATGCTGTCTAAAATCAATGACAAAGAAAGAATCCTCAAGGCAGCCAGGGAAAAGAAGACGGTAACCTACAAAGGAAAGCCCGTTAGATTATCATCAGATTTTTCAGCAGAAACTCTACAAGCCAAGAGGGAGTGGAATCAAATATTCAAACTATTGAAAGAGAGAAATTATGAGCCAAGAATAATATATCCAGCAAAGATATCCTTTAGATATGAAGGAGGAATAAAGACCTTTCCAGACATACAGAAGCTGAGGGAATTTTCTAATACACGACATGCACTACAAGAAATACCAAAGGAGGCTATTCGACCACCATCAACAGGGACAATTTGTGGCAACCAAAACATAAAAAGGGGGAGAGTAACCAGAATATGGGAATGGAGAAAGTAAGCGTGCTGAAGAAAATAGAATACTCTAAATATCAAACTTTCTTTTACATAAACTTAAGGGTAACCAATAAAAAAAATCCAGAACTGAAATATATACTGTAATAAAAGAAGATACAGAGGGAAACATCATAGAATACCACCACACAGAAATAATAGACAACAACAAAAAGGCAAAGAAACAATGGAGACACAGCCTTACCAGAAAACTAAAGATAGAATGACAGGATATCCTCACATATCAATAATCACCCTAAATGTAAATGGACTGAACTCACCAATAAACAGGCACAGAGTAGCAGATTGGATCAAAAAACTAAACCCAACAATACGCTGTCTCCAAGAGACACATCTTAGCTACAAGGACCAGCATAGACTCGAAGTGAAAGGGTAGAAATTGACACTCCAAGCAAATGGTATCCAGAGAAAATCAGGTGTAGCCATAATGATATCAGATGAAACAGACTTCAGGGTGAAAAAGATAACAAGAGACAAAGATGGACATTTCATAATGGTGAAGGGGACTGTACAACAAGAAGACATAACAGTCATCAATATTTATGCCCCCAATCAGGGAGCACCGAAATATACCAAGCAACTACTAACAGAACTAAAGGGAGAAATTGACCAAAACACAATTATACTAGGGGACTTAAATACATCATTGACAGCTATGGATAGATCATCCAAACAGAAAATAAATAACGAAATAGTAGCCCTAAATGACACATTAGAAGAAATGGACATAATTGACATCTATAGAGCACTTCATCCTAAAACATCAGACTACACATTCTTTTCTAGTGTACATGGAACATTCTCAAGGATAGACCATATATTGGGACATAAAATCAGTCTCAACAAATTTAAGAAGATTGAAATCATACCATGCATATTCTCTGATCACAAGGCTTTGAAATTGGATATCAACTGTAAAAAGAAAGAGGGAAAAAACACAAATATATGGAGATTAAATAACATACTTTTAAAGAAGGACTGGGTCAAAGAAGAAATTAGAGGAGAGATCAAAAGATACATAGAAACAAATGACAATGAAAATACATCCTACCAAAATTTTTGGGATGCAGCGAAAGCAGTTTTAAGAGGGAAATTTATCTCATTACAGGCCTATCTCAAGAAACAAGAAAACTCCCAAATAAATAACCTCATGCTACACCTTAAAGAACTAGAAAAAGAAGAACAAGTAAAACCCAAGGTCAGCAGAAGAAAGGAAATAACAAAAATTAGAGCAGAACTAAATGAAATAGAGAACAAAAAGACAATAGAAAAAATTAATATGACAAAGAGCTGGTTCTTTGAAAAGATTAACAAAATTGACAAACCCTTGGCTAGACTTACTAAGATAAAAAGAGAGAAGACACTGATTAACAAAATCAGAAACGTAAAAGGGGAAGTTATCACAGACACCACAGAAATACAAAGGATCATCCAAGAATACTATGAAGGACTATATGCCACCAAATTCAACAACCTAGAAGAAATGGACAAGTTCTTAGAAACATATAGCCTTCCAAGGCTGAACCATGAAGAACTGGAAAATCTAAACAGACCGATCACCAGTAACGAAATTGAATCAGTCATCCAAAACCTTCCCAAAAGCAAAAGTCCGGGACCAGATGGTTTCACTAGTGAATACTACCAAACCTTCAAAGAGGATCTAATACCAATCCTGCTCAAACTCTTCCAAAAAATTGAAGAAGAGACAGTACTCCCTAACTCATTTTATGAGACCAACATTACCCTGATACCAAAATCTGGTAAGGACAACACAAAAAAAGAAAACTACAGACCAATATCTCTGATGAATACAGATGCAAAAATCCTAAATAAAATTCTAGCAAATCGAATACAACAATGCATTAAAAAGATTATTCATCACGACAAAGTGGGGTTCATCCCCGGGGCACAAGGATGGTTCAACATCCGCAAATCCATCAATGTGATACATCACAGAAACAAAAGAAAGGACAAAAATCATATGATTATATCAATTAATGCATAAAAAGCATTTGACAAGATACAACATCCATTTATGATTAAAACTCTTAATAAAATAGGTATAGAAGGAAAATACCTTAACATAATAAAGGCCATATATGACAAGCCCTCAGCTAATCTCATAATTAATGGTGAAAAACTGAAGCCCTTTGCTCTACGTTCAGGAACATGACAGGGCTGTCCCCTATCACCTCTGCTTTTCAACACAGTGTTGGAAGTCCTTGCCAGAACAATCAGGCAAGAGAAAGAAATAAAGGCATCCAAATTGGGAATGAAGAAGTTAAATTATCACTCTTTGCAGATGACATTTTGCTATATATAGAAAACCCTAAAGACTCCACCAAAAAGCTATTAGAAACAATCAATGAATACAGTAAAGTTGCTGGCTACAAAATCAACGTACAAAAGTCCATTGCATTCCTATATACTAACAATGAAATCTCAGAAAAAGAAATACAAAAAGCAATTCCTTTTGCAATTGCAGCAAAAAGAATAAAATGCCTAGGAATAAACTTAACCAAGGATGTGAAGGACCTATATGCTGAAAACTGCAAGACATTTTTCAAAGAAATTGAAGAAGACACAAAGAAATGGAAAGACATTCCGTGCTCATGGATTGGAAGAATCAACATAGTTAAAATGGCCATATTACCCAAAGCAATATACAGATTCAATGCAATCCCCATCAAAATCCCAATGGCATTTTTTAAAGAAATAGAACGAAAAATCATCAGGTTTGTTTGGAACCACAAAAGACCCCGAATAGCCAAAGCAATCTTAAGAAAAAGAACAATACTGGAGGTATCACACTCCTGACTTTAGCTTGTACTACAGGGCTACAATAATCAAAACAGCATGGTATTGGCAGAAAAACAGACACATAGACCAATGGAATAGAATTGAAAACCCAGAAATAAAACCACATAAATATGGACAGATAATTTTTTCACAAAGAAGCTAAAAACATACAATGGAGGAAAGACAGCCTCTTCAATAAATGGTGCTGGCAGAATTGGATAGCCATGTGCAAAAGAATGAAACTGGACTGCTATCTGTCACCGTGTACCAAAATTAATTCAAAATGGATCAAAGACTTAAGCATAAGACCTGACACAATAAACTGCATAGAAGAAAACATAGGTACTAAACTTATGGACCTTGGGTTCAAAGGGCATTTTATGATTTTGACTCCAAAGGCAATGGAAGTAAAAGCTAAAATAAACGAATGGGACTATATGAAACTTAAAAGCTTCTGCACAGCAAAAGAAACCATCGACAAAATAAAGACGCAACCAACTGAATGGGAGAAGATTTTTGCAAACAGTGCCTTCGATAAGGGGCTAATATCCAAAATATACAAGGAACTCATGAAACTCAACAACAAAAAAACAAACAACCCAATTGAAAAATGGGCATAGGACCTGAAGAGACATTTCTCCAAAGAGGACATACAAATGGCAAATAGACATATGAAAAAATGCTCAACATCACTAATCACAGAGAAATGCAAATAAAAACCTCACCCCAGTCAGAATGGCTTTCATCAACAAGACAAATAGTAACAAGTGTTGGAGAGGCTGTGGAGAAAAAGGAACCCTCATACACTGTTGGTGGGAATGCAGACTGGTGCAGCCATTATGGAAGGCAGTGTGAAGGTTCCTCAAAAAATTAAGAATAGAATTACCATATGACCCAGCAATCCCTCTCCTGGGTATCTACCCAAAAAATCTGAAAACATTGATCCATAAAGACACGTGTGCTCCAATGTTCACTGAAGCTTTGTTTACGGTGGCCAAGACATGGAAACAACCAAAATGTCCTTCGATAGATGAATGGATAAAGAAGTTGTGGTATATATACACAATGGAATACTATTCGGCGGTAAGAAAAGATGATACAGGAACATTTGTGACAACATGTATGGATCTTGAGAGTATAATGCTAAGCGAAGTAAGTCAGACAGAAAAAGCAGAGAACCATATGATTTCACTGATATGTGGTATATAAACCAAAAACAACAAAAGAACAAGGCAAACAAATGAAAAACAAAAACTCATAGACACAGACAATAGTTTAGTGGTTACCAGAGGGTAAGGGGGTAGGGGGTCGGAGATGAGGGTAAAGGGGATCAAATATATGGTGATGGAAGGAGAACTGACTCTGGGTAGTGAACACACAATGCAATTTATAAATGATGTAATACAGAATTGTACACCTGAAATCTATGTAATTTTACTAACAATTGTCACCCCAATAAATTAAATAAATAAATAAATAAAATAAATGGTGGTATATTTAGACAATGGAATATAAGGCAATGAGAATAACAGATTTTTGCCCCACACAACACAGATGCAGCTCACAAAGATAATGCTGAGAGAAAGAAACTAAACACTTATCACCAAAGGATGTGTATAGTGCATGTAGGTTTACTTATATGAAGTTCAGTGGTAGGCAGTAGTGAAGTATGGTCAGCATAGCAGTTACCTTTCGGGGAGGGGCATAAAGTGGGCGTCGAGGTACTGATAACATCCTGTTTCTTAATCTCAGAGCTGGTTAGCTAGGAGTTTTCATTTTATGACAATTCATGAAACTACAAGTATAGTGATGATTTGCTTACTTTTTTATTGCATGTAATACTTCAGTGAAGGATTTCAAGCCTCTAATAGTTTAAAAGAAAACAGGATAAGTATTTTTTAAACGGTGATGGTTTAGAATTGTATAGACAACCTGGCATATTTTCAAGTTGATGACTAGAGTCATAGGCAGTTGGAAACAGCTTGTAGATGGACTGGCCAGGGCGCTGCAAATATGAACAAATAGTCTGAACAGGAGTCAAAGGACAGTGTGGATGGTAAGTAGCAGGAACAGCCTGTGGCTGCCTGTTGGTCTGCCCACTCCTGCCCTTGCGAATATGGATCACTGCCCCAAGCTCCCTTCCGACATAACGGACGCCTTTCTCATAGCCCCCCCACCCCCAGGGGTATCTGTGGAGGCAGGTGTCTGCTGCCCATATCCATCCACGTCTTCTACTCGTTTATCAGTCCATCAGGTATTTCCCAAACTAGGTCCCCAAAGGTTCCCTGATGGACGATTTCTGGGGGTCCATGAATAACTTAAGTTTGAGAAATCCTGAACAAGAAGTCCAAAATTTTGTTCTAAACATCAACAAGGGATACAAAGACACGTAAGCAGAGTCCCTGGAAAATCATGTCCCAATATGCTGTCAAGTAAAAGAGCGAGTTACAAAATAATATGTGTTGTACAATCTCAATGTCGCTAAAATATGTATATGTACATAAAAGCAGTGGAAGGACACACCAAGATGGAAAAGCACAGCAGAGGAGCCGCTGGTCACCATGGCCCTGAGGACATTCCCCAGGGTTCCTGAGGAGGTCCTCGGTGCTTGGTGACAGCCCCATCTCCCATTCTACGTAAAAGTTTGAAAACTGCAGCTAGGTCAGGCCCCCACCCAAAACCCCATGCAAGCTTGTTTGGTCATGAGTCCAAAGATGAACACAGGAATGGCTGCTACGTCATTTGCAGGGCCCAGTGCAAAATGAAAACATGGGCCCCTTGTCAAGAATTTCAAGATGGCGATGGCAAAGACTGAATAGACCAACAATGGTCAACAGCCAGACTAGATAGAAAACAGAACTCAGACCCACACAGCCTGCAGCAAACTGCCCAGGAAACTAAGTCCTTATCTACAATAACCAGTCCAGGAAACTAGCCTACTTTATATAAATTATTCTTGTAGAAAGTCAGACTTCCATCCAAACAATCCAAACAATAATCTCTGTAACAACTGGCCCCAAAGAGCCAGGACTTGATCAATACCTGACAGCCTTCCTGATTTTTTCCTGCTTCTAAGTTAGAACAAGCCAGAAAGAACTCAATATGCGCCCCTAAGCAATCACACAGGATGCCCGCGTCTGGTTAGCCCATCTCCACCTGCCCGGGGGCCCAGGGCCTCCGCTCAGGGCACACCTGAAGCCTCCTTCCCTGTCTCTACTCCTCTGTCTGCCCTTGAGTCTCTGCTCCCACGCTCTAGCAAGCTCGGAATAAACAGCCGAGCTTTGCTTATTCTCATTTGGTTGGTCTTCGTCTATTTCCACAGAGCCTTAAACCAAGCCCCGGGTACTTCAGAGCATACCTGTCATAGCCACATGTCATGAAGCCGACCTTGGCACGAACAGTACAAACAAGCGGACTGCTGCCCTCTGCAGGGGCTTTGAATCATGCTCCAACTGGCAAGCCAACAAGCCTTCAGGAATCCAGTCTCCTCAGGGGGACCCTCTCACACGGTCTCTCTGGGATGTCCTTCCCAGGCTGCTGGGTCTGGCAGAGTACTGCCTGGCAACCCAGTGTCAGACAGAAAGCCCATGTTGTGCCTGGGGTTCCTGGATTGAGGCGTCCCCACAGAGCACCCTCAGAAGGCCGCATAGAGCAGCAGTGGGGAACAGCTCCCTCCTACCGTGGGCGGTTCAGCTCTGCTGAGCTGGCCTGCAGCTGGGAGTCTTGGCCTGCTTAGGACTAGTTAGACTTCTCAGGCACCAGGGGGCGCTATGGCTTCCCAAACCGGACTCAGGGCCCAGGCTTCATCCATTTCAGGCCCAGGGCTTCCCATAGGGCACAGATCTTTAGTGAGGATTTAAAAACCAGGCCCCTGGGGGTACATGCCCTGAAGGAGTTCACGTGCCAGAAGGGAAATATATGTTATCCCTAAGTAATGGGCACAGGTGGTTTGATATCAGAGCTGTGCAGGGTCTGATGGAGAACTGGGGCCCCATTCCTTACTAGCTGTGTGACCTAGGGCACGTTACCTAACCTCTCTGGGCCTCTCTAGCCTCCTTGGAACAAAGGGATTAACGATGCTTCCTTTCTCGTGGGTGATGGGGTGGGGCAGCTGAACAATACCCATACCTCATTTATAAGCCCAGGTCCTGGGGGTGGTTAGTGCTCCGTAAACACCATGGTTATGGTGAGAACTCCGTTGAGGGCGGAGGCGACAGCCAGCCTGAGGCTGAGGTAGTGGGGTTTGGAGAAGTAAAGGGAAGCTCTGAAAAAGGATTTGAATTGAACTCTGGGGCAGATGGAGGGAAGGCACAGGACAAAGATTCTTTCATTTTCTAAATCAGGAGGACACATTTCTTACACTTCTCCCCCCAGAGCAAGCACAACTCTTGTTTGCTTCAATCCATAAAATGTACCGTCTTTGTTTTCTTTTCCAGTGATTTTGTGTAATGCCATCTTCTAAACCACCTTCTGGCAGCAAACTGTCATCCATCCCTCTGGTTTCTGGAAATGGGGCTGGACCAGGTGGTATGTGCCACACGCCTATTACCCAGCCCAGAGTAAGACTAGTTGTAAATTAGTGTTACACTTAATTAAACATAAACAGGCCATTGCGCTAACTAATTTTGAAAGTTAGGGGAATGAAAGCACTGGGTCAGAAATCTGAGAGGTCTAATGCTCATGTTTTAATTGAAATCGTTGAACCAATTTGTAAGTCTGTTCCTTCAACTTCCATTTCTCAGATGGAAACTGCATTGGGATGGGAAACGGCTCCATCCCAAGGCTGTCTCACCCCATCAAGTCTCTTTTACATGTTGGATGAGTCAATAGGAAAATTGGCATGTGATACTCTGAGCTATTTTATGTAAAAACACAAGACGTAATTGTTATTTTCTTGACACTGTATGGCCATAGTTTTTAGCTCACAATTAATGGGCCAACTATGTTTTTCTAGTCCGTATTTCAGAGTCAGTCTTTCTAGCAGTGTTTACAACTGAGCATTCCGTCTTAGTTTCCCGTGGGCAAACTGTAAATTTGCCCTCTGCTTGGCCCATGTATTCGTTCTGATCATTTCTCTGCCTCTCCCCCAGCTCACCCTCTTTCCCTTTTCCCTGGGAACCTTTATGGGAAGACGAAGAAAATGCAAAATAATCTTGATGAATGGGGAAGCAAGACAGAGAACATCCATAGCACAAATATAGTGGGAAGCTTTCTGAGGAGAGCGTGGCTGTGTCTCTATGACACCTAACACACACAGGAGAACCTCCCAGCAGGCAAAGGAAGAGGACACAGGTAACTGGCTGTGGGCAGTGCTGTCTCGGATGAAACCACACTGACCTTGGGGGTCAGTTTTGGGGTTCTGGACCCAGCTCCACCACATGCCACTCCCATGTCTGCAGGAAAAATAGAAAGCATTCCTGCCTCTCACAGCCTCCCTCACAGAGCTGACAGCGACTGAACAAAGAAGCTCTATGAAGCGTGAAGCTCGTCACAAGTAGGAGCCTTGGCATCACTGTCAGTGCCACGCAGATGTTATGGGGGTCATGCCACTGTAGACACCTGTTCAGGGAGCATGGCCGTGGGCAAGGCAGCCGGGGGCAGAGAGGGAGGGCATGACACAGACCCCAGAAAGAAAGGCAGCACAGGAGGTGGGGAAGCAGGGGTCTTGCACCAGACTGCCTGGCTTCACATTCTATCCCGACCCCGCTGCCCCTGGAATTCCCATGGACGAGTTAGAAAATGTCCCCATGCCTCAGTTTCTTCATCTGTGAAATGGGGTTGATGCTAATAACAGCACTTATCTTGCAGGGTTGTGGTAGGCTTCCATGAGTTAGCCATGGACTGTGCTTAGAGTGGTGCCTGGCTCTTAACAGGTACTCAGCAATTATTGTTATCTGGGGCCAAGTCATCTGTTTTGCATCCTGGCTCGACCAGCTACCAGTTGTATGACTGGGACACATTGAGCCTTTCTGAACTTCTGTTTTTTTCTGTAAAATAAGGAGAGCAGTTCTTTCACTGCAGAGAGGTTCAGAAAATTGTATGAGATGTCTCTAAAGTCTCTCCCGGCTACTCCACCTCCATGACAGACTTCTGCAGAAAACCTTTAAAAGGCAAATGTAGCCAAGAAAGGGGGTGGGTGGAGGCAGGTGCAGGGAGAGATCCTTTGATCACGAGCAACCTCGGGTCTGGCCTGGCCCCAGAGCGTCTGTGGGCCCAAACATGGGGGATTTCTGTGTACAACTTGGCAGATTCAGAGCTTCCCAGGGCCTGCTGGGTTTGGCACCTCCTGGGTCCCCTAAGTAGCGAGCTGAAGACTTGCTGCCTTCTAGGGGCCTGGGAATGGTCTTGTTGCCCACGCAACCAGAGACCCTGTACTGGGCAGTTCCCCCAAGGAATGCTTTGGACGACCCAGGAGAGGCTGAGCACCATGGGCCACCCTGGCCCAGAGCTGGGGAAGCCCTGAACTGCACCTTCACACAGGGGTCACGACTGCTGATTCAGTTTGTGTTCCTCCAGGACCGAGCTGGGCCTCTGAGAGGCCCACTCTCCTAAGCAGTTGCGTTGGGCCACCTCCTCACTGCCTGCCATGCAGGGTCTCTGCTCCCGCTCCCCGCACAAGAACGCAGGATATGGTGAGGCCAAAAAGGAACACCCACGGAGCCATAGATAGGGGAGTCATACCACTATATTCTCACTGGTGGCTAGTTGAGACACAAAAGCAAACATCTGCCAGTACCCCAAGGAGGGGCATTCCTGCACCTCTGTCTTGCTGGCGGCCGGAGGAGACATAGAAAGTAGGATCCACACAATCCACTTGCTAACCCCACTGGCTAGCTGCAATCTGCTATCCACTTCTCTGCCAACCAACCAACCCCCTAGCCTAGCCACTGCAGTTATATCAGTGGCTAATGGCTAACCAGTAGCAGCTGATGGCCACCCAGCCACAGTGGATGGCTTTCTGATTACAGCTGATGGCCATCTAATAACCGCGTCAGCACCTTTCCATGTGAAGATGAGAGCCTGGAAACTGCTCTCTGGGACTCTGTCCCCATGGCAGTGTCGGGACAGAGTCCCAGAGAGGGGTTTCCAGGCTCTCAGCCTCACGTGGAAAGGTGCTGGCTCAGGTAGTGGATGGTCATTAGCTGTGACTAGTTGGCCATCAGCTGTTACCGGGTTAGCTATTGGCCACTGATGTAACTGCCGTGGCTAAGCTAGCAGGCAGCAGAGTGCGGGCTGCGGATTGCAGAGAAGTGGACGGATCATGTGCCTCCTGCTTCCTGTGTCTCCAACCAGCCACCAGCGAGAAAATAGTGGTATGACTCCCCTATCCATGGCTCCGTGGGTGTTCCTTTTTTGGCCTCACCATATCCTGCGTTCTTATGCAGGGAGTGGGACCAGAGAACCCGATGACACCCTGCATGACACACATGCAATCACGTCTGAGACCAGCAGTACCCTGACAAGATTAGCAGAATAGCAACCATAAACCCCCAGTTCCCAGTCAGTGGGGAGAGCTGCTGAGTCCAGCTGTAAAATCCAATCAGAACTGACCACCTCCATCATGGCCTTTAATCTGTGTCCCAGATGTAAGAAGTTCTAACCTGTGGCTGATACAGGAATTAAAACACTAATCATGCTCATGTGCCGGCTTAGTATTTTTATTCTGCTCCATATGTTTATAACCATGGGCATCTGTTTCAAGCTCCCCTCAGGAGGCAGTTAGCGTGCGTCTTAGGGGTACGACCCTGTCTTAGCCCACCTAGGTGTGAATCCCAGCCTCATTCCTTATTAAGTGACCTTAAGTAAGTTACTTACTCTCCTCCTGGCTTTTCAACACCCCGGGAGCCTTGGAAGCACACGCAGCTTTTTCTCCTCCTCTTGTTCGGTCACTGCCATCATCTCATCTCTCTGCCATCATCTCACTGCATGGCCGCTCCTCCTCATTCACTGGTGACCTCAGCACCCAACTCACTGTTACTTTCTCCGCCACTACTGCCACCATGTTTTCTGGTGATTTTAACAGCCACACAGATGAGCCGTCCAAAAACCCTGGCCACTCTGTTCCTCACCGACTTAGCCCTAGTGATTTTCTTTCCCCAATTGCGGCCACCACCGCCACAGTTACACCAGTCATCAACTTCTCCTCTGTAATAGTCACTGCAAATGAGTCTCTTTGGCACCGCCTCGCCCTATCTTTCCATCCAATTCTAAAATTCCACAATTCTCCACCTTCTAGTCCACTGACCCTGTCACTGTTTTACCAGCTTTTCCAACCCCCTTGGCCTCTGCCTTGTTGGAAGGGTTTGACAAAATGCCAATCCAGATTAAACTCAATGCTCCACCTAAGCCACCCCACACCCAAGCAGCCTGAGAAAATAATTCCATTAATTGGACTCACTTTAAGTTTGTACCACAGATCTCCAGTGGACCTTCAATGCTAACACTTCCTTAGCAAATCCACGTTCTCATTCTGAGGCGACCATTTCACTCCTCTCCACCCCCACCCCCACCCCGCTGAAACCTTAGCACCTATTTCATGGGGAAAATTGTCCTGCCACCAGTTTCACCACCAGCCAGCATGTCCCCTGATGCTCCTGTTAGGATGGAAGAAACATCCTGCTTCAACCTAAGGCTGACCCCTTTGGTCACTGGGTCTCAGCCCTTTTTGCTCAAAGATGTCACTCTCACATATGCTCCCTCTTCTCTCTAGAATGGACAATTTCTCCCCCTTTAGTGGATTACTCCTATGGATGTATAAATATGCCTTTGTATCATCCATCCTTTTTTTAAAAAAAAGCCTCCTAATGTCCATGCCCTCCCCCATACTGCCACCACTCTTGCAGCAAAACTCAAGCATTGCCTACATTTGGGGTCCCCACTTCCTCCTCTCCCATCCTCTCCACACCCACTCCCACAAGGCTACGGTTACAATACCTCCGAAAGTTCCTGTTGGTGTCACCGTGGACTTTTTTAAAACTAACAAACTAACAGTCATCATTTTAATGCATCGTTTCTATTTTAAATTCACAAAAATGAAGTCCTTAAAAATTATGTGGAGGCTGAAAATTGGGAATCTTGATTTGAAAATCGAGGTCTATGGTCACCAATATTTGGCTAGAGAGGAGCTTGCTGATTTGTAATTGTTATTTTCAGTGGGCGCAGGCCTGGACCAACAATGAGTTTTTCTATAGAGAAATGTAATCTGAGAGTCAAATAACCAATCTGCAAAATTTGGAATACAATGCATTGGTGAACAAATTCAATACACTGTAACATTAAAATTTTAGGATAATTCATCATTTACATTTCAAGCCAGTGTCTACTTTGCTGTATATTTGGCAATCGAATCATCAGATCTTACCTGAGCACCTACTGTGCGCCAGGCACTACGCTAGACACGTGGGTACAGGGAAATAGCCAAAATGGACATGATCTCTGATGTCACAGAATTTATATCTAATTGAGACAATAAAACAATGAGTACCAAAGTAATACGTAACTACAAACTGTGACGTCTGATACAAAGGGGAATCCGTAAGAGAGACTCCTAAAATGACAGTCGGCTTTTCTGAGGAAGAGACATTTAGCTGAGAAATGATGAGTTAAGGAAGCATTAACTTTGTGAAGGGTTAGGAAAGGACATTCCTGGCACAGGGCACGTCCCAAAGCTCTGGAGTCGAATCCAGTTCCTTCGAGAAATGGAAAGAAAGCCAGTCTGAATGAGGCTGCGAGATCCCTGAGTGACGCTGGGGAACAGTGCAGGGCAGAGCCTGCAGAGCCTTAGAGGACACTTTAGAAGTTGCAGTTTCCTCTAAATGCAACCACTGACTCAGTTTTCCCAGATAACGGCCAATTCTCCATCACTCCCTTTCTCCACTGCCGGGCGGCATTTGACATGGCTGCTTCCTGACCTGGGTCTCCTCGGGCCAACCCGGCCATCTTTCCCAGTCTCCTTTGTTGGCTCCTCCAGCAGGGAGAAAAGGACTCTACACACCGGGCAGGCCCCACAACAAGGTCTCAGCCCTTTCACGACCCACACTCTAGGAAATCTTGACTTTGCAGCCCAAAAGAACAAATATATATATAATATATATATATATATATATATACATCCCCATCCTTGACACCTTTTTCTGCAACAATTAGGCAGCACAAAATAAGTGGTGGAAAGAAAAAAGGGAAGTAACATATTTATCCATGTTAGAAAGTTTTGCAGCATCACTTAAAATGGTGACAATTGTTAGTTTATAGCAGCCATCTAATTGGGCTCCTAAACACCCAGTTCTATTCTCTAAACAGTGCAAAAAGTATAATTTAAAATAATAATGTTCACTCTGCAAGAGGAATCAGGAATACAGACATGAATAAAAAGTCCCTCAAGTTTCCAGCTGGGTTGGGGGCCCATGAGAACACTGGAAGCTGGATGGTAGGAGGCACAAACCACAACGCTGTCTCCTCCCTTTACCATTTAAAACAACATCCATCACGTCAGTAGCCGCGTTCTGTAGTCATGTCGTGGGACGCATGTATCATCCATACAGCAGTAAGCACACGGTACATTTTGTGTCTGGCTGTGCTGTGAAGTCAGTCCACCGCACGCACCTGTGGAAAGGTGACATTTATGAGCTGTAATGGCCTATTTCTAACCTGCATGGGCCATACAGACCCAACTTAGCATCTACCACTCAGCCAAATGTGACTTTCTTAAGGCTGAAATGTGGCCTTGAGGGATTCATTGTTTCCATGCGCAATGCAGAAAGGGAACTGGGGTACAACTGCCCACCATCACGTACAGAATTACGTAGGGGTGAGCATCTTGCGTGTGAAATGGACTACCACTGAAGGTCATTTTTAAAGAAAAAAAAATACATCCATTTTCAATGCATCTAAGGGAGCAGCTTTTAACGTTTTTCACTGCCCAAAATGACAAACATTTAATACTGAAAAATAGCATCTACAGAAAGTAATGGTTCTCAACCTTAGTGGCCACAAGATCAGGTGAGTTTGTTAGAAATGCAGACCTGGGCCCTATCTCCACATTGATTGAGTGCGCTTGGGTGGCACCTACAAATTGGCATTTTTAATCACTGGTCCAGGCAGTTCTGATGTGGTCGTGTGCACTTCACGGAAATGCTGTGTGAGTTCACTCAGAAATTGACAAACATTGATTACCTGCCATACTAACAATTCATTTCTTAGAACCTTTGGAAAGTTGAGAATTTCTGAACTGAACATTCCTCCTAAGAGTTAAAATACTATTTTCTTCTCTAATATATTCCTTGCTCTCACATTATAAGGTTTTTGTGAACTTGACTTAGTGGAATCCTAAGTATTATCTCTCTCTCTGCTCAGTGAGAACTAAAAGTGGTATGTAATACTTGTAAACAGTCTACAGATAATTGTCACAACTTAAAGAGGTGCCAAAGGAACTGACTTGCCCAAGGTAAAATCATACAAGCTATGATTTCAGTTATAGCATCATCTAGAAGTAAGTATTTAGCACATGTCTGCTTGCTGGACTTTTTCAAGAATGGGAAAATATTTAGATTAATTCAGATATATATAGGTTCCCCTACATATGGCATTTATAAACTCAAGACGATACCATAATAGTCTCTTCACATTTATAGTCAAGTGTTCTGACTAAAGAAGAAAAAATGTTTTAGCATTTTGCTGAGTGTAAAATTTTTATTTTGGAAGAAAATCAAGAACAAAATGAAAAAACTTGGAAGCCAGAGAATTAGAAAGACTATTATTGTCACAGTCTTATTAAGTCTAGGCAAAAAAAAAAAAAAGCAGCTATTTAAATTTCTAAAAAAATACAATTTTGAAAAGCAGCACAGAATACTGTAACAAGAAGGGCTTATCTTGATCAGGTGTCTCATATCTCAACCACAATGCTCTATCAACACCCTGCATTTAGTCCTCAGACCCTGAGAGAGGTACTCAATTATCCCCAATGTACGAAGGGCAGGGCCGAGTTCCACCCAGTCAGTAACTGAAGTTCATTCATCTGCCCAGGGTCCTCCACATCCCCACTCGTTTTGTTTACTAAATTCAAAACACAAATCCAGCATCTGCTAAATATACTAGTCTATAGTGATCAAATTGGTTCTAAATATTAAAAACAAAGTTTCTACCGCTATGGAAGGCAGTGTGGAGGTTCCTCAAAAAATTAAGAATAGAATTACCATACAACCCAGCAATCAATCCCTCTCTTGGGTATCTACCCAAAAAATCTTTATGGAGAAAACATTTATCCATAAAAACATGTATGCTCCAATGTTTATTGCAGCTTTATTTACGGTGGCGAAGACATGGAAACCACCAAAATGTCCTTTGATAGATGAATGGATAAAGTTGTGGTATATATACACAATGGAATACTGTTCAGCAGTAAGAAAAGATGAAATAGTACCATTTGTGACAACACGAATGCATTTGAGATTATAATGCTAAGCAAAATAAGTCAGACAGAAAAAGTCGAGAACCATATCATTTTACTGACATGTGGTATATAAAACTGAAAACAAGAAAAGAACAAGACAAACAAATGAAGGAACAAAAACTCACAGACACAGGCAATAGTTTAGGGGTTACCAGAGGGTTAGCGGGGAGGGGAGGTTCTAGAAGATGTTCATGGTCTAATGTATGGTGATGGAAGGAGAACTGACTCTGGGTGGTGAACACACAATGGGATTTATAGATGATGTATTACAGAATTGTACACCTGAAATCTATGTAACTTTACTAACAATTGTCACCCCAATAAACTTTAACTTAAAAAAAAAAGCAAAGTTTCTAATGGTGTAGAAATTACAGCATATATTTAAAAATACAATGATAAGCACAATTATTTGTTCTATACTTCTTATTAAAACTTAAAGAGAGGCTCAGGCCAGTTTAAACTTTTTCACTTTGATACAAATCCAGTTCCTAAATATTTGATGCATCATATTCATTAAAAGCATTAGTGAAAAAATTATCAACCTATAATTAGGACCAATTCACACTGTTACTTTAACTCAGTGTTAAGGGAAAGTGAGGTACATCAGTTAGAACTATTTCTGATCCCTGGTTCAGGAGGACAGAGTCTGGAAGTCTCAGTTCCGATTTACCCTGTGCTGGAACCACAGACAGCAAAGGTGCACATACCAAAAAAATCTTTATAAATTGAATCCTGAAGTCACACGGGACGGATTACTGTCTAATAAAGAACTGGTTGATTACTGTGAAATTATAATTCACTCTAAAAACAAGCTATAATTCTGTGTCCCCCAAATTCATCAGCTGTTTAAATGTTATGCAGTAAATGTGCACTGCATTCACTCTAAAATACTCCACACATTACAACCTATAATTTCTCCGTAATGTCACCCGACAGTTCACCTTTCTCATTCACAAAAGCTAACTTCAGGCATTCTGCACTATGCCATGAACGTTGACCAATCATAAACAAACATTTATGTAAATTAAATGTTAATCGTGGTTAAGGCCTGCAAGGCCACAGGCTCCCTAGCATGGTCTGTCTCCTGTAGATCACAGTTCTAAACTCCACACTCCTGCGCACAACAGTGGCTTCTCATCAGCTTTCCTTTCAAAACCAATAAAGATCAGACCAACTGAGACACCTGGAGTATAGAAAGAGCAATGTACCTAAAATCCCAGTGTTAACAGCTACCTATTAAAGAACCAGACAAACGACACAGCAATCCTGCAGTTACACACTTACCTGTAATGGTGTATCTTCCTGCCCAAAGATACTGTAAGCTTTAAAAGTGATTCTTTCATGTATCAGTGAACTGCGATTAGAATTCATACATAAAGTAGAAACTCTGTGAATGTCACATGAGAAGACTATTCAACTTTAGGAATGAGCGTTAGGAAATCAGGAGTGGCTCGTCTGCACTAACGCTAAATTATGTTTAGTTGACCCCTATTTCTCATGTTCCCAAGGAGTCAACCACACAGACAGTCTTATGTCCTTGACCAATTCTAAACAGAGGAAAAACACACTTCTAAACACTGCTGATTCAGAAACTTCAGAGCTCAAATACAGCACAATGAGAAAACAATCAGTCGGTGTCGAGCAGTGGTTTTGCTATTTAGATCATAAAGATAGTATCCATCTTTGGTTCATTTAACATCACAGTAAATCAGTACAATGTATTTTGAAAACATAATTTTGAAAGCATTCTGGAGACCTAAAATAAATTAGAACGTGGAAAATGGAAAATAGGAACAAATGTCTACATTTTAAAAATACCAAATGCATCCAAACTTCCAGTGATGAATGACTATTTAAATGTCATTTCTTCCTGATACAGGAATGATTCCTGATACCTATCTTTTGACAGAAAAGACTGAACTTTTTCTTCACATTCAATTTACGTTTTCCTAAAACACTAGTTCTGCATACAGTAATAAAAAGAAATTTCAGCAAAAAGTCTATCACAATAACTATACCACTAAAAGAAGAGGCAGAGTAAGAAAAAAAATAAAATTTACTGTTTATTTTTTTTCTACACAAAATTAAAAGTGGTTCAAGACATCTTAGCCTATCTCTTGTTTTTTTTCTGACATAACGAAAACATACAAAACAATGGCAAGCTAGACTACGAGTCTAACTCAGGGTCAAGTTTTTCCACTTTAATGACTATATCTGGAGCTCCAGCAGCAGCTCCGGCTTGTTGGCTCTCTGCCTCTGACTCGGACAACACCTCTTCCTTTATTTTTACGGGCTTATTACTGGCCTCCTCCTCTTCATCTGAAGACTCATCCAGCTCCCACTCATCATCTATGTCCATTTCAAATACTCTCACATGACGGAGATTGGAGCTTAACTAAAGAAAAGGCAAATAAAGAATTTTTAAATTAATGGCTTAAGTTATATATAAGGAATCAGAAATCAGAAGTTCAAACAAAGAATAATTTTATAGGAGAATTGTTTTCCCATCAGTTTACAACAAAATCACTAAATTCAGCCTTCATTTTACATAAAAGGATCTCCACATACAATACCAACAATTTCATAATTAAAATCTAGAACTGTTATTAATTGCTTAGTAAGCTTTCTCAGAACAAGAAAACTAAATAGCTGAGGAGACTAATAAGGTTATAATCAATAAAAGCAATGTATCACAAAATGTTTGCACAGATCTAAAGTCACTTCCTCCTACGTTTATAACTCTTAGTCAGGAAACAATTTGTACATACTTACCACACAGGACACTTTTCGAAAGCCATTCCCAGCAACATATTGTGCTTTCATACTTTCCAGTAATCGCCAATGCTTCTCGAAATGCATTGTACGGGTGGGGATCGCACCCCACTGTTCATCTAGCCTAGAGAGGGGAAAACCCAACCCAGGCGTGAAAAGGGGATCTTCTCCCCGGTTTACTAGGCGTGGTATCAGTGTCAAACATGGGTT
The DNA here is from genome assembly GCF_057876585.1 of Rhinolophus sinicus. Classification (NCBI taxonomy): domain Eukaryota; kingdom Metazoa; phylum Chordata; class Mammalia; order Chiroptera; family Rhinolophidae; genus Rhinolophus; species Rhinolophus sinicus. The sequence goes on from NC_142501.1 coordinate 198,459,901, forward strand.
TGATTTCTACCAAATTCCCATTTCCAATATAATTCTACCAGCCCTGGTATAAAAAAGCTGTGTGCTATATTCTATGAAAATACTGCAATTCCAAATAGGCAGAACATCATCTTATTAAAGTTTCTGATTCCCTTTCAAGGAAAACAAACACTTTTAAATTAGAGAAGGGATCTGCTTACATTTAAATCTCAGTCAACTAAAGCCATCTCTTGGAAATAGCCACGTACCCTCCACATGGCTACTGAGGGCCTAATTCCGGAAGGAAAACACTAAAGGCAATTTGAAATAATTCTACTATAAACTGGGGTTAATGCTACTCTTGAAAAAAGAACTAACAGAAGTCCCATTCTTCACTCCAAATAATTTCGAATCTTGTTCCAGAAAATAATTCTTAATTTACTAGTAAAGCAAAGGGACAGAAGAGCCGTTGAAGCCAGCATTTTTTAATAAAAAATGGAAGTATTTCTGCTCAGTTGACTTTACAATTATCCCTAATAACCATTATCTAGCATACCTAAAGAACTAGAATGTACAACATACATTAAAAAACATTCATCTGTTCTACCCGAAAGACGACCTTCCTGATGAGTTAGTTACCTTGCAGAGTAAGTCCCAGTGAATTGATATTCTGCAGAGTCTTCACAGTCATACACTAAAGACAATGGCAACTGGACCAAGAGTCTATCTCTTCCTTCACGTCCTACCGTGTCTTTAAGAACTACCGTTACAGTTTCATCATCGTAAAACTGTGCATCTAGGCAACTGTAAGTGCTAGAATTGAAACAAGTTTTGTTATAGCAAAGATGACCATAACTACTGAGAAAATACTGTATCATAACCTTACACTCGTACCAAGCAAAAAAATGTGTAATAAAAAGTCAAGTGACATTCCAAACAATAACGTTTAAAAATATATCATTAGTTTGCACTAAAATCACAGTTACCTGTTGTACTGATTATTCACATATATTTGTAGGCCTTAAAAATAGGTAATCATGAAAACAGAAAAATCTGTGAGGTTGGTTCGCAGTTCCCGAACACTCCTGACATTAATGATCAGGCCTTAGGCGTATGGAAATTCCATGAACAACATCTTTATGTATTTTGAGTTAACTAGACTGGAAAGTAAAAATACGACTGACATGAAGGCACAACAACTTCAAAGACGTTACCAGAGAAAACTTTCATGTAAGGAAAGAGAGGGAGAAAAGATCAGCCCATGATTAGTGTCAGTTCTTTCCTCTGCAAAGCCTTAGGGGAGCCTTTTGTGTCTTAAGAAAATCCCACCGGACTAAGAATAATGCCACCTTATAGTTTTGTTGGTCCTAACAAGAACCTCAGCCACCTGCCCCTGGAACCACATCACTGTCTTAGTAACAGGGAGCACAGAAGCATTAATTATAGGAAACCATGCTACGTAAATTCCTGCAGCAGGGTGGTAAGGTTCTTTTCAACTGTAAGTGAAAACATTCTCTATGTATAAAACATGTGACCAATCCTGCCCCTATGTTGCAAGTGAGAAAAGCCTTCTAGTTATGTCATCACTATAACTGAGTCTAATCATAGTCCTATAATTTACATTTATTAAACACATACACATATCATTAAACACACACACACACACACGTCCAAACACATTTCAAGATTTACCTTCTTCTCACTTTCTCGGTTGTGGCATAAGTGAAGCTCCCAAATTTAATAGCAATTAGTCCGTTACTTACAGATCTTGAAGAAAGAAGGGGAGAAAAAGAGACTTTGTGGAACAACCTGGATAGCCAATAATCTAAATGCTTGAAAGAACATGATTGTCAGTGTTAGTACATTTACCTAAACACCAAATCCCAGACTAAAATACCATTATGTTCACTCTAGAATACCGATAACTATTTTAAACACCTAGATAGGTCAACCTAACATCAAAATTACAACTTGGTTTAAAATCTTATAGTCACCAAAGTAGCTAGATATCTTGTAAAGTTAAGGACATCTGAACAACCAAATTATTTCTCTTTGGCTACATCTTGGTCTCAAAAAATGTCCTTGAAATTCAGAATTAAAATCACTTAAGATACCAATAGCATTCCGAGTATGATTTACCTCTTAGAACTTTTACTTTGGATTCTCAAAAAATTTCTCTATAGGTGAGGCCTCTTGTTTAATGAAAACCATACTTAACCTGAGGTAATGAGATAAAAATCCTTTCTATAAGACCCAAAATAGTTTTGAACTTCTACAAATTCATGAAATGTAATCCTGAGTATTTTGCTCTTGTATTTTTCCTAACCCCCAATAAAATCCTACATGTAATTGCTATATACCAACACAAAATTAGATAATCTGTTAATTAGAAAGGATCATATAGCTTCCTAATTTGGCACTGGGATCAAAATGACGTGAAAACTAACAACACTTCAGTGATAAACCTAAAGTCACGAGGTAGCTTAATTAAAACTTGAAATGTAGGGAAGGGAAGCTGTATACTTTATTATTAAAAATAATAAAATCTTATCTCTTCCAATTTAAACTTTAGAGTAATACTTACTGGGAAATATCAGTATGTCTCCTTAAGATGCACATTTTATACAGTGAATCTTCTAAAATAGTAAAAAGAAGATAATGCAGATTTGAAGTTTTATTATTCCACCTAAGGAAAAAAAATTAATGTCAAAACATGATATTTAGCTATCAATACACAGAACAAAATTGTATTGCTCACGTGATAGGGGAGAAACACACACTTACAGAAAAGGAAATTTGAACAATCTACGTGTAGAGTCCTCACTAAAACAAAAGGAAAAAAATTAAGAAAAATTTAAATTGGCTGCTGGATTATACCATCAAAAAGGTAAACAGAATTACCTTCTAGCATCTCTATATAATGGAATACAGATTGCTTGATTCATTGATTTTCCAATTACATCCTAAATAAAATAAAATTAAAAACAGTATTAGAGCATTTACATATACACAGACACATGAGCATGAAGTGGCTGAACATTACTGGTTAAGTCTAGTAAAAAAAATCACCTATGGCACCAAAACTTTCACACGACACACTTTAATGACAGTCATAGCAGTAAGAAAAATAAAATTTTGAGCTGAACAGGACTTTGGAGATTAGCGCATGGCAGGTTAAGGTATGTAACTAAGACCATTTATAACAAATACTAAAGATGTCAACATCTTTCAATAATCCTTTTATTTTTAATGTATGTAAGAAACTAACAATAAAAGGGAATGTTAGTGAGGACCATATCAGACTGCCATTTTTGTCAGTCAAAAACATTTAAACATCAGCATTTCATATGGTTCATCTTAATAATTATGGTCATTTACATAAATGAGCCACATATGGTAGAGATAATTCTTGCTCCTACACAAAAACATGCATTTCTTTCATACTTACTGCTGGCTTTTGCAAACATTGATCAATAATGTTCTCCATCCGTCTTTTCACAAAATGCAATGATTTTCGAGGATAATAAGGAAACAGCAAAGGACTTTCTGGTTTCAAATAAAAACAAAGACAAAAACAAAAAGCTATAGCAAACCAGGATTAAGAGAAAATACTATTAGAACCAGCCCACACAGTTTATCAGATGGTGGAGCTCTCCATGGCCATTTCATTACACCTTCACACAACCTCATTGAAAATGAGCACAGCCTCTGCCTTTCACCATCTCCTGCTGCCTGCCCTCTAAAAAAACACAACAAGCTGAATCCTAGTGGCTTATTATTCTATATACTATTTTTCCCACCAAAATCCTACAGTGTGCTTCTGTTGGCTCTAAGAAGAAAGGGATGGTCTGGGAACCATAAGACATATAATGAAACAAAGTTCCTTCTTTTCTATTCTTTGTCACATATGTAGTGACAACAGCAGCCCAGTATTGTTTTGGAAGCGTATGATACTAAAAATAAAAACAGGAGGCAAAAAACTAGTGCTATGAAAATAAGCTCTTTACTTTAAAAGGCTACTTTATCAGTAGAAAGTAATATATAATTTAGCATTTACGGACACCAACTATGCTAAGTTCTTTTGATATGTTATTTCCATTGCTTAAAATAGCTGTACAAAGCAAACATCGTATCTTCCATTTTACAGATAGAAAAAGAGGCTTAGGAGGCTTAGGCAATGTCCACTGTGAAAACGACCCAGTGCTGAGACCTATGAATCAAACCCAAGTCCAACGCCTGAAGCTCACCCTCTTCCACTGTGCCCTGCAGGCCTTCCTCGCTTACAGCAGCATCTCATGTCCCAGCTAAGCGGAACGAAATACATTTTAATCATGTTAACATTTTAAGTTCCCAGCAGGTGACAGCTGCTGTGGTATCACAGAGGGATATTTGGTCTTAAACTCCAGTTTCTGGCAGAGCTGCTAAAACCCTTGGAATTTCCTGAGTGATAAGGGTAATAGGAAAATCTTTTGTTTAGTGAGGCACCGCTTGCCAGGCTCCTAGACAGCTTCAGGATGGGGGCTGGAGCCATAAAGACCAAGCCCTGATTAGAAGCTTGGAACTTTCAGCCCCAACATCCAGGGAGGGAAGGGGAGAGTGAGTGACTTAACCAATCACGCCTGCATAATGAAAACTCCACAAAACCTCCTGAACAACGGTGCAGAGGGCCTCCGGGCAGCTGAACACTTGGAGGCTCTGGGCGGTGGTGCCCCTGGTGCTCCCTGCCCCTCCCGCACATGTGCCCTGCGCATCATTTCCACTGGCCACTTCCTTAGCTGTATCCTTTATAATAAACCAGTAAACATAAGTGTTTGAGTTTTGTGACCCATTTTAGCAAGTTATCAAACCTGAAGACAGGGCATTGTGGGAACCCCCAAATTTGTAGCCTGGAACCCAATGCTACAAGTCTGGGGACTAAAGTCCCCAGACATGGGGGCAGTCCTGTGGGGCTGAGCCGTTAAACCGGTGGTCTGGGGCTACCCTAGGTAGTTAAATCATAGGATACACATTGGAATTAAACTGTAGGATACACAGATGGTGTCAGTATTGGTTTCATGAGGGACAACACCTCTCATTTTCGTGCCCGAAATGCTTTGGGTAAAAAGAGCTCAGATGCTAGCATACTGACTGCTTATGTGCTCTGTGCCAGGCACTATTCTAAGCGCAATATTTAATTTATTGATTCTTCACAACAGCTTTTTGAGTGAGGCACTATTATCATCCTCATCTTTAGAGGAGAAAATTGGGCACAGAGAGGTTAGGCAACTTGCCCCAGCCACACTCCTAGGCGGTAGTAGAGCAAGATTCCAAGCTGGGCGTGCAGCGTCCATGCAGTAAGTTCATGCAGTAAGCATTTAGTGCTTCGTTTTTGCAATGTTCAAAATAAGTTTCACTCAAGTTTTCTTAACAGTTCCAAAATGACAGTCGGTATTACTTCATACTAGACTAAGAAACTGGGAGAATAGTGAGCTTGTTGAAACTCACATACCAGCAAAACCTCCAGCACTTAAAAGATAGAGTTAATCTGGAACGTATCTCTGGTAAATTTGAGGCCAGTAGCTAAGATGAGGCCTCTCTTCTCAGCCGCAGAAGATGTGGGGGAGTACGGGGGTGGGATCTACTTTAGCACAACCAAGTTCCCAGGACGAGCATTAGCACAATACAGCGACAGGGTCCAGGTGCTAACACTCCTGGCACATCCCCTTCTCGGGCATCCTTCCTTACTCCTTGGGCATCCTGATTAAATACAGTAAATGAGTTGAGTTGGCTGTACCTCTATTCTCCCTCCATTCAATAGCTAACTTATATCAGTGTACCTCTCACGTGATCTCAAGACTCTCAAGCAACACAAAATATGTTCTGCCCTGAAAAAGAATTTGGACTTTTAGGGTTAAAAGAGCAAGATGCAACTTCTGGGCCTCAGAGAATTCTCTCCCTCCCTCCTTCAGCCAGCCAGTCAGCCAGCCAACCATCCATCCAGATAAGCACCAACCAGATAAAAGTCAGAGACTACTACTGAGTCCAATTACAAATTCAGGCTCTGTAGTTAGCAGAATCCCAGCTCCATCACTTCCTAGCTTTCATGATCTTGGGCCTTCTTTAACCTTCCGTTTTCTCTTTAGTAAAATGAGGGTAACACGTACCTAACCCATAGGCTCTTGTACGGATTACAGGAAGTAAAACGTGTATGTGGCTATTATCCTAAGGACCTAAGTAACAGTTGAACTATGGCCAAACTACTCTTTGAGAAATCAAAGAAATACTTACTTAAAAAATGTTTTTATCTAAAATGATGAGGTTCTGACCTATTTAATGGTTGCTATTTTGTGTTGCATCCCTAATAATGCAGGTTAAATAAAGTTTTACCATATCAACATTTTATGATCTTAGAAAATGAAAAGGCATAACAAGTAAACAAAGACCTACAACTTCAGGAGAATGCAGTGATGCATTATTGTGCTTTTTGGAATTAACAAATTGGAATCGGCAAAACAGACTTCTCTGACTAGTAGTCTCTATAGTTGTCTTCCCAATATCCTACTTTTTAATAGAGTTCAAAACAGACAATATAATACTTAAGAATAAGCAATCTTACTACATTGCGGTAAATATCAGAGTGTTTTTGATCATGGTAATGCCACACACTATTTGTTATTCTGCTGTTTCTCTAATCAAGTAAAATGGACACAAAAGATAACTCTAAAGAACAGATAAGTAAGTATTCAGCAAGTGTTCAGCAAAACTGTAAGCTGATGTACTGGTCTCAAGTAAATATAAACATGGCCCACATCACTTGGTTCATGAAATACCTTTAAGGTGGCTGCTGTTCTGAAGAAAGTCATACCACTGGTTTCCTTCTGTGTTCGGGGGTGAGACAAGATCATCATCTTCATCTTTCAAGTACTAGAAATGCAGAATTAAAAATTTTAATGTAAGAAGCCAAAGGATTAGGCTTCAAAAGTTGTTTATATTTAACATTATTCTATTTAATAAGTTAGTTTGTTTTGCTGGCAAGTCCTAAAAAGTGCAGTGCTAATATTCTAAGTGACCAAAATTTGCTAAATGCCAAGCAACTAAACAAACTGGTAAAAGATTAGAATGCTAGAGATGTAGAGACTATAAATTGAGTTTAAATTTTGTGTTCCATTTTCATGAAGCATATTTTAAGCTTATACGTGTAAGTTTGTGAATTAATTGGAAACTGTCAACTGTCATTCGACTCTCTGGCAGTAGTTCTCAAAGTGAGGTCCACGGACCCCTGAGAGTTCCCAAAATGTTTTTAGGAATGCGTGAAGTCAATACCACTTTTATAATAATACCAAGATGTAATTTGTCCTTTTCACTGTAATGAGACATCTGGACTGAAGATCAAAAGCACAGGTGGGAAAATCTGCTGGCACCACCACCAAGACTCAAGGTAGTGACACCAAACCGTATGAGCAGTCATTATATTCTTTGCCACAGACAGTTTCGCTAATCTCTGATGAAGCTATTAAAATTATTAATTAAATCTCAATCCTTGAGTACAAATCTTTTTAATATTCTGCGTGACAGAACTGGGAACTATACATAAAGCACTTTTGCTACACAGCAAAGCATGATGGTTATTATCACAAAGCATTTAGAAAAATATAGTTGTGACTTAAGCCAGGCGCTCTTTTGTTGTTAATGGAATTCCATTTTTATTTGAAAGAATGATTGGCAGAAAAACTATGATCATTCATTCTTGGGTATTTGGCAGCTATCTTCTTGAAATAAATAAAATGAGCCTGTCACTTTAAGCAAACAACTGACAGCATTTGTTGCCAATGATAAAATTCAGGCATTCAGGCAAAAATTAAAATTCCGGAAAACCTGTATCTGCCACTGTGTGCTTGACAGCTTCACAGCACCTAAAGACTGATGAGACTGGTGATGATATTACTAAAATCTGACTTTTGGACACTACATGGAGAAAAGTGTCAGCATATGGAAGATCTGCATAACTCAGTGAAGCAGTATTTTCCAAATGGCCGATACACGGTATTATAAAATCACGCACGGGTAAAAGATCCATTCAAAGTGCAAGGTATGAAAGGTCCACTGATGCAATTTAGATCAACACTGAAACTACTGTCACTTGTCAGGATTTAGTGCAGTATCAAAGAATATCCACAATTATCTAAAAAGGTATTAAAATACTTCTCCTTTCCAAATACACACCTGCATGAGGCCAGACTTTCTTTATATACATTAAACAAAACAACGTATTGAATGCCAAAACAGATTGAATGCCAAAGCAGATGAGAATCTAGCTGTCTTCTACTAAGCCAGACATCAAGAGATTTGCAAAAATATAAAACTCTTTACTAAGTTTTGTTTTGTGAAACAGTTCTTTTTCATTAAAAATATTTACATTGACATGTAATGGTAACTGTTATTTTAAATAACAATGGTTTTCATTATTTTTAAATAAATTAAGATACAAGTTTTTATTCTGTTTAATTTATAATTCCTAATAATATCTACCACTGATAGCTATAACCCACATGAAAGCTCTTTAGGGTCCTCAATAATTTTAAGAATGTAAAAGGGTTCTGAGACCACAAAGTTTAATTAAACTGCTACTCTGGTTTATTTCACTAAAAGGATAGGGCTACTATATAACTGGTATTATATTACTTTCTATAAACTCTGGATAATAAAGACTAACACTGCTAATGTTTTAAAATCAGTGTTTAAAAATGAAACCAATTAATAACTAAGTTCAATCCAAAGCCCATACCTGACCAACTTTTTCAACATTAAAGTATTTTCCTTTTCGATTATAAAGGTCTGGAGCCTAAAAAGAATAAACATAGTTTAATTGTTAAGTCAACTAACAATAGAAAAAAAAAGTCTAATACTCAAACCAAAAACTTTATTTTTTAAGAGAGCAATTAGTGGCAGTTACTACTCTTTTTTTTTAATGGACTATAAGACACACATACAAAGCAAAGTTCAATTTATAGGCTGTATGTTTAATAAATACATACAGCCATTAATTAGTCCAATGGTTTAAAAAGCATAACTGCTAAGAACTTCAAATGAATTGGATTAAATTTGATTACTTCTTACCATTACCCAGACTTATCGCAATTATTAAGGAAAAAAACAGCATCACAGAAATATCAATTTCTTACCTCATTGAAATGTTCAGTAAGAAATTCAGCAACAAATGTGATATCTTTTTGAGTCATCTATCAAAACCAAAAAGAAACAAAAATCAAGATAAAAGAAAGCTTCCCAATAAAAGAAATATTGTGTAATAATAAATATGACTTTTTTTTTTCACTATCTACTAAAAGCCACAGGACAAAGAAGCAAAGTTCCTTCGAAGAAACATCAATAGAAATCCTCAAGATTATGTAAATCTGAAAATATAAAATCCTGGGGTTCTGAGAAGCATGGAATTAAACATTTAAACCCCTTTTCCAATCAGCCAATCCAATAGCTACAGAACTCCTTATAGCCTAAGGTTGTTCATTATTTTATGCCTGTGCTAAAACTTCATGTGCAAAGTCCCTCCTTTGGGAGTGGGGGACTGGAAACCCAGATAAAAACCTCAACCTGCGTTAAGGAGTTCAGGGCTGCGAATCAGCAGTGCTGCTTGCTCCAGCCGTGGCCTCTGCTTCTTCCAGTGACCCTTGCTTCACCCTACCCCCAGTTCTTCAGCCCTCAAAAAACGTACACATTTAGGTCCTTCCGAACAATTAACATGTTTGATCGGCCAAAATAAAGCGGGACGTCAGAGAAACAGCTAATGTGAACTTTCCCAGTTTGCAAGGCCAGTCACCTGCAGCACAAAAGATCTACTTTGCGTCAAGAGTTGTGACCCCTTACTCGTTTAGTCCACTGAGGCAATTTTAATGCTCTCCTTTTTTTCAGGTTGAAAATTACTTAATCTATCTGCATCAGTTTAGACAGGGACGATTACCGAGCCACAGTAATCGAGGGGGAAGTTTGCCCCTATTCTGTAAGAGCGTCTGAGAAGAAGACTGTACTGCAACTTGTCACAATCCTTACAGACAGAAAGAAACTTGGCTTACAAGGTATCAACAGAGGTATGGATATCTAAGGATTAGATTTGCAAGGAACATAAAAATGCACTTAAGATGTAGGGAAGTTAAAGTAAGAAATACAAACACCCTAAGTTATATAGATTATAAAATCTTACATAAACATGAAAATTATACGTTTCGATAGTCATAATAAAGGTATTCTGTGAAATAAAATATATACATGTATATATAACATGCAAACTTCTTTTAAAAATAAAAGGCTTACTAAGATTTGTCTCGTGTCTACAGCAAAGCTGAGCTCACAGGGCATAATTACAATGTTAGGGAAATACACTATTATATACTACCTTATTCAGCTCAGGAAGTACATGGTCTTCTGTCATTCTCAACATCGCTGTAAAGAAAAATTTAAAAACTGTTTTTAAAGGAAAACTGCAAACACAACTTTAATTATAGATGCTTTTCTAAGACTAAATGTGTTTCACCGAACTCAATTTGCAATTTTCAACAGTTTCTTTTCACCAAGTAAAACTCATTGTCTTCTAAAAACTAAAGGGTAAAGAATTTAAATTTGATTTATATTTTCAGGTTCAAAACGGTTGGTCCAACCCGCCTAAACTATTATTGTTCATTTTCTCCTTCAACTCAACCCATGGGACTCCAGACAAACAAACCTAACTGCTGCCTTGTGCTAAGACTACATGTGCAGGGATTCCTCCGTCTAAGCTGGACGTTTCTTTTCTTAAAATCTTGCCTCCAAAAGCCTTAGAATAGCAAACAGATGTGTTTCTTTCCCTTGGGCTTCTTCACTACATAAAGATATTTGCACTAAGATTTACACGTGTATACATACACTGGTATCTATACACTGTCTTTAATATCTGTGGCTGACTCTGTCTTTTCACAGGGTTGTTTTCATCGATACTGCTTTTGTGTCACGCCCACCCAAGTCATAACGTACGCTGCGTGCGCTTCTGCTAGTGTCTGAGCATGCTCCTTGTGTTTGGTCAGGAAAAAGCACGTTGGACGTGCTTCTGCAAATACAGATTACTTCAGAGACCATTTTTAATTAATTCAAACTTCTAAATTATCAGAAAAACCAGCCATAATCTAGTTCCATTCATTTATTTATCCATCCAAAAATTATTTGAGCATATACAGGTGCTAGGGATACAGTAAAATAAAAGAAGTCCCTGCCTTCATGGAGATGACATTTTACAAAAGAGTAAACCAAGGTTATAGAGCTAACTCGTGGCAGAGCCAGATTACAATGCGGTCTCCAGTGCCCCAAATCAGTGCGCTTTCTACAGCGTTCTGCTCTAATGATAAGGACTGAGAAGTAAATTCATTTCTCTTCTAATCTGGCTTCTTATTACAGCTGGGACATGCAAGAAGAATATAAACTGCCCAAATTACTCAAATAATTGGAAGGAAAACCAAACTACTACTTCTGTAAAAGAAAATTATTCCTAAGGTTTTGCTCAGTTTTAATACTGTAATTTATTCTAATTAACAACCCTTACTAATTAAACAGGCTGGCCTGATGAATGCTCTGGCTCCCCGTTCTGGTTAATGTTGGTACAGTGCTGAGAAAAACTTAACAATTATAAATGTCAACATCTGCAGATCACATTCATTATTTTTCAGGAGCAATTATATTAGGCTGACACATATGCTGTCAGTTTTTAAAATATCAGAATTGAAGATCTCGGCATTTGTTGAAAGGATGCTACTGTGTTTCCCTGAAAATAAGACCTAGCTGGACCATCAGCTCTAATGTGTCTTTTGGAGCAAAAATTAATATAAGACCGGGTCTTATATAAATAAGATATATAAATAAGACCCGGTCTTATATAAGATAATATTAGTATAATATAAGACTGGGTCTTATATTAATTTATGCTCCAAAAGATGCACTAGAGCTGATGGTCTGGCCAGGTATTATTTTTGGGGAAACATGGTAGTATATGACTGGTAATTTATTTCCTACTTTACTCTTTAGATTTTTAACAAATGTGGGATAAATTCCATTTACAACCAAATTTTGGATATGTTGGAGGGAAACGTATGCTGGATTATTTCAAAGACATGAAGAGAGGTCACAGAAAGAACAGTAGAAATGGACCTAAATAAAATATGCATACACTGTAGAGCACTATAATATTTAATATCAAGTTAATACATATTTGTTAATGTGTATGCAACGATCCTGTGAATATACAAAAAAGGCCCTAAGTGGTCTGCATCCGATTTACTAGGGCATCACCGTCCAGTAGAAGTGACAATGGAAATGTTCTAGCTCTGTGCTTTCAACATGGTAGCCACCAACCACGCGTGGTTACTGAGCACTTCAAAGGTGGCTAGCATGACCAACAAAGTGAATATACAATTTTATATAATTTTAACTCATTTAAATAGCCACCTGTGACTACTGGCTACCATAATAGATAGCAGAGATCTAGAGACAGACGACTAAAATATAAAACAGGAAATAAGCTACTCAGTGCAGAGGCTCTGTCATATTTTTTCTTTTTCTCTCTCTTTTAAAAAAATCTAACACTTAACAATGCCTAATACACAGCAGGGATTTAAAAATGTATTTTAACCCAAGGAGACATTACAAGGTAAAAAAGGGTTAATAATCAGCGAGTGATAGACAAACAATACTACAAGTTACATCTGTGGGGAGCTGGGGGTGGATGCAGGTATAGAGTAAGAATGGCTATGTAGTGACAACTGCTGAAAATAAGAGTAGAAAGTGGTTCATTTATATTATTCTGTTTTATAGGTATCTGAAATATTACTAGAGTAAATGAAATATTCTAAATTGATACTCCCACAATTTTAAAAGAAGTATAAATAACAAAAATGCTTTAGTCAATTAACTTACCCACATAGAGCCACCGAAAAAATGCTTTGAAGTTTTTCATACTACTATCTATAACTCTAAAAAGATAAAAATAAATCAGAAATAAAATTATTACATGTGATTCACATAACACTGTTAAATTGTCGTGAAATATGGTAATCCTTACTGTTCTATTATATCCTACCTGGATGACATTTAAGCCTTTAGCACAGATTTTACAAATCAAACACACACCCAATCATAAAATTTCAAAAGAGCAAATCCTGATTCTTTTCAAAAACAAATAACTCAGATTCTAACTGACTATAACAGCCTTGCCACACACTGTGTAATAGTCTCTCCTAGCAGTCAGTAAAGTATGAAATCCTTTCTAACTTTGCAAATAAAAGAAACCAGAAAAAAATAGTTCTCAGCATTATTCTCATTTAAAAAAAATACTTACTAGTCAGTAAGAAAAAACATCAACCCCAACAGAAAACTATGATTATAAATTTGTACCCGGTCTCTACTTCTGATATACGTAACTGAACATTATTTTTGGAAGTTGATTTTTTTTGTTCTTATAAAAACAGATCCCAAAAGTTGAATTTCCTTGTTCTTTACACAAATGTACCACCAAAATTAAGCGTAATAAGTGGAAGACACCTTCGTCTTGATGAAACTGTTTCTGATGTAGAGATGGGTATCATTTAAAAAAATCTCTTTAAACTCACCTCTTTAAGATAATTACTCTAAGCAAATAACAACTGCATTTTTCATTCTCAAATCTCAAAGCCCCTTCCAAGCAGTAAGTTTCAGAAGATTAATAGAGAGTTAGGTCATTATCATTAGCCTTTCTGTACACAATGAAACCTCTGACCTAAAAGACTGCGACATCTCCTACATCGCTAAGCAACATGATCGAAACTCTCCTGCAGCAAAAAGGAAAAACAGGAAAAAAGTTCCTTTGTGTCTTTCCCAATCAATACTCTCACTTTAACCCCAGGTAACCACTGATCTGTTATAGATTAACATCAAAATTCTCACTGCCTCAGTTTCTCCATCTATAACCTAAAATAATGCTATTTTCTACTTATTTCAAAGGAGCGAGAAATCAAATAAACTACCTTTCAATCATATTGAAAAGTGATCATAGAAAGCTTAATAGTTTATATTTACTCTTTGCAAATATGGTGAACCAAAAAAATAATGTAACACACAGGAAAAGCAATGTAACTTTTCCTCTCATTTTGTCTTCTGAGCATACGCATCTATAACCTCTACTTTCTAAAACCCCATTAAAATGATGGTGGATTGGTGGGGAGGGGTGTATGTGTTATAAACTCACACACACACACACACACACACACACACACACACACACACGAAAAAAGGACAGCAGAAAATAAAATAAACTCCAGAAATGTCGCTGACGGAGGACGGATGACTGACAACGCTCTAAAGACGCGGCCTTGAACCAGACAGCACACAGGAGCAAGCCAGGAGCCAGGTGCCCTGCAGAACCTCAAAGACGCTCAGTCCCCAGGAAGGTCAGGTGCAACAGAAGACAGCAGGATGACGTGGGGGGGGGGGGCTGGACACAGGAGGACAAACTGACATACACACTGGTCAATATGTTATTTCCCCCCAAATACAAATGCCTAGGGGTTTACCTTCCAGAGAGACAAAAACAAAATAAAACAAAACAGGGTTCTTCAAAGAAACGGAATGCACTGGGAAGAGCTGAGGCAGGTCCACATGGGCAATGGCTGCACAAGGCAGAGCTGGCACACTGGCACTCAGACTGGCTTTGGGCTGGCCCTGCACTCAGAGATTCTAAGCAGCTTTAAATTGCCTCACGAATAAATATGAGTAAACCATTGGGCATCAGATAGTGGAAGGAAGCTTCCAACAAGAGACGAAGACAAACAGAAAAGTGACCCAGGAAGACGAGATAATTCAGGGAGCAGCAGAGACTTTTAAAAAATCTAATGAATGTTCTTGGAGAGATTTGAGAAGATGTCACATCCACAAAGCAAGAGCAAAGCTTTGAAAAATGATTAAAGAAATAAGAAAACACATTTGGAAATTAAAAGATGAGACTGTCGTAACAAAAACTTCAGGGGAATGGTTCCAGGCAACAATCTCGTCCTCTACCCCACTGGTTACTTACTCCAAAGTTCACATCCTAGACCCTGTCATTACCAACTTGAACCTTCTACCAGTCCATTTCAAGCATCCCACTCACCAACCACCACCCCCTATCTTTCCACTGACCTCTTTTCTGTACCCCAAAATTTGTCCCACCAGGACTACCATCTACTGGTTTTACCACCTTTGACTGCCTCTCACCCCCTCATGTCCTCACTTCCCTCCTCAACCAGCTCAGATTCGAAGTGCATCCTTTTAGTCATGTCCTTGCTTCAATTCCCTCGCCTCCCTTTTGCTCTGTTCTCCTCACTAAGCTTAGTATATCTAACTGCTCATCTATCCTGCGGTCCCCACTACTGACTGGAGAAAACCACACAGCCAGGCTGGCTGGTCTCACTTGAACGCTCTCATGAATGCTAAGTGGCGCTTAACACTACCAGCAAACTTCCTGTTTCATGAGCCCATTCACTTTCCTATTGTACTAGACAACTGGTTCATAGCTCTTCCGTTATTCTTTAACCTCCAACACCACCTCCCATCCTTACCTTCAGCTGATGACAGAACAGGTCCTATTTTATTAAGATAACAAAAACAATTGGAAATGCTCCCACCTGCTCATGTATTAGCATCTGTGATGCTCTTCTCAACCTTCTCTCCTGGAACTCTGGATGAGCTACTTTCTCAGCCTCTTCCCAGGAGCACTAGCTCCCATTCCCTCTCATAAACTCTTGCTCTAGCAATCCACCCCTCTTTGCTATCAATTGTTCCCCTTCTAGAAGAACATTCCCATCATATACAAACATGCTCTGACTTCTCTTCTCCCATTATAAAAAGATAGAAAAACCCAACAACTGCTTCCAGCGACTAGCCATTCCCTTTATAGCAACACTCCTCAGAGACTACATTTGCTGTTTCCTTTGCATCTGCTCTCATTCTGTATCGTAAGAGCTCCTGTAACTCCAAACCAAAGTGGCTCTTAACAAAGTCACCAATAATCTATTCTAGTAACATTCTGACAACCTATTCTATCCTTGGTCTTCATCTTATGTGACTCAGCGGTATCTGAAACCCTGTCCCTCATTCCTTCTTTTTCTCCATTTGGCCAGTGGGACACCCACTCCCCTGGTCTTTCAGCCTCTCGTCTCCTTTGCTAGCTCCCCATCAAGCCCATGTCTAAATGCTGGAATGCCCATTGCTCAGTCTTCAGATCGCTCCTCCTCTCGAAGCATGCTACCTCATCGAGGCTCACAGCTTGAAATAACACCAACGGGCAGCTGGCTCCCAAATTCCCATTTCCAGCCCAGACTCCTCCCTTGAATGTTAGTCTCATAACAGTATGTAGTGGACAGCTCCACCAGTGCATCTCATAACCATTTCAAACTTAAAATGCCTAACACATTGACCCGGTGATCAAAATTAACATCACTAAGGAGGGGCATATGGACATCGTTTGCCTCTGGATATGACATCTTATGTGGGACACTCTACCAATTACGTAGTATTCTAGCCTGGGATGTATAACCTGAATCTAATCATGAAACATATCAGATAAATCCCAATTGAGGAACATAAAATACACACATACATACGTATGAGATATATTTATATCTACTCCAAGTCTTTCCCGTTTCAGTAAATGTCAATTCTACTTTCCTAGGTGCTCAGGACCTAAACTTGTATTTATTCATGACTCCTTCATTTTGCTATCCATATACAATCATTCGGCAAATCTTGTTATTTCTACTTTTAAAATATATCCAGATTCTGACCCTTCAGATTCTGACCAATTTCTCTCTTGGCTTGTCCTTCTCCTCCTATACTCCATTTACAACACTAAGTAAAGAACAGGAGGGATCTTTTTAAAATGTAAGTCGTATCCTGTCACTTCACTGCTCATAACTCTATAAGAGCTTCTTCTTATACCCGAGGAAGCCAAGGTCCTTACAACCGCCCGCAGGTGCTACACAACCTGGCCCATCCTCCACAACCTCTCTCAATTCACGCTCCACCGTTCAATTCACTTTGGCTGCTGTGCCTCTTTGAGGCCCCTGAAACATGCCAGGCATGCTCCAAACTCAGGGCCTTTACACTTACTATCTCTTTTACCCCCAAATGTCAGTAAGGCTCGCTCCTTCCTGTCTCTACAACATCACCTTTTCCATGAGGCCTTCCCTGACCACCTACATAAAATTGCACCCCCGGGGTGGCTGGTTGGCTCAGTTGGTTAAAGCGCAGTGCTCATAACACCAAGGTCGGTCGCTGGTTCGATTCCCACATGGGCCAGGTTGCTGCGCCCTCCACACCTAGACTGACAACAACTTGACTTGGAGTTGAGCAGCACCCTCCACAACTAGACTGAAAACAATGACTTGACTTGGAGCTGACGGATCCTGGAAAAACACAGTTTCTCAATATACCCCAATTAAAAAAAAAAATTGCACCCCCTACCTCTAGCATGCCCTAGGCCCTCCTTCTGTTTGTTTTTCGTCACTACTTATCAGTATCTGGCATGTTATATATTTTAATTATTCATTTCTTTATTGTCTGTTTCATCACATTAAAATGTAAGATCCATGAAGGCAAGAATTTTTATCAGTTCTATTCATTGCTATAGTCTCAGCATCTAAAACAGTGTTTAAAAGATCCACATTTAAAAGTGTTAATGTGAAATTTCAAGAATGAAGCTTTTAGAGAAAAAAAATACCCCACAAAGGAAAGAGAATCAGATGTTCCAGACCTTCCTTTAGCAACAAAAAGGACAGATACAATGGAGCAACGCTTTTGAGGCTCCATGAGAAAACCATTTCCCCTTCAACATCCTATCCCAGTGGAATCCAACAATTAAGTGTGAAGGTAGGAGAAAAGACACAAAAGGACACAGAAAGTTTATCCAGGCATATCTGCCATTTAAGTTACTGAAGGATGTTTTCCAGCAAAAGATTAAATGAACCAAGAAACAGGAGATCCTGGAAGTGTGGCTCTACGCCATGAAAGCAATGAAGACAATGCATGTGGTGGCTGACAGGAGAGCTGGAACAAAACGTCCAGACCGGTGTAGGGAATGGAAGGCTAAAGAAGGAAGTCTGAGGGACAGGGAGGAATTCCAAGGATATGAAACTGATACTATGCTTGAGACAGGGAAAGAACCTAAGGATGTGATAAAGACAGATAACATTAAAAAAAAAAGGAAAGCAAATAGAGTCTAGGAAAAACAGACAGAAGAATAATTTCTAAAAATTGATGAATAAAAGAAATATAGTATAGTCATACAATTTAGAAATACCAGGGGTGCCAAAATATATATATACACATTTTAAGAGATGTTATCTATTACTTTTCAAAGTGAAATTGAATTACGGTAGCAGTGTGTAGTTTGACGTTCACTCAAAAGATGGTGTCAATCAAATGAATGCTGGTGTCACCAAGCGACAGGCAGGACAGTCAAAGAGAATGGAGGGAGCACGGTTGTCCTTCAAGGAGCGCAAGACCATTTTGAAGTGGTATTTGAAATTCAAGAACATTCTCCTGACTTAACACCCCTTGACTTCTACTTATGGGGGACTTTAAAGGATGTGGTGTACCACAGAAAACCAGCTACACTGGCAGTACTTTGGGAAGAAACTGAAATGGCATCGCAGCAATACAAGTGGACACTTTAGTCAATGTTGCTCAAGCAGTAGTTCGCCGTAATCAGAAGTGTCTGGACGCTGATGGTAACCACTTGGAGCACCTCTTGTAATTGCAGAAGTCAAATGTGACTTGTATTCATCTTTTGTTATCAGTATATATCAAGTATTACAATTTTAATATGTTTTTCCTTTCTTAAAATGTGTACACATTATTTTGGCACGCTCTGTATGGAAAAAAACCTATGGAAGAACTAAAAATAAAAACAGTTATACGATTTAAAAAGTCCTGGGGTGAGGATGGCTGGGACAGAAAAATACTGCTTTACTGTATGAAATCACCATTCTACTGGCTTGTTTTAATCATGTAAAGGTATTACTTTGATAAAAACTTAAAAATTCATTTTAAGAAAAACATGACAATTTGCTAGGTTCTTATTTGTAAGAGACAGTGAAATACTCTCCGGTTAATGAGTCTAGGTATCTCTAATACTTACTGAAGAAGTTCGTTTGCCTTGAGTATGAAAGAACCCACAGCAGTAATGGCATCTAAAGGAAAATAAATAAATAAATATCATTTGTCAAGTAAAGTGTGTTTAATGTACTCTACTGAGAGATAAAATCACTACCTTCAATTCCTGCAGCATCCAGTCCAAGAGGTTCATATTTTTGCTTCCATGAAGCCATTCCTTTCAGTTCACTTAAATGGTATAATAAAGACTCTGAGCCACTATCAAAACGGAGCAGAAATAAATTAGTATCATTATCATCATCAAGGTGGCAGGCAGCCACCAAACCACCTTGCCAGAACATTTCTAAATGTTCAGAAATAAAAACTAAGTTTTTATTAACTTTAATTTTCTTTCTGTAAGAACTAATTATTTCTCCAAATTATCTCTAAAAACTACAGCAGAATCATTTGGTTGTCATCACTACTGAGACGAGTCCATGACCACAAGATTAAATTTTGTACGAAAATCAAATTTTGTTCCGTGGTTAGTCCTGGCACTTTTAAGGTATGAATACGGTCATCTTTACCCAACAGCTATGTATTTAATATTCTGCAAGTATTTACTGAGCTGCAACTTTAGGCCAAGCACATTCTGTCCCCCAGATACTGGGGAAATGACGGCAAACACAACAGAAGGGTCCTCATGGCACTGACAGTCTAATGGGAGAGAGAGGCATAACCACAATCAAGCGTATCATTCCAACTACCATAAATGCCTTGAAGGAAACACACGGGGTGCAGATGGAACAGAAGAACCTGATCTAATCTGGGGAGTAGGGGAGGCCTCTCTGAACAAGTGACATTGGAGCGGAGAGCTCGAGTGCAGATGAAGAGCAGGGTGGGAGAGTTCCAGAAGGCCAGAGGGATGTACAAAAGCCCTAAGTAGGAGAAAAAAATTGCGAAGTTTTTCTCAGGGCGAAGCCTAGAGGCAGGTGTGCAGCAAGTCATATGAAGATCTTGGTCCTAAGAGCAATGGGAGAGCACAGAGTTTTTAAGTGAGAGCAACATGACCAGCTCCACTGTGGAGAACACACTTGAGCAGCACAATGCTGACTACAGGAGACCAGGCTGAAGGGTACTGCCATGAGGCAAGGGAGAGGTGATGTAGTAAGAGGCTAGGGGATGCCGCACAAAGGTATTTGTCAAAATTTAAGTCAAACACTGAGCATTGAGCATCCACCTGTCAACTGCTGCAGTGAGGAGGCTGTGGAGAGAAACAGCATGAGACTCGAAGATCTGGGAGAAGTCTTGGCCCTGACACTTAGTATCTTTGGGCCAGCTACCTGACCATCCCAAACTTCAGTTTCTTTCTGTATAAAATAAGGATAATCAGAACCAACACATTGCCAAGGTGGTTAAACACAAAAATATGTAACGTGCTCTGTAAACTGCAAAGTGATATACAAACATACTCGTACTTAATTTCACTGCTCAAAAAAGGGTATGTGACCTTTTCAAAATATACCTCTTGGTTGTCTGGGTGAAAAAAAAGCCCAGACAGGGCATTACCTGGTGAAAAGATGTTGAAAACTTATTTCATAAAGCAGTATTTCCATGATTGATTCTTTAAATCTTGGGCACTCCAAGATTCCCATTAAAGGTCAATGCAATAATTTTAGCTAGGAAAGGCTCAAAAAGAGAATGTCAGATGATGAAGAGAAGGTTGCAGAAAGAAGACCAATGCCAGGTACATATAAATGCAATACCAAAAGTTCTACATCACCTGCATACCTCTGTAAGTGACTTATAACCAATTTTTGTATACTGGAATATGATGACTCTATAGACTGGCCAAGCTTTTTTAAGCCCTAATGAAGAGAAGAAACATATTTAGTATACAAGATACCATATGCCATTCTAAAAAGAAAAAAAATAAGAATGTGTTCACAGCAATTTAAATACAAAGATATTGTAACCACACCTTTACTGTTAACTGGTTCATTAAGAGGGTCTGAAGTTCAGCACTACAATAAAAAAAAAAAGCACTTTTAGTCTTCTCCATTCAAAATGTGAATGCATCACTTAAAATTTTATAAAGCATAAACAAGATTTTTAAACAAAAATTAATAACAAAAATTAAGACTGTTGTTCTCACAAAGAAATCAATCAAGTCCAGAAATAGACTGAAGCATACATGAGGATGCACTGTATGCTAAAAAGGCGTTTCAAATCAGTGAGGAGAAGGTGTAATACTCAATAAACTATGCTGGGCAATTATCTAAACATTCAGACAAAAAGAAATTACTCTTCCACAGCATATAACCAAATAAATCACATCTGGAACACGCAAATGAAATAAAACATAAACCATAAAAGAACTCTAGAAGAAAATACAGATCAATCTTTAAGTACTCTTAAGATAGGAAAGGTCTTAAGAATAACACTAAGGCAGATACTATAAAGAAAAAGACTAACTTGGCTATATAAACATTTTTTAATTTTTATACATTAAAACATACATATATATTATACACACAAAAAATGATCCTTTACATAAAAAACATGTGCACAGACAAGCCTAGAAAGATATATACTACTTTTGTTCTTGTACAACAGAACTTTTTTACAATGAATATGAATAATTTTTGAAATAAAAAACTACTTAAAGAAAGAAGGAAAAGCCAAAGTACCTAATGTGAGTTTATTACCTTGCTTTCCCCCACAACAGCAAGTGCATGAATTCATCTTGCACTGATGTGGTTGTGTTCTTTTCCTAGACAAAATGGATATAATCATGACATGCATTTTGTTAATTATAAGCATATTTACTCAAATTACAGGAGCATAACTCGCTTTCTTTTACTTAACCTTCCCTCAAATCCGTATTTCAACTGATTATGTGAATATCAGTCACTAGAAAACAGCCAGTCACCTCTTTCAACACCTGTCCGATCGCCCTGCCCCACCTGCTCCACTTCACAATCCTGTCCCCACCTGAGCTGTTAACAATGGGAACATAGTCCTTCCTCTTTGAGGAAATAGCTTCAGGTTGGACCAAGGCATTTGAAAGAAATCATAATCTTAGCCTTTTACAAATCACACCAAATTTTTTCGTGAACCTCATGAAGTACATGAGGACCGCATGCATGCTTAAGTCCTTCTGTGGGAAACCTCAGTTACATTACCTGCACAAACTTGGTGAGACGAGAATCCATCTGCATCAGTATTTCTTCCCATGCTTCACACATGCATGTTAGTGACAAATTTATATACTATTAACAAGAAAATACTAATATAGTAAAAAAAATTTAAATCAGTATCCTAACTATTAATAAATAATATGTGCTTCTGACTGTCAATTGTTTTGAAGAAAAGCAGAATTTACTTTCAATCACTTTGAACTCAGTTAAGCCTGTGAAAGAGAAGACCATAGCTAATACTTCATAATCACTTAACTGTGAAACGTTCTTAAGTTCTTATATGGTAAAACAGATATCCTCAAGCTTTTTATAAATATGTTTTATGTTCACGAACTGTCAAAATGTGGGTTTAGTTAGCTATTCAGTTTTCCAACAGGATCTTTAAAAAGATACCGATCTTCAGAAATCTTTGATTTTAATTAGTGACTGTGGTCAACTGGGGAAAAAAAAAAAAGCCACAGTTCTTTGTGGCTCCTCTATCCAGATGCAGTCACTTTCTCCAGTCCTTGAGTCTGGGCTGGCCTTGTGTCTTGCTGTGATCAACACAGAGCACCAGAAGTGATACTGTGAGTCCAAGGCCTCAAAGCTTTGGACACTTCCACTTATACTCCTGACACCCCAGCTGCTGCCACCATTTCATGAACAAGCCTGGGCCAGCCTGCTGGGAGATGAGGAACACGGAGCCTAGACAAAGCCATCACAGCTAAGGGACACTTAGATCAGCCAGCTGACCACCGAGGCACGATCAAGCCCAGACAGGATTACGTGAACCTGGGCCAGATCCACAGAACCTTCCAGCTTAGCTCGGCCCAAGTTGCTAACCAACTAAGACACCAACCTACAGATTCACTAGCTAATTTGAGATGGATTTATTATACACAAAAGCTAACTGATAGGATAACTATTTTCCATAATACTTTCTTTGCAATAAAACTTTTAAAATTTCAAAATATTATTTTATTTACTAGAACATTTTTATTTAAATTACATTTTTTTTTCTTTTCTTTTGGAGAAATAGGGATGGGTGGAAATAGATTTTCAATTATATTTCTTTTTCTTGCTTTAATGGACATTATAAATTTATCTATCAGACTAGATACCTCTACCACAGATAGTTAGCATTACAAAATAAAATTTGCAAGTTTTTTGTTTATAGAACATTAGAAACTTATAGTAAGTATTCACATAAAATAAGTATAAATAAATACCTGTAAAAGAGCTGAGATGTGAGTAAACTTTCTGGCCATCCGAGTAACTTCGGGTAAGAAAGAATACAATAGATTGGTTTCAAGCTGTAAAATCACAATAATAAAGTGAGTCAGAATCAGATGCACTGACTTCTTTTAAAGGTAAATCAGGGGGGTGGGGGGGGAGGTGAGGGTAAGGGGGATCGAATATATGGTGATGGAAGAACTGACTCTGGGTGATGAACATACAATGGGATTTATAGATGATGTAATACAGAATTGTACACCTGAAATCTATGTAATTTTACTAACAATTGTCACCCCAATAAATTTAATTTAAAAAAAAAAAAAAAATAAAAAAAATAAAGGTAAATCAGTTCCTCTCTGGTACAAACTTCCAGTTATAAAATAAGTAAGTCATGGGGACATAATATACAGCATGGTGACTAAAGTCAATAATGTTGTAATGCATACTTGAAAGTTACCAAGACAGTAAATCTAAAAAGTTCTCATCACAAGAAAAAAATTATATATGTGTATGTATATACATTTGTGTAACTTTGTATGGTGATCATTTCACAGTGTACATATAATTATCAAATCATTATGTTATACACATGAAACTATGTTATATGTCAATTATACCTCAATTAGAAAAATACACTTTAAAAACATTAAAAATAAATAAAGCAGTCCCTTCCAGCTCAAAAAAAAAAAAATTCTATAACTTGGAAGCGTCAAGGTCTAACTACATATGTATCAGAAAGACTATCAGAATTCTGCTCCCTTTGTGCATAATAGTTTGGAGACTGGCAGAACATAACCTTAGGATTTTCTAACCTGCCATGTTTAACTGTGCATAAGTCACCCTCCCTAGGTTAGCAATCCCCTCTATCTAACTAGAGTAAGTGTCATAATATATTTTGCAACAGTATTATGAGGAATTTAAACGATGACCACAAATATATGTACAATTTTTAAAAGAATTATAGGCTATTGACAAATACAAATTGAACATCTATTATAATGGTATGTGGCTTATATCTCAATAAAGCTGTTGTTTAAAAAATACATATTACAAACTTCAAAGAAATCATTTTGTTATAGCACCAAATGCAATCCTGGAAATCAGTTTCACAGAACCTTAGATGAAGAGCAAATATGAACAACCGTTCCAGTGAATCAGCAAGTCAAGTGTTCTCTGATGCTCTGAATACAATGAATGTCGGAAGGCATCAAACACATCTCACCCTGCCTTTTTTTGTTGTTGTTGTTCCACTTTTGTTTCAGAGTTCATGCATACCTAGACTAAGTGGCTGGGTTATGTGAGATGAAAATTTGGGTAAGATTTTCTGGAAGGCAAGGCCACAATCTAAATACTCCACAGCAGCCCAGTCAAACAGTTTCCACCATCTACAATACAAATGGCACACAACGAAAAAGGTTTCTCCCAACATTAACCGATCACCTCATACCAGAGGCGGTATGCTGGTTAAGAGCACTGACTCTGGAGCCAGGCTGCCCAGCACGACTTCCAATTCTGTGACACTGAGGAAATCGTGCAGCTTCTCTGTGTGCCCATTTACTTATCCATAAAATGGGATAATAACAGTACCTACCTATTTGGTTGCTGTGAGGCTTCAAATGAATTATGCTAAATCACTCAGTACTTGGAGCATATTAATGATAAATATTAGCATTTATTATTATTAGGGTCAGAGCCCTAAGAAAATACTGGGTACCAAGATGAACTGGTAGAGCAACCAATTAATATGGTCATTAACAGACCATCAAAACACTGTTTTTATGAAAACTGTACTGGGCCATGGGAATAATACTTAAGGCAGTGATTATAATAAGATTTTATACATAAGATTTAGAAGCTCCAAGTCAATATTTTGCTTTTTTTTTTTAATGACCATTAGAATGATTTGGATAACAAAACCTATAAAACCTTTAAAAAATAGATGAGTATTTATTCTCTACTGCTATTTGGGTTTCAATACTCACCTGAAAGTATGAAACTTCTGAAGCACCACCGGCAGAAACCTCTGTAACCACTGATAGTGATTTCAAATCACTTGATAAACACAAGGCAAGACAAGTACCAACAATCTGTAAGACAGTCAAATCCCCCAGTGTATTTAGTATTATTGTTAGATTGCATCTGCTTACAATAAAGGACACAATAATGCAGAGCTCCAAAAAGCAGTGTCGCCAATGAAGGTATGCATCTGCCTAGTTGTATGGACAGATGGGCGGACAGACACACACACACACACCCACCCATATCAAGAATCCCAAATCGAGTGTTGGAGATCCAGCATATTCCATAGGGCCTACATTATTTCCTACCTCTCTAGGGTAGAATAAGATGAAAAAGCTACGGAGAAGACCGAAACTTAGCAACCACAGGAAACTCAGCACTGAGAAGACTGCTTCAGATGACTCGTCACATTCTAATCACAAATTGTAGCTCTTACCCAGAAGGCCAGAACAGCATTAAATCATAATCAAGTGTACCCTATAAGCTTTTTTGTTACGATAAAAAACTTGACTAATTCCACTAATAGCTCCTGATCTTCACAGACAAAACACTATTTTACCTTAGTAAGAAAATTATCCTCTTAACATTTAAGAATAACCCCAATAATTGAAATGGGGGGGAAAATGTAGTGTTTTATTCTATTTCCATAAATCTGCCATTTTAAATAATATAGAAAACATTAAAGAAAAACTTACCCCTGTGACTCGAGCAATTTTGAACATTCCATATGCATAAAGTTCAATAAAACCAGAGCTTCCTCCAAGGACAAGAATATTAAGCCTAATTAAAAATAATGCAACAAGCTGAGGACAACAGTGAAGATGAAGTTCTTAAACCAAAATACAAATTGTTCCTGCACTCATATAATCTGCATAGTAAACTCCCCTGCGGGGGAAATGGAACATCAAACAAATTCACTAATACTCAATATTCAATCATATCAGGCTTATTCCTTTTATTCAAAGGTTTAAATTTTCTCTAGCCTCAAAAAAACCTCAGTTTACAGTAAAGTAAGAAAACATTATTTCAATAGCAGTTGAATTTATATACTCTCAATAACAAAACAATCTTTTTTTCCAGCCAATACAAAGCACCATCAGTTTTATCATGGCTCTGATGCTAAATATATTAAATGGGCTTAAACAACTTGAATATTTAAATTTTAAAAACTCTAGTACTTCAGTCTTCCTTTACTTCTTATTGAAATAAACAAAAGTACATTATAATATTAAATTTGACACAATCAAAGACCATACAATAAAAATAAGGAAATAGATATTAACGTCTGTATACTGTTCAGAGGTTATTTGTCAACAATAAAATAACATGAAATAAAGGAATTATCCTTGAAACCTTGAAAACCGCCTCAAATATCAAATGTTAACTTTAATAATCTTGTTAAAGATATCTGCAAAATTTACCTGACGTCTCCCAAAAGCTTAATAATTTCATCAGAATTTTCTTCACTAAAATATAAAAATAAATTGGATTATTTTTCAACTATATCTTTCAAATCATAAAAGATTATCTTACTTGAAAAGAAAAAAGGCGTATCTTACCTAAATATTTTTGAGGTGTTGCTATAACTAGAGAAAAATAGAGATTGGGGTAAAAACTACTCTTAACAGAAATGTATGTTTTATAACACATGAGAAAATTGTCAGTGTTAAAAGTAAAGAGAAATGTGCAAGATTAATTCCAATGGAATTAAAATGATACTTACTTTTTTGGCAATGTAGGTAGTTTAGGTAACAGAAGATTTGATTCATCTTCAGCATTATAAAAGGATGTTAGAACACTACAAAGAAAAAAACACACAAGTATCATAAAAACAGCAAAGATTTTACTCCTCTCTCCATTAAAAAAAATACTGATTTTTTTAATGCCGTTTTATACATTACACATTACCAAGTAAACAAATGCCACACATACTCATATTTATCATAGTAAAATTGTCTTAACAATCATAAACAAGACATACAAAAGTAGGAAATTCATCATTTAAAAAGGGCTTTATTTCTGGGGGAAAAAAATCAGCCTACACACTTTGCATTTAGAAGAACAAATATTAATAAACAATTATCTAAGCATATAAAATATATTCATGTGTTTAGTACTAGATACTGACTGAGAATTTATGATTTTTTAACTCTCACCTAAGAACCATCACTAAACACATGAGTAGCAAGAGGAATTTTAAAAAACACTGCAATTACTTTATCATTTAATTACTGGTTCTATGGCTTACGTACCTTTGGGGATATGACAGCCCAGCAGGTATATAAGAAGACACTATGCCTTTTATAATAGTCTTATTTATCCCTTCCCCCCCCCCTCAATCCTACCTCCAACTAAGGTTAGAAATAAATGAGTGAGAAGGTGAAAAAATGGTGACTTGGCAGGCCTTTTTTTCCCACTGGAACACAAACTAGGTGTCCCGAGAGACCCTGGAATCTCCATATAACATTTCTAAACCATTCATAGAACATGTGTTAGAATTACGCTTAGTAGGTAACTGGACTGGGATAGAAATTCCATACGCTAGTATACTCTGCTCCTCTATCCTATAAATTCACATGATTATTTGTAACCCTTGATTATTTGATGATTGATTAATCACTGTTTTATCTATAGTGAATTTCAAACGCCAGGCTACATCCTTGTTATCTAAATCCTTACAGGCCCCTCTTGGGAAACTTTTCAATTAATATTCAGAATTTACAAATTCACGTGATATTAACTTAAAACTTAATTAGAAAGGAAAAGCTAATGGAAAGAAAATTATCACATTTCCTCAAAAAGGAAACTTTTATTTTCAGTATTAACTAAACCCACTGATCCTTTAGGCCTTCTTTACTGCAAACCTAGTATATTACTTGACTGCATAGACTAAGGCAAAATTGTTTTCATGAAAAATAAACTAATAGGACCACGGACACAGAATTTGTACAGCATAAAAACAGAATGCTCAATTTAGCACTTTTCACACTCTAAGAATGTTTACTAAGGCATACAAAAAAAATATATGATGAAACGGAAAACAGAACCTCAATTTGCTAATCAGTAATTTTAAGTAATGTTACTTGAAAGGATAAATTAGTGATATGAACTACAAAAATTAACTAAAAAGAAAAAACATGGCCATTCAGGCATTAATTTTTCCATAAGAAAACATCTTTTTCGGAAGAAAAAATAATCTAATATAGCATTAAAAAATTTTATCTTGATAAACTTAAAACCAAAAGTTAAATGCAATATATACATACTCAACATAGATACTCTAAAGTACCCATTTTAAAAAATTAAAATTTCATGTACGGCATCCTATTGACTACTGGAGTTTTTTGTTTGTTTTTTTTTCTTGTTTTTGTTTTTTTAATTACTCTACCTGCTTTCTACAGTCACTTCCATCCAATGCATACAAGAAACTGGAGCCTCCACAGAAAAGGAGTGCAAGCTTTCAGGTTTTTCTACATCACACAAAACAATTTTCTTGGTGTCGGCAAGAGCAAAGGCCAAAACTGAAACAAGAAGAAATAATCAGAATAATTTAGTGTAACATTCTAGAAAAATAAACAGGTATTACATTTCTTGTCCAGTTTTACTATTTTAAACACATTGTGATCATTGAAATTATTTAACCTAAAAATCCTTCCTTTAGTAATATTTTAAAACCTAAAAGATATCTTTGCAGGTAGTTATGCTGTTATCTAAGCTTATATTCAAATGCTCAAACTTTCATGAACGCTCTACTTAACACTTAATACATCAAAGCCTCTAGACTGGAACCCAGTTACCAAGCAGAAAATACAAAACAGGTCTCAAGAGATAAACAATAATATTGTATTACCAAGACACTGATCCCGTAAACATGCGTAAAAGGTAACAAATATTCCATCTATTTGCTTCTTGGAAAATGTTTTATTACCCTTTGTTTCTAATGCTTAATGGAAAAGAAGGCCATCAAATACTAATGAGTCTTCTTCCTTTCACTGTGACTGAATTATCTAGTACAGTTTCTCTACATAAGTCATTAATATCTTCCCAACATATCAAATTTAAGAATTTCTAAATAGAGGGCTATGAGTGTCACTGTGTACCAATATACACAACTTGGCTACATTGTGAGACAATCCAGCTTTCCTCCTCTTCAAAACAATTTAAAGCAATCTGGAAATAACCAATACGTAAAACTTTTTTCTTTTACTGTCCAAAAGCACAACACATTTTTAGTGATAAAAATATCATCCACTTAACACACTGACTTTCATAATATATTTTAAGATTCGGGTGTTTTTGAATGAATACTGCAAGATCTCAAGGTTTTACTTACAAAAATCTTCTAATTTTACACATATTTTTTAAAATAAAAGATAAAACAAGAGCCGAGCAAAATGACTACAGATAGGAATAGTTATCTGTAAGTGATAAGCTTTCAGGGCATTTTTTACATACTTATTTAAATTTATCTAGAAAAAAAATTAAGCAATGAGGAGTGCATATCATTTGACAAAAACAATTCAGTTTTTTTCTTAAAGTACAAATGATACACATAAACTTTAAGCTATGATTTACATATTTTACTGTAGTGACTCTATGTGTACAACAGTTCAAGTAACAACTGTCATTGTACAAACACAGGAAGAAGCAAGTTTAGCCATGAGAGCCACAGTGAGCTACAACATAACAAGCTACAAAATAAAGAACACCAGAAGGAGAAACATCACATAGAAATGATAGTCCTTCAGGTAAGGCAAGCATATGTGCAGAGAGAATATTTATGAGCCACACATTTAATGCTAAGATACATTTTTGGGAGAAAGGGCCATGATGGCCCTGAACTGACTAGTGAGTGATAGGTGAAGTTTGGGCCAAACAGAGCAGGACAAGACAGTGAAAAACACAAAACCAACGTATTCTGTATATATCCATCAGATTTCATTTTAGAATTATCTTCACCAAGAACTCAGATTTCAGTTTAGAGAGATCTTTACCCAGAAAGAGATGGTAGAATTAATCTTGAGTTCTATGAAAATATTTGAAAGCATTCTAAAAAACAAAGTTCCCAAACTGGTACTTAGAATTCTAGTATACAATAAGAACAATAAATTCTTTCTGGATTTAAGCTTTCTTTACAGAATACATTTTGTAAAGAATAAAAATGTATTTTTTATAATACTATCATTACGTTTGCCATCTGGTCTCCAAGCCAGACAGGTCACTTCCTTTCCTGTATTTTCATTTGGTGGAAAACTCCAAACTCGATGAAAACTTGCAAGTCGATGAAGTAAAACCTAAAACAAAACAGATATAATGGTAGAAAATAAAAATCCATTTCCAAAAATAAAATAAACCTAGATCCCCACTATAAAATTTTTAAAAATCATCTCAAGTATAACACTTAGCTATTGGAAGAAATTAGAAGACAACACTGTCTGAATCAACTTAAGGTATTTTCAAAATGGGGAAAACAGGTGTAATTCAACCCTGGTACCCTATACATTTTCCTATCTTTTATGTCAACAAGAAACTTGTCTTTTGGAAAAGAGTAAGAATGTCCAACATGATGATAAAAAAAGGGAGAACACAATAGCACTAGAAAGGTAGCCGTGATACAATCAACAGTCAGCTTGGAATCAGACAACTTGCATCTGATTTCAGCCGTGTCACTTATTGGCCATGGATGTTGGACAAGTCACCTAGCCATTCTAAATTTCCATTTCCACACTAGTCAATTTCCACCTTGGAGGATCAAGATGGTGCCCAAAGTTCCCTGTGCTTCAAAAATAAGACTGTCCCTACTCCGTGCTCTCTACAACCATTGAAAATAAGAAAAGGTAGAACAGCATGTGCTCCTGAAGACCCCGCCACACCTTCCTAGCACCCCACATTCACAGCTTCAACCACTCCCTGCCTTATCTCATAGCATCCTTCACTGCTGGTCACATCTGTCCCCTGGGAAGCCAGGACTCGCACGGAATCAGTCATTCCCTCGAGTCAGTCAGTGCTCTTCTCTGAGCCCATCTCTGCCATTCCTTACTTCTGAAACCCTTCCTCTGCACCCTCTGGAGTTCATGGTTAGGTATCATCAAAATCCCCTGTACCTTCATTCTCTTCTCTGAAATGTGCTTCTCACCTGAGGATACTCAGGGGGTGGCCATTTTGCACGCCGTGTCCCTTGTACTGCTATTGGGCTAGGAGATGAAGTGGGTTTCCTCCCTGATGCTCGATGTCATTTCTGGATGACTTCTCTTCTCTAAAATCCTCTAACTTTGAATCTTATGCCATCAGACCAGATCTATCACCCACTATCGCCCTTAATTGCAGTCATCTAAAGACCCCTAGACCAGTCCCCTCACCCCTGCAAGACATGGACTCCTGCCCGGCTCACTCATGCTTTCCAACGCTACTCAGCATCATTCTTAGTGATTTCGAGAGCTTTTCAGTTCTCAACTTCCTCTCCTCCAATGATCACGTCTTCTGCCTCACCTCAGTCACTCCCAGGGTCCCACTCTTGCCCTTGTGTCATTACCAACAAGTACAAATGCTGCCCTAAGCTCAGTTTCAAACCTCCCACTTTCCATCACCACCTCTACCTTTCCAGCTCATTCCTACTAATATCCAACTTCAACTCTTCAATTTCACCAAGACACACAATCCATGGATTCTACCTTCTATTCACCGTCCCTTACCCAACACGCGCTCTCACTTCCCCACTTAATCAGGTTAGAATGCAAGGTTCATCGTTACAACCACTCCTCTCACGTATAGTTCAACTTCCTAGTATCTCTCTTGCTTTGTCATACTTGCAGAACAACAACCCTGGTTAAACTCAACCATGCCTGCATCCACACAGCCAAAAAGAACAGAAGACACATAGGAGTACAACCATGGTCACTACTTGCCCTTGAACTTACCAAGACCATTAACCTCACGTGGCTCTTAATAATGACCAGAAATCCTGTTAGGTTTCCACAGTCAACTTGCCTTGTTGGCTTTTGCATCTCTCTCCTTTCTCCTCAAACTTCCAATATTTTCTTTTCTCTAGACGGTGCCCTTTCTTCTCACTGAGTCAGTGGAATCACCAAGTGCCCACAATTATATCTACCCATCTAATCACACCGATGCCCCTATTCTCTCCCTTCCCTCCTACTGAGATGGTTGTGGTATCCGAATTCCTCTCTAGAGCCATGACGGAGTTCCAATGCATCTTGGCAGGGGAGAAAGATGAGATTTCATGGAGGGCCTTGAGAAAGCAGTGCCCTGGCGTCGAGGTCATGGCAGCCGACACAGCAACGTGGCCCTGCAGGCTGCTAAGTTTCCCAGGCTGAGTTTTCCTTACCATCATAACACAACTCTCACCTGGCCAGGTAATTCAGGAAACCTGCCAAAAGGCCAAAGGAGGGAACACCGGTGAAGGTTTCCTTACAAAATGGCTACCAGGTAATAACTCTCCGCAGAAAGTTTGGCACAACCTATTGTACTTGAAGCATAATATAACGTGAAGTAGGAATGCTAACTGACAACACTCATGCACATTGTCAGGAATCCAGGGAGGGATCACTCACTACCTTGTTTAATTTAAAGGTATTTTTAATGGGTGGTGGCTGTCCGACCCATAGTGTAAAACTTGCGCGGTATAATGTATGCCCTCTGCTGCAGCTACACGCATGGACGTTTGCAGCTAGTTTGACAATAACTCATCTTGCTTCTGCTACTAAACTCCAAGCACACACTTCCAGCAGCGTCTGTGGATCTACTACGTGTAGCTCACGAGTAACACATCACTGGCTTTCATAAAAAAGCCATTTAACAAATCATTGACTAAAAGAGACTTGGCGATGCTGAGTGTGATTGTGTTCAGCTGCGTGATAACGTATTTTCGCCACAAAATACGGAAAATGGGCACAGAAATGATCTCTCCTGTATATGCTCCCTTATATACTTTCACTTGGAGTTTATAGCCGCCTGGAAGGAGGGGCAGGGTAGACAGGTGGCCAAGTTCACAGAAGGAGCAACTGAGGCCGGGGCAGTCTGTCCGCGCTCGCTGTCGGTCCGGCGCGGTGTTCCTGGGGCTCCAAGCCGTTTCACTCACCTCGCCCGCGGTGTTGGCCAAAGCAATGAGATCCCGCTTGGGTGACCAAACCAGGAAAATGATCTCCTGCGGCAGCTGCTTCTCTCCCACCACCCGGAAGGACGGGAAACAGGTCGGAAAACGCAACATGGGGGCGACCCTGCAACGACACCCCGGTCGGAGGCCGGCAGAGGCTCCCCGCACCCGCCCCCACTGGGCCTGGCACCCGCGCCGCGCTCGCCCCGAGCCCTCCCGAGAGGAGCCCCGACCGCGGCGGTACCTGCGAGCAGCCCTCGCGCGGCCTCTCCCGCCCTCTGCCCGCCGCGCGCCGCCGCCGCGCGCTCCGGCACTTCCGTCGCCGGGACTTCCTCGCGAGAAGAAGGAGGCGGCGCGGGTGTGGGAGTCGGCGCCCGGGCGTGCGGTCTGGCCCCGGATGCGGAGCCTAGGACGCGAGGGGAGGACGGGCTGCACCGCGGACGCGGGGCTGGAGGACCGCGCGCGGGTCGGCGCCGGATGCGGGGCTGGGAGGGCGGGGCGCGCGGGTGCGGGCGCGTCGCTGAGGCTGCGCGTCAGCCCACGGAGGGGGCTCGTATACACGTGTGTGCACGCCCGCAGGTCGTGTCTGTTTTCCCGAAAATTCCTTGCTGTGGGTGAATGGACAGTCATAGGTTTAGGAGTGAGGCCTCAGAGGCCAAGGGGAGACGAAAAGGAACTCGAACTTTAGGTCCTGATCACCTGGAGCCTTCTTTGACAGTCTCTTAATAGGTGTTCTCAGTCCCGGTTGCTCGGTAGAATCACCTGGAGAGATTTTTAACTCCCCCCCCCCCCCCCCCCCAGGCAGTATCCCAGACCCGTTAATTCGGTACGGGACCCAGCCTTTATTAAATAAACTCTCAACGTGGTTCCGGTTTGCAGCTAAGGTGGGAGGGCACTGCTCTAAAACCTCCGACATAGGCAAATGTCTTCATTCTTTATCCCATTTAAGCCTCAAAACTTATTGTTGGTAGTAGCCCCACCATAATAATTGAGGACTGCGGGCTCACCGAGGAGTTATCCAAGTTTGAGCATCTGCTATGTGAAAGAATCTGAACTACACAAATGCACGGGATACGGGCTCTGCCCTAAAAGGCTCACAGGTCAGCCTGACCAACAGGTAAACCAGAAGCCATCTGATGCTTCCTTATACAGGACACGTTTGAATGTGTCAACATACTCCTAAGTGCCCAGAAGTTATGACCGGGTTAAGAGAATGTGACACTATCATCCTTTGATTCTTGAACTTAAAATCTGCGATGGCCAATGGGCAGCTGGGAAGGCAGGTTCAAAGGGGAAAGGTCAGGGCCTGAGAAAAGACACGGGATTCCCTGTGTACAGGGATGGAAGATGTTGCGGTGTGGGATGTGGCTAATCTAGGTCATATAAAGTCTGTTATTCTGAGAAGTCTATTTTGAAGTCATAAAATAGGTGAAACACATGAAATATGCAAACTGACTGAATTTGCTGGAAAGAAAAATTAATGTAGGTTGGTGGTGGAATCTCTCTGCCCTACCACAGTTTCATTCATTAGGCAACAACAAAAAAACCTGACTCAAAGTGGCACAAGTAATAACTAGAATGTTATCAACTCATGTAAATTGCAAGTCCGCAATAGGACCGGCTTCAGGGAAAACTAGATCCAGCAACATCCTATCACCAAGTACCCAGCTCAGGATATGTCATCATAAGGTTGGTTCCCCATGTGGTCACTGGAAGTCGGCTAACAGCTCTGGAGTGACATGCTTCCTCGTTCAGAGGGAGA
Organism: Rhinolophus sinicus; assembly: GCF_057876585.1. Lineage (NCBI taxonomy): Eukaryota > Metazoa > Chordata > Mammalia > Chiroptera > Rhinolophidae > Rhinolophus > Rhinolophus sinicus. The sequence goes on from NC_142501.1 coordinate 198,495,281, forward strand.
ACAAAACACCTCTTCACCAGTCACAAGATTAAAGTCCCGAGCCCCGCTGTGATTAGAGTAACCCGTCACCTAGCAGAAATCAATCCCAGCTAAGGGGGATGGAATGATGCCCAATAAAGACTTCCCCAAGAGCTGAGAGGATGTCAATCATTCCTCCCCCAAATCTCATGGCAAGAATGATGCTGCCGAAGGAACCAATCAACTGTTCCATAAGACAATCAATCATAACTACTCAAAGGGTAGTTTTAAGTATGAAGTACATTTTGGAGATGTTCCATCCTGGCAGAGGGAGTCTAAATTGTATCAATTCATGGTGTTCTGTCTCTCACAACTACTTCAGTTGCTGTTCTGGGAAAGAACTTAAGAGACCAACTTGTGACTCCCACCTTGAGAAATGAGTTCTACTAAGAGCTACAGAACCAGTATTCATACGTACAGGAATTTCTCCTAAGGAAATAAAGAGAGATTTGGTTATAAGCATGTCCATCATAGGGTCTTTTACAACAGGGAAAAAATGCAAACAACTTAAGATGTCCAACAATAGATTGATTTTTTTAAAAATAGGGTACATCCATACTAAAGAATACTATTTTTGTAGCTATAAGTTGATATGCATGTTTATGAAGAGTATTACAAAACAATTCCATTTTTGTGGGAGAAATTTTAGTGTCTGTCTGTATAGCTATTTATCTATCCTTGGAAGAACATACACAGAAGTTGTGACAGTAATTATTTCTGGGTGGTAGGATTAGAATTGCTTTTCATTTTCTTTGATTTACCTTGCCCATGTATTAATTGTAGAGTTAAGAGGCAGGAACCTTTGTTTCCTTTGTTCTCTTTAAGCACGTAGAATCTTTAGGGGGCTATTCTAGTTTTCTCCCACTCTTCGCCTCCACATTTGCAGATGAAGAAACTGGCCCATATGTTGAGGCTTAGCTTCTAGAGATCACGGGTTGTTACACTTCTAGTCTGCAGGGGGATGAAGCAACTAAAGTGTGAAAAGCTTGTGATGGTCCAGCTAATGGGATAAAACTCCCTTCTCAGAGCTCTGAGACCTGCTTGCTCACTTTTGGTGCTTTCCCCCTCCCCACCCCGTGTCCTGCTGAGTTAACATTTATACTAAGTCACCTGAAATCAAATAGTACAGATCTTATCTTCACTTTATTGATTGCAATGACCTTCTTAGCTGACCCTCAAGTAATTTAACCCACGTCCTAATGTCCCAATTAAAATCACATCAAGTAAGTGAAATTGGATTTTCCTTTGCATTTTGTGCAAGCTTTCCTCACCTCCACAGCCCTAAGCGTGTTAGCTTCTTACTCATGTAGCACAGTTGGGGTTCTGAGGCATAAAGCGGTATATTAAATGGCATTTCTACTCACTCAATATGTATTTATGAGCGGCTACTACTTGAAGGAATGGGCGAGCCTGGCCACCTGCTGCCCAGGTGGGGAGGAGTAAAGGGATGACATGTGCTACCGTCAGTTGTCTCTGCTATCACCATGTGCAAGGCACAGCTCCAAGAGCCAGGGAACACACACAGTGATGTCCACAAGCCCCGTCAATGAGCTTTTTATCTGACAAGGGAGACAAGTACAAAAAGTCAACCTAAGCCATGATTTAAGTACCTTATAAGAAGTATCAATGAAAAGACAAAAACACACACGCATTTTTATTTCACTGGCACAAGATGTACTATTTCACTAGAGACACCGAAAGGACATTATGAAGGAGGTGGCCTCAGACCAGGTCCTTTTGTAGACTGTGATTTTCTATTTAAAAATAAGTCAAACTACTCTCAGATGCCTATTATTTTTACAGATTACTTTGAAGGAGCAAGACATCAACTGAAGTGATTTTCTTAAAATAACCTTGAAAGCCGAAATATTACAAGTTTGAAGGGTTCCAGATAAGGCAGCTAATCTTGCTCACACAGCACATCCCAACATTTAAACCCTCAATGTTAGACTAGTCCTCCTATTGACTCTTAAATTCCTCCTAATACTGTTTAGGTTGTTTTCCTTGTTCCAGTTCTTTTAAGAAAGAAAAAAATAGTCCTCTCCATATCTTAGGCATGCCTACTCTTACGGACCGAACTGTGTCCCCCCAAATCCCTATGTTGAAGCCCTCCGTACCTCAGAATGGGACTGTATTTGGAGATAAGGTGTTTAAAAAAGGAGAGGAAGGTAAAATGAGGCCATTAGGGTGGTCCTAATCCAATCAGACTGGTGTCCTATACGAGGAAATTTGGACACAAAGAGACACCAGTAATGCACACGCATAGAAGAAAGACCATGTGAGGACACAGTGAGAAGGTGGCTTTCTACAAGCCAAGGAGAGAGGCCTAAGAATAACCAACACCTTGATCTTGGACTTCCAGCCTCCAGAACTGTGAGAAAATAAATTATTGTTGTTTAAGCTACACAGTCTGCTATTTTGTTATGGCAACCCTAGCAAACTAATACACCTACCATCTGAAAACCTATAAAATACCATGTTTTCATCAGATTTTTAATGAGTACCTACAATGCATAAGACATAAAAGTGTATAAAATGGTTACTGACATTAAGAAACTGCAATCTTTTGGGGAATAGAAGCTATAAATATAATCATATAAGAATAATACATGAAAAGTGCCTCAAATGCGGTGTGGAACGCCAAGGGGTTGAATCCTGGCACTGGTTGGCATCAGGGACTCATGCAAGACGTCCCAGGGCAATGGACTTGGGCCAGGGCCTGAATGCTCCCTAAGACTATAATAGATGGATGTATGGAGGGAAATATTCCAAACAGAAAGAAGAGAAGGCGATGAAAAGATGGGCACATTGGAGAAACAAATCAGTCTAAGTATCACACTAAATGTAGGAAAAGAACTGAAATGCAATCATTCAGGGCCTACAAAGTGATTGTATTTCATTAAATTTTATAAGCAAGAAGTAGAATGAAATTTAGCTGTAACTGCTTAAGAAAAAGGTCTTTCGAAAAAGCTTACAAAGTCTTATCTGTCAAATTTCAGGGATTTTCTTCTGTTGCTGTGTTGAGTAGGTACCTTAATGTTCATATTTGCAAATTTCTAATTAGAACAAATGACCTCATCTTCCATCACACTTTACCTCCCAGAGACATTTTTACATTCTATTTACTATCTGAAAAAAGAAAGAAGATATTAAGTCCTTAAAATTAGTATTGCTTGAACACAAGAACAGAATCAATAGTTTTCTTATGTTTAATTTTCTAAGAAGGTAACAAAGTTTTAAGTACATAATTCCTGATTATAAGTAATACCTTATTTCTTCAATTCTAAGATGTACTTTTATTTTTGCATTTTAATATTTCTGAAATAGAATACATCTAAATTTTAATATGAATAATTAATGAGATATGGAGTTTTTCCCCCTAAAAAGCTATGATTACATCAATAATGCATTTTTTTACAATTGATGGTATCTTAAAACAAAGGAAATATGGTGATAATAAGAACTATTGGCCATCAGGACCCACTTCTGCAGTAGTCACGGTCCCTGAGGTGCCAGAATTTCAGGGGAGATATAAATAGATTTTACCACGATATTGTGGATACCACGAAAGTCAGGCAATGTCCATATCCATGCCTGAATCGGAGAGGGGAGCCCTCACATGGATTCTACAAGGTTCATATCTCATGGTAATTAATCCTATCACCATAGCAACCCATGCAGTAAAGGGGGCAAGAGTTTTCCAATGCTTATTAAGTCCAGGAGCTTAGCCCATCATTTGACGTCGTCTGATGAACCACCACAGTGACCAGGACCCCACTTGAGTACCCACATCAGGCATCAGACAGTCCTAACTTAAATACCAGATGGAATTTAAATACTAGATAGAGTGCAGTTCTACCTTTACTCACAGGGCCGTAGCTAAGCCCAAGCAAGGATGCCTCCAAACAAGCTCTGAGGCAGGTGTTTGGGAACAAGAGAAAACTCATTATGCGAATACAAGCCCTTCAAAACTATCCAATCTTAAGGAGATAATGTCAGATTCTTAGCAGAGAAATGGGTGGGGGTGGGGGTGGGTGATGAACTGTTTGTCCTTGGGTTTCAAACTACTCCCGTCAGTGAGATGCGAGAGGATTGCCATTATGGCTCCAGAGGCATCTTCACTTGCTAATATTTCTCACCAATAACAGAACTGAGAGCCAGGCACAAGTGCACTTAATCACGAAAACAAACCTGAGGTGTAACTATTATTGTTCCCATTATGATACTGAAGAAACAGGGGCTTCTAAAAAGTGAATAACCTGGCAAGGACATACTGTCAGGAAGTGTTAGAATAGGAATGAAGGGATTTAGGCACCAAACTATCCTGCCTTCTGCACCACTTTTATAAAGAGAGAAACTTATTGCCTAGGTTATAAGACAGGAGATGACAGAGCAAGTTCTGAATACCTCATTTATGCAACAAACATTTAGGTGATTCTATACCATCAAAGGACAGCTGCAAAAAGTACTTGAAAAATGAATATTTAATAATAATGTAACCATAATTTATGATTATATCTTTAGACTGCCTTTGTCAAAATTCTTTCCATCACCTTCAGATTCTGTCTAAAAATAACTGTACATTGTACTTCTCTTTACAAGTGGAGTCTAAGCCATTGTAGAACGTTTTAATATTTAAAATATCTTACATACTCTTATGTAATGTAAATAAAACCTCAGGTTTTCATTTTCTTCTGACTCTGCACAAGAATGCTACATGCCCACTTTTCAGATAAAAGAGGCTAACATGACACGATTGGAAGAGATTTAAAGAGAGAAAAAACACACAGAGACAACTAGTAAACCAGCTAAGGATGGAACAACTTACCAGGTCTCCAGGGACTCTGCTGAGGGGTCTATAAACCAGCAAGTACCACCTGTCTATTATCTAGTTCAGAAAGGTGCACACCTGTGAAAGTGACAGAATTTAAATCCAGTGTGGCACTTTCAGAAAATGGCATCAAAGGCTGGACTATAAATCTTTCTTATTCTCAAGTCACTGGACATTTAAGAGCAAAGATATTGATGAGCTCTTTCTCTCCTTTTCTTCTTCCTTGTAACAGATGTATGATTCATGGATTGTCCTTTAGTGGTCTCCATTTTCATCTTATTACTTTTTCTTTGCTTCTGCTTTCTGACAGCTCTGAAAAACAAGGTGCTAAATTATTTTGTAGAACGAGCACCGTTAATAATGTAATGAAGTTTAATTAACTAGCTAACCAAATAAAAAAACAAGAGGAAGAATTTACTGTATTATAAGCATAAATCCTCCAAATCCTAACCATAATAACAAGGAGATAGTCAGAGGTCTGACCAAGCAAAATGTTTGAAAGATGGTTACTACAGATTTAGAACAATCTATTCAGGACAAACATACAACAGAGGTAAGTAGACAGTCAAGCCAACGAGTTGGGAGGTTTTTTTATTATTATATATCTGTACTGCTCAACTCAGCACTTCAATCTCCAAATCCCTGAATTACATTTTTCAGAAAAAGGACAATATATTCTGGCAGTTAGCAGAGGTAGAAAAATGAAACAGCACCATAGAAAAAACTGGGAACACTGTGAGACGCATCTCATAAGTCCTACAGCGAATTTTCCTTGCCTCAGTCCATCTAAAAGTCCTGACAAGCGCCATTCAGGATGTCCACATTTTGTGGTCTGTTTTCCTGAAGACTAGCTTCAAAATGAACAAGTTGGAACTCACCCTCTAAAAACACTAAACCACACCAGAAAATACCAGATCTGATGCTCTCTGAACTAAGTTACAGGCAATCTACAGCTGAGAGATTACTGGTCCTTTCACTCCCTTTCTCCAAGCTCACAGAATCATGCCATGTGTCATATCACCACGGAATGGGCTGGGGCTGCCAGCACTGGCACACGTGGAACCTTCCCATGGCTACACGGCAGTATCCGTGATAAGATTCATTCTCCTAAACCACGACAAGCCTCAGAGAAAAGCTTGTTATTCTTGATCTTCCCAGAACCAAAACCCAGGAACGGCACCTCATACACAGTATATCATCCCCCATGGACCAAACTCAGGCCTCCCTTTTTCTTCATTCAGCATGTACGTTAAGTGTTGGGAATACAAAAGTGCATGGGCATAATCTTTAACTTCAAGGAGCTGGGAGACTCAGACAAGGCAGATGTCACCCTTTCTTTTCCTTCCCTCCAATTTTTTTAGGGGAAGAAACGGAAGCTATGCAATCCAATGAGGAGGTGGCAAAACAAACTTGATTCTAGAACCTGTGCTCTTAATTGCCTTGATACTATTTACCCTACTGTAAGTTATTCAGGTATGTAAAATGCTAAGTGTACAGTAATTACTAAATAAATATGAGCTATTAACCGTAGATCCATATGACTATTATTCAGAATTTTGCTGAACAAGTTTAAATTTTTTCATATTTAGATTTTGCACTATGGACTGGGTTATCCTACCAGTTCATAAAACAAATGAAACTGTCATCTTTATACTGTTTTGTGCATGTTACATAAATCTCCTTTCCCTCCAGCCATTTTTCTTTAAAGTAGGATAATGTCCTGACAAGTGACAATTTAGCAAATTTAATGAACATAGCCTCTTGATGGCAAAGTGAATGAAGCTATGCATGTCTGCATACAAAATTTAAACAAATTTTCTTTGGCTTATCCACTCATAAGAACTAAACACAAACCAGATTTCACTAGAGGATACAGTGAACAAAAACAAAGAAAACACTCATTTTTAATATGAATAAATAAAACTTTCCAGACATAAAATTTTTCCACAATGAAGAACTTATTGAGTATAAAATCAACTGTTTTATTTTGCCTTAAAATTAAATTGACCTAGTATTTGTCCTCTAAAATGTAGGTATTTATGTAACTGATAAAATGAGCTTTAACCACAAGAGGGAGCCAGCATCATTCTAGTTCACAGCCAAAGGAAAATACTAAGGGAAAACCAATTAATATGAGACAGCCATAAAATACGTAAGATGAAACAATCTTTTATGCCATATATACTAATATAAGGCTATTAAAATTATTTTTCTATTGTAAAGAAACAAATTTTGTATTGCCAATTTCATTATAAAAATTTTTGGAAGTAATACTGAAAGATAACTGTTAATAGGAATTTCGCTGTTTTTTCTGAGAGAACAAAGTACCATCTCCTAAGGGATTTACTCTCTGAATTAAACATGATAAATCTAGTACTAAAAGATACTAGATGATTTCCTTCGAAGAAAACAATGTATTACTACCAAATAGTAGTCAGGCCTATTTGAGAACTAATGAAGAGCCCACAATAAATTACTATAATGCAAATTCAGTTTCCATGCATCATAAGATCACAGAATCAAAGGCTGAGCATGTTATTAACTCCTGTTTGCAACCAGAAACACACTGTAAATAGTGCAACAATCCCAAATCAATAGTTTATTAGGTTGTATTCCATTCTCGAAGGGTTCTAAGGAAAAATACTTCGTAAGATTCTTCAATATACCTCTTTAATTAATTTTTAAAATTCCACTTCTATCCCGTGGATTACTTAGTGGAAATAATTATTTAAAGTAAATTTGATAAAAAGTAATGGAAAAGGCAATTTAAATGGAAGGCAGAACTCAAATGGCTGGAATTTAATAGAAAAAAACAATTTTCACTGACCAAAATAAATACATAATCAAATGGGAAGGAATTCTAATACAATCATAAATAGTTACCACAGACTCAGATACTTCTAATATTAATCGACTTTTTTTTAAATCACAAGTAATATGATAGCTCAAAATTTTTATCCTGATCTCAATTTTCATGTAATGTTAAACTTGGCTATCTGGTTTTCATATCAATAAAACAAGAGGACTCAATACCCACCATCCCTTTTAGTTAAAAAAAAAAAAAGAAAAAAAAAAGGATAATCATTCAAGTTAGCTCAGTTGAAATAACAATGGTTTTTCTAAATATGCTATTGTCATAGGTGTAATTTTGTTCTGAGTTATAACCAATATCAAATATTGGTGGGAGAGGGGAAATTATCATAGAAAAAAAATGGTAAAAATTAAAACTTTAAATATTAAATATGTCTAAATATGTCTCTTGAAGTCTGATATAATTTAAAGCAGTAACTTCGTTTTCCAATGTTCCACTGTGGAATTACACATTACAGTCCATCTGAAATGTCTTCTCCATCCTTACCTGCTATCATATGTCTACATCCCATCTGTTCTGACTTAAATATCATGTCCTCCAATAAAACCTGAACTCTCCCCCCACAAATTATAATTTCACATGAACCACAAGCAATGCTCGTCACTTTCTACCTTGTTTTGTAAAATTTTAAGCTATTTGACTCATTTTCATGTCCTCCCTTCCTCCATCTATGCAAACAATACTTAACAGTGAAAGGAACAATTAATTTAGCACTTCTGAACCCTCTACCTAGCATAACTTTGTGGACTGCTCCATACAAATCACACAAGGAAATTTTCTAGTAAATAAAAGAATTCAACTAACTTGTTAACTTTCTTAGATGTAGAGATGCGAGGGCAAGTACCACGTTTATGATCTAATTCACCACAAATGAAGCAGCCGTCTTTAGAGCCCTTACAAGAATGGTCTGGAAGAGCACAGTGATTGCAAATGCTACAGTGGATCCAGGCTGTAAAATAAAAATTAAGTTTTGAAGAGGTTCATTTAACATAATTTTTCATTTGATTAACCTTTATGATAGAGAAGCATGAATGTTGTTTACTTCAAATACTGTGACTGGTTTGCATAGCTGGCTATAATTTGGCTAAAGACACCAAAGTGAAGAGGTTGGAATCCCTCATAAAATAGCTAACTTCTTTCTGATACATGGCAACAAATTTAGCCCTTCTCCAATGAGTCATGATCTCACAGCCGCTGATACATTGGGGGCTGGCTAAGTGACACAAAGCCCTATTAAAATAAGCCAAACAAATGCCACCCTGAAACACGATAGTAGTCTTGTCTCTCTGTGAAGGAGAGAATGTACATTTTGATACTTGCAGAAATTAATAAGCAAGTAAATTAATCCAAGTCTCTATATTATTTTTTTTCTTTTATAAATACAGTTAAATAAAAAGCCCATTTAAATGTTTTCATAGGGTCTCAAACATTAAGTCTAAATACTTACAAGGCTTTACACACTTTTTGCAGAGAAAGCAATGGTTCCATTTCCTGCCATCCTACAAAAACAATATTTAAATTATGTTTAATTTGTCATTAAAATCAAGTTCCACAATTAAAAATTAAAATGTCTTATTAAAATCTGTATAAATTATTAATTCCTTATTTCTCACTTTCCTGGGCTTCAAAATTACATACTTTGATTTTAATTTATACATTTCTCCACTCAACTCAGTGCCTCCTTGATGGGTCCCAATTTCCTTGACTCTAAAACTGGGGGATTTATCTAAATGATCTTGGAAGTCCACTCCAAATCAAGCCGCCCAATCTGCATAAAGAAGAGCTCACTGAAAATTTCAAGAGAATTAATGATTCATAATTTTTATGTGTCTAGCACAATCCTTAATAAAATTCATATTTGAGAACTTTATGTAATTTAGAAAGATGGGGATTATACGTAGGTTACTATTTGGGTAATTTTAAAACTGGGAAGTAAAATGTGTCTAGTTTAATGAGTATATAAAGTCAACATTTACAGATCTCAACAGGTCAACAAATAGAATGCCATGATCCCATTAGACACGTCCCCATGAGCCCTCCCCAAGCCAGAATTCCACCTTCCCCACTGAGTAACACCTGTTCTGGTTTCTGTGATGGCCACTTCCTTGCTTTGATTTATTTGTACCACTATGTATTTCTAAGTTTTGCTTTCCTCATTTTGAACTTGTATAATCTGGGCCTCATTTTTTAAAATGAAGAATACAGATAATTTCTAAATGAGTTGAAAATATATGTAATCAGATGTTATCACAATTAAAAACTAGTATAAACCAGTAGTAAAATGACAAAGTTATGAAAAATGTGACAAAATACACTCTTTCCTTTGAAGAAGAATATGTGTTTATCGGTCACACTAAACCTCACATATTCTTTCTGACTGGATTTAGTTAAAATAACAGAGCAACTCAAGAGTGATCCCACCTTCCTAAACAATAAAGAGGAGGTATGTCCTGTGCAGTCCTTCTTTCTCTGTAAAAGGCGAGGAGTAACTGTACATGTCTGCTAGGACTACTGTGAGCAGTAATGAGTTAGTCCATTTACTTTACGCCACTTAGGAATGGGCCTGGCACACAAAAAGTACACGGGACATATTATTCATTATAGTTGCCTTAGAAGAGCGATGATGGCCAATATAGTTCAATGCTTTACTTGACACATCATAATTCTGCCCTTAACAAAATTCAATGCCTTATTTGAAACACTAATAATTTTAGCAGTCATACAGTACTATATAAAAATGAATTGTTAGTGATGACGAAGCAAACTGTTACGTGCTGTTGCGTCATCTCCACTCCTGGCGACCCTGTGAGTGAGTGACGTCCACAATGTCCTGTCCTCATCAGCCCTGCTCAGCTCCTGCAGACTCATGCCGAAGGCTTATTGTATGGAGTCAGTCCATCTCTTGTTTGGCCTTCCCGTTTTCCTGCTGCCTTCCATTTTCCCAGCATTACTGTCTTTTCCAAATAACCCTGCCTTCTCATGATGGCCCTAAAATAGGACAGCTTTAGTTTGTCATTTTTGCTTCCAGTGATGTTTCAGGCTTAATTTGCTCTGGGACCCACTTGTTCATCTAAGTATTTTTAAAAGCCTATTGTACTTTATAATTAGAAATAAACTACTGTATTAAAGTATAATTAGTAAATGATAATGTATTAATACAAATAATATTAACAAAATAACATTAAATAAAAGTAATGAAACTCGTAAACTAAAACAAAATTAATATATTTGAATAAAAATGCATTCTAAAGAAACCTATACCTTGGATGTGCAAAAATTACAGTGCTCACAGTGCTGATTCTCTAGAGAAACATATCGCTGACACAGAGGGCAAAATCTAAGGAGAAAAAAGACTTGGAGAAATTAGCTGCATATACTTGAGATTCACAGAGTAGATAAAAGTTTGCAAGAAACTCATTATAAAAATTGGGTGTAATCCAAATTCAATTCAATATAAAATTATGAGCTAAAGTTAAAAGTAACAGAACTACTTGAGTCAGTATTAAAAGCACTCTAATGTTAGATATATGGAACTTTATTTTCAGTGACTTGTGTATTTCAAGTACTGTGATCTTACCTGTACCCTTCTTCAACAGGAAGGATTATTTTGTTGGGTGGAATATTGGTGAAAATACGCACGGGAGACTGTTTTCGACCCGTCTTTCCATGTTTATAAAGTGCATGATTATCATAATCTACCTAGAAAGTTTTGAAAAATTTAAAAAGAAAATTTACTCAAATGAGTCAATATTCATTAAGATTCTTTAACCAATGAATGAACAAGTTGATGCCAAGACCAAAGTATTTAGTAAGAAATTGTGAAAAGAGTTTACTTATTAATCAGCAGCCTCAGAAAGACTGTTGGCAGTAAAATTTCATTAAAAAACCAGTAAAATTTATTATGACAAATTCACATTGCCCAGTATTGAGAACAACTCTATTAACCAATACAATAGATGTCACAAGAAAGGCTATTATGTAATTAAGGATTTAGCTTTTGGCATTAAAATTTCCACCGCTGAAGCTGTGTGCCCGTGCTGTTGGGGCTTTTCCATTTTTGTGTGTGAAATTCACGTCCGTTTTCAGCTCACCAAGTCTCAGCATGGCCTCAGCATGGCCCTCCACACTCACTATTTGACAGAGCACAGGTCTGGTGGCCAGACTGGGGTTCTGCCTGCAGTTCACTTGTCATGGGACCTTAAGCCAGACTACATAATTCTCATCTGGAAAAGGAGGTTACCTTCGAGTTGTTGTGAAGGTTAAATGAGATGATGTATGTAAAACACTGAGTTCAGGGTACCATATCTGTACATATGGTACAGACAGACAGAAAGATGGAGATGAAGAGAGAGATTCATAACTACAGGTCTTCTTCCCACAATGACTACTTCAAACATTTACCTCTCCTAAGATCCCCAACTCCACTTTCAGTTTCAGCAGACTACCTTCAAACTAAGGCGCAGCTAACAAGCATGACTTCTATTAGCTTCGTGCTCCTATCTCCTCCTCCAACCTCTCTACTATCCACACACATTTCAACTTGGTGTTAAACCTCCTACAAACCCACCTGGACACTTAGTCCATCCTTCTTTAGATCAGTAATTCTCCAAGTGTGGTGTCTGCATCAGCAGCAGCATCACCCGGGATCTTGGTAGAAAGGAAAATTCTCGGCCCACCTGGGACCCTAATAAAACAGAAACTCTGGGAGGGGAACCCAGCATCCGTATTTTTAACAAGCCCTCCTGGCACAGCAAAGGTTGAGAACCACTGCTTTAGATGGTCCACAAGAATACCACGGGATTTTTATGAGGTCAGTACAGGTAGATCACAACTTTTAAATAAGTTGTAATGAGTGGTTTAGATTGTAAACAAGAATACACTTAAGTTTTACCACAGAACTGGTGCAAGCTATAATATTTAACCAGCAAATCACAAAAATGTAAGGAACTGATGACAATGGAAGGAGGTCTTTCACAGGAGACTCCTAAGCTTTCTCTATGGCCCTGCCAATGCCTACTAGATTTACAGGGGAACAACTTTCGGAAGATTGATTAACAAGCACCAGCAGTGGGGGAAAAATGAGTACAGGATGAGGAGACCCAGCTAAACAGAGAGGAAAAAAAAGAAACAGTGTGAAAAAAATGCCCTGGGGGAGGGGTCTGTTAACTTTCAGTATGGTGAGACCACAGTCTAGCGTAACTGTGTAAAGCTGGCACCGGCTCACAGCTGGCCTACACAGAAGTGTAATACTGTCACAAGAAAAGGATGAGGTTAGCTCACATTGGAAGCCCTGCATTCAGTCACATTTAAAGAGACATTAATAAAACCAGTTCATTTCCACTGAAAGTAATGGAAATGAATAGGATTTAGAGTTTAACATATTGGTGGTGTTTATTCAGAAAAGAGAAGACTGGGAGGATCTGATAGCTATTTTGTAACTGAAAGGGTGTCATGTGGAATAGAAATTAGACTATATCCTTTATTGCTTCAGAGAACAGAAGTAGGACCAATGGTTAGAAGTTAATAGGGAGCATATTTTATCTCAATATGAGAAAATTTTCTAACGATTAGAGCTATTAAATAAATTGAGTTGCCTTGTAAGGCTGTAGGACTTTGCTCACTGAAAGCATTCAAGTGAGGCTTAGATGACTACTTGTCATGAATTTAATGGAGAGGATTATTACATGGGGAAGTTAGCCCACGTTACCTCTGTTTCTTTCCAACTTTAAAATTCTATGAATATACGTGATCTATCAGAGGCTAAGATACAAAAGTAGATTTTACTTCAAAATCACCTTAAAATAGTACCTTAAGTAGTTTTCTTTTAAAATGATTTAAATTCATCATTTTTTCCCATTGCACTTCTTTACGCACTCAATATACAGCACCTTATTAAATTCAACAAAGATATTTTGAACATTTATGAGTGTCATAAGAAAAAAAAATTATTCCTAAGAGACTCTTACGAAGATTTTTAAATGTTGGAAAAGAGTATTTTAGAAAGAGTTCTAGCAAATGGAATATTCCATGCAATATAATAGATAGCAGATGGAAGAGAGGGGAAAACAAGAAAAATTTCTTTATGGTTACCCAAGGAGTCAAAGAATGCATGTGTCAGGAAGGTGGTTGATTGCTTGATTTTGCATAACCTAATTGAGATTATTATTATTTTTAAATGCGGGTTTGTTGTGCTAATTAACTATAAACATATGGTATGTAAAATGCATGCTGCTAGAGTAAATTAATGTACCTCTAACATACATCCATATTTCATAGCTTCATCCACACAAATAAACCTCCTATGGAAGTGCTGTAAAGCAAACACAATTTTGCAAATTGCGTTATCACTAGTGGTAGAACTCATACACCATTTTCCCATCATTATCCCTGACATTTCACTCACAATGATGATGAGAGGCATTTTCAAATAGAAAATTTCTCCCATGGAACTGATTAATGTGATGAAGTACTGTATAGAAATGAGGGAAAGCACAAAATCTCTGCACTTCCTAACTTTTAATTTTATCTCTACGCAAATTTCTTAAGTAACGTGAGACTGAAACTAGTTACACGGAAACCAAGATATTCAAGTCAACCTTCATTCTGTACCTACTATGCTCCAGGCATCGTGCCAGGAAACATGAAATGAAACAAAGTGCTTGTCTTTTCATAACTTCCTAAGGATTGTGTTCTATTTAATTTCAGTATATTCAAAAGATTCCAAGTGAACTCTTTAGCTCTGTCAACCAACTTCTATCACAGCAAGGTCTTTTAGTCTTATTTTCCATATCCCATATAACCTCTTATTTAAAATTGTTATTATTATATATATGTGTATATATATATATATATATCTATATAAATATATAACTTTCCTTGTCACTCCAAACCCATTAAATATTTTATGTTTATTATACTGAGTTTTAAGAATGTCAGTTGCCATCTTTTAATTTACAATCACATCTCAGAAATTCGTGTCAAAGTATCTTCATTCCTGACCATGAAACTAGCCTCAAAAAACAGTTTTCTATATGGGATGATTTTTTAAGCAATAGCTTAAAAAATAAAATAGCAAAGACCTCTACTATGAACAATCCAGACAAATGTCCCAGATTAAGTAGAAACAAGAGATCACAGCACGTTTAAGGTGGAAGGTGTGTGAGATGATCTAGTTCAGATCTGGTAAATACAAGACCTGAACGCCATCGCTCCCTGACCCTGACCCGGTGACAGACATCACTAATCAATCACACTACTCTCTGGTATTCCCAAATTCTCCAGAAAGTCACTACCAATTCATCACGCTTAGAGCTAAAAGTGTAACTTATCTGCCATCCCTTTTCTGGTTCAATCGTTTTATTTTATTTTATAGGTAAGGAAACAGAGATCTGGAAAGATAAAGTGACTTCCCCCAAGACTAAATAGCCTCTGAAAGGCAGTGCCAGAACTCAAACTTCTGACTCTAAAAGCAGAATTTCTTTTCATTATCACATCTTCCTTTCTAATCTACCCTTAGCAAAACTCTTGGTTTTCTAGGTCTTTGATCACTATTTTATTCTGAACTCATCAAGTGCTTTATCACAGAAGAGTCTACAGCATTTATATTTTATGAGGATTTACAGCATTTCTGCCTTCCTCTTACCTGAACAGTATTTGAAAAAGAGGGTTAGTGATTTTGGTTTCTTTTCTGCATTGTGGTTTGGGGGCTTATAATCATCTTAGGCAATGTCAGAAAGAAGGACTAATCAAGGTCTATAGGAAAAGTTCTGAGAAGGAGGAGAAGAGCCTTCAAATTTTTATTTGATGAAGGTGGCTAATATGAAAGAAAAAAATTACCACAAAATGAAGTTAAAGTAACAAAAGAATGCAAAAGGTTTGGAAATAATAATAATAATATCCAGATACATTTTTAAAAGTAGGAAAATCATCAAAGAGGAGGCACTACAAATAAGGCTAATAAATATACTAGGAGATATGATGAAATCAGTTTTTCCAACCGAGTATGTCATGGATAATAGTGCTCTTATCTTTTTTCCCCCAAAATCAACGCAGGACTTTTATTGCATCTTCAAAATATCACAAATAAGCCTGACGAATCACTTGACATCTTGGCGTTTCTGTAGCTGGACAACTTAGATCTAACTCATCAGCCCGCTGAACTGTTCCTTTTTCTGAAACATAGACAACATCCAAAAATTTTCTGATATCCTTGTTTTTAACTGTGTGGCTTGTTGAATCAAAGCAGCTGAATTTGATGCAAATTCAGTATCATTTCCTTCAAGAATTACTCATCTTTCTGGGCTTGAGATACTGAACAAGCGACACCTGACCTCATCTGAACCCTGCGAATGTATTTTTCACCCAAGAGATTTTGGATTTCAACATGAGAACCATTCTCCTGATAACAACGTTGATGGGGAAATGAGCCCACACAGAGCTCAGCTTGTAACGGACGCCCAATGTAACACCCTTGATTGTGTTCTGTCCGGGACGACAGAGAGTGCGAGCAGTCGCCAGTTCCTTTCTGTTTCCCCACCATTGGTCACCCCAGAGCCTCTTCTTTTTCTTTCCAAGGGGACTGGGTTCTGCACTGATGTGATTGAAGTCCCTCCGCAGGGTGCAATAACTGTGCTTTCCTTCAGAGTGATGTCCACATTTTCTGGAATGTCCACCATGTGATTGCTGAGAATGGGCTTCATCCTTGCGATAGATGCAGCATACAGCAGTAGCGTCCTTATCTTTAGTAGGAGTCATGGACAACAAGTATTTGTTTTGTTTTATAGATTTTATTCAAATTTTTCTTTTCAAGGGTCGGCTTCCTCTCTATTGAAAAGACTGTCATCCTGTCCAATACGTGACCTAATTAGAGCCTCTTTCACCAATACACTGAATTGTATAATTATTTCCAATAAGCTTGGCCCTTGGAACTATTCCTCAAAATTAAAACTCCAGTATTTCCAAAAGTTCTTTCCTAGTGACACAGCTGTCTAAACAAATGATAATTGGTTATTCTACACAAACACCTCTCATCCACTTTATTCTGGATCTGCCTTTGCCTCCTCACCATTTCAAACTCTTGTCCACAGTGAAAAGTCATCTCTAAATGTAGATGGAACCGTTTTCTAAGGGACCTTGTATTTTGCAATTTTAATGTCTCAGATACTGTACAAAAAAAGGACCTGAAGAGAGTTATACCCTCACTTGGGACTGTCTGAGTGATGACAATATAGTGATGGTTCTGACAGTGCTGATTGCAATAACCTTGACTCTGCATTTGCTGTGTGTCAGGGCCTCGGCTAAGCCTTTTCAATGTCTTATCTCATATAATTCTTGAAACCTTTGAGGCAGATACGGTATTACTATGCTGATTTCACAGGCAAGATGAGCTTCAGAGAGTTCGATAAAATGTGCCTACCTAGTAAGTGGCAGAGCCAGGATTAAGAAAACTCAGTTCCTTTCCAAATCCAGAGTTCACGCTCTTGGCTCTCTTTCATTTCATTATTGATTCATCATGTAGGGTACCTACTATGTGTCAAGCATTGTGCTAGATAATTTATTCACAGTCAAAGGCAGCAGACGCTCCTGGAAACCGGAACTATTAATAGTTTATTTAGGTAACATCCTTAGGGTATGTCAGCTATCTCTGCATTGCAAACGTCAATATAAGAAGCATCCATCAGATAAGGAACAGAAAAGTGGGTGCCCTAAAAAGGAAAGTAGAAGCTTTGAGAAGAATTATGATGTGGATTTTGCTTAAAGCAGAGCTCAAAAAGTCAAGGTTAAAATGGTTTGTGTCACACACTTTTGGAAGGGAACATATTAATATAGTTCAATAGTCCTAAAAATGTCCATTAAATTTGGTAATGTAATTTTTAAAATTCTTTTAGTTTTAGAAATTTATTTTAAGGCAGGTATGTAAGATACGGAAAAAAAATTATACGAATAAAAGATGTTTATGGCAGGGTTATTTATAGTACCTTAAAGGTGGAAGCAGTCTGTAAGTCTAAAAAGAAGAGAATATATAAGAACATAGCCAGTTAATGAAATAATTAGGAAGATTAGAACCAAGTGCCCGCTTGGAACAACTAGTGAAGACATTCACAGTTCGAGGGATGAAAAGCCGTAATCAGAGGCTACTCAATTGCTCAGGAAACTCAAATAGGAAAATAGAATTACAAAAGAGGCAGCAGTGCGCGCTTGGTGGCCACACAGGGTAATATGACAAAGGGCTTAGCTTCAGAACCAAGGAAATAAATACAGGAAAGTGGACATAAAAACAGTAGAATGAGTTGAGGGGCAGAATGGAGCTACCGTGGCCTCCACTGTCTATTCTCACCTAAGGCAGGTTCCCAGGACTTTGGGCAGAGATGTGAGGGAGATCTAGTCAACTCCGCCCTAAATCACACTCAACAAACAGATCTCAGCATCTCTGCCTTTCTGATGCCCCTCGACCGTGGCACATCTCTCCTTAGAGTTACTGGCATCCTCTGAGTTGCACAATACAGAGTACATGGCATTCCACAGGCCAGAAAAAGTGATTTACTTCTCTAGGGCCTCTGAACAGAGAAAACCCATCTGCATGATGAGCCTGGGTACTGTGAAATCTTCTGGTGATGATAAAAGATGAGATTAGTTGGTCTAAAACCCAGCTGCACTTCAGAATCACCTGGGGAGCTTGGTAAAATATTTTTTCTTGGGGCTTTACTTGCTGATTTTGATTTAGTTGGTTTATTTTGGTACCTAAGAATCTATATTTTTAATAAGCACCTTAGGGATTAGAGACATTTAGGTACCACTCTACTAAGCTACATATGGTATAATTTTAGTGTTTAATACAGCTTGCAGTATTTTCATTTACTAAAATCAATGGATAGTCTTATCAGAATATTTATTTAAGCTGGATATCCATTCCCCACCAAGCCAGAAGATAGAAGGTACTATACCTGATAATCCAGCATGCAGAAACTTGGAAAAAACTGACAAATTCGGGATTCAAAAAAATAGGGGAAAATCCAGAAAATGGGTAGTTCTTTGTTATCTAATGGATCACAAAAGTAGGGGGAAAGAAAATAAGAAATTGATATTAAAGAAAAAATAAAACAGCTATAACTGGAAAATTTCTGGTATCAAGAGAAGCTGCAATTGCTCAATACATTTAAATCATACAAAAGGAAAGAATGTTTACTGGCATGCCATTTACATCCTGACATTTCCCAAAGGAAATGAAAATGTTCTTTTATATCCAAACACAGCTACAAAAGTATGAAAAGTAATCCTTATATGCATATCACTATAGTATATGTAAAGGAAAGATAGTCCCAAAACAGTGGGAAATAAAATTAACTTTTATGAGAGGCAGGGAACGGAGCTATTATTATATGCATAGCACCTAGTATAGGCTGAGCACAATGCTAGGTAATTTCTTCTCCTTCTAATAACCGCTAGAGTTAGAAATTAATAATCCCATTTTACAGAAGGAAAAACTGAAGCTGCAAGATTTAAGTCACTGGTTCAAGTTCATGGAGCTGATAAGTGGCAGAACAGGAATTCAAGCCCACAAAGCTCTTTATTGTTTCCCCAAGAACATATACTTTTATCCACTCTGATAAGCAGCTTAAGAACCAAAAATAAGTGGAATACTTGACACTATGAGTCATGTTTTAGATTTCGTCTGCACTCTGTCCCGGGGCACACCATTTATGTAACGCTATTAACGGAGATGCCTGATCCCAATTCCTGACACTCTTACAATTTATCAACTTGCAAGCTGGAAACTAAAATAATTACTGTACAGACTAATAAGATAATTATATAAAATACTTTGAAGCTCTAAGCCACTTTAAATTGAATAATAACCCTCAGCCATTAACTCACGCCCAGGACCGGGTATCTGTGTGTCACTGATAACCATTGTTAGGCTACTGACTGTCTGACTTGCCCACCCGAATTTTGGTGCAGTTTAGAGCTCTGGGCCAGAGGTTGGGTGCCCTCTTAGAGTTTGGGGCAAGACTTTAGGAACAGGGAATGTATGGCCCATGAGGGCAGAGATATGTGTCTTATTCACTATTCCTAACACCTAAACAGTACCTGGTACATAGTGACTATTTGGCAAATATTGGTTGAATAAATGACAATTCACCGCTATGCTTCATAATGTCCCTTTATGCCATATATATATATACATATATACATACATATATATACACACATATATATGTACATATATATACACATATATATATTTTACCTATAAGCCATTTTAAAAACACATGACTAGAACAATACAAAGTGCATCATGATGATAAAGTTTGCTATATTATCAAATAAGCCCATTAAAAAAAAAAGACAAGAACTCAAGTCATGTGTATTTCATCAGTGCTCTGATTCACGGAGACCTGCTAACGTTTAACAGGAAGTAGATACATAAATACATGTTTATTTTGCAGTAAGCAATAAATTATATACCTTGGCTTTGACCTTCTTTCCACATAGCAATTAACTTCTTGAATGTAACAGCTAGAGGTTCAACCAAGCCACCGAAAGGAGGGTCTGTCACCATAATGACTCCTTCACCTTTATCTTCCTGTAGAAATGTTCTACATACTGCAAGGGCAGCCTGAAACAAATATAAATTCATTTCTAAGTTAGGACTAGAGGGAGGCACTGGGTCCCACCTGGGGGAGAACGCATTAGGCTCAGCCTCACCCTTCACACCGAAAATCCCACCCATCCTGCCACCCCAGAGCCCCTCTCTCATTCAGCTGCCGTAAGATTTTATCTTTGGGTTGCTTGATAAGCAGGTCTTTAAAATTGCAAATTCAAATACCGTCACTATCAGAGGATTACACATTTCAAATGGTTAAATTAAAAAAAACTAAATTTAGTAACGTAAAAAAGAGAAACTCATTACCCATGAAGACTATCTAAAACCGCTACATTCAGTTCAACAAACAGAAGCAGGGACTGGAGATACAAAGACGAATAGGACATACTGTTTTTTCCTCTCCAGTTTGTCTGTTGCCATGAGCTCAGTTTAATGAGTTACAAATGACCAGTTAAACATGCACGTGTCTTTGAGTACCAGGTAAATGAGAGACATATTTGAACATGTAGGTCAGTAAATAAATGAAAGCTCACAAATAACAAAGCTTATCCAGGCCATGAAACCACGCTATTAACGTGTTTTCCCAACAACCTGGATGGAGTGTTTTTAGTAATTACAAAGTTAACATTATCCACTATCTAGGATATTTCCCATTTTTTCGCTTTGGGAGAAGTTAATAAGAGATACAGCTATTAATACTAATTCCAGTCAACTGACTTTGTAGTAGTTTTCAAGTATGTACTTACCTAGAAAAGCAAGTCAACGCTTATATGAAATGGCATAAGATTTTAAAGTTTAATGGTATTTTAAACTTACATGTACTTTATAATAAAATATATATTGTTCTACGACTAAGTCAATGTAGAAGACCCGACTGATGAGAGGAAAAAGCACAACATCTAATCCCCGTTTCCTAGGAGAGTCTGTATTAACTTCCTACTGGAAGTCCTGTAACAAAGGATAATGTGTGAAGAAGGTCCCTCATTTTTCAAGTGCTGCCTGGTCCTTTCTTAACCTGCCTGCACAAACAGGACCCAAAGCACAGATGTTATTGCAAAACCTTCAAATTCCTTAGAGTGAGAAGCAGAAGAAAAGAAAAGAAACAAGTAAACGATGCCTAAACTCTTAACCAAATTTAGAAAACATTAAAGAATATCTTTCCAGTTAAGAATCAATGGCGTCATGTCCCGTCATGAGGTACCGAGGGGCCTAAAGCTGACCACCTATGGGAAACAAATGCTTGCTTAATGCCACCAGTGTTGACAGTAACTTACCTCTTTTCTGCATGTCAGTTATCACTAAAAAACTGCTTGACATTTTAAATGGCCACCCTCTATACATACTTCAACCCCCTTTACCATTAAGGCCTATGACATTTTTGTTATCCGAACAACTATTATTTGCTTATGAAAAAACCCTGGCGGGAAACTCCTGCTTTTTAATCCAGACTGTAAAGCAGTTATGTGCAGTGACAGAGGCTTATAACCTCAAAGCACCCTGTAAACCTGCATAGGCGCCTAGGGGACACTGAAATACTTAGTGATTAAGTAGATGGTCATCTCTACTGAAAACCTTGACTGGGGATGTACGTAGAAAAAGGACAGAGAGTAAAACCATTAAAAGAATACTTTCCTATAGTTCAGTCTGGACAGTTGCAGTGCTGTTTAGAGGCTGTTTCTAAAACATAGAGAGGAAAGCCTGAGCTGGACGACTGTTTTCTGCTGGGAAAGATAAAGTGGAGCTCAGTCTTGGCAGCTTATTCTAACCGTTAGTCTAGAAACTCCGAAGGTAATTCTGTAAACTTTCAATAAAAGTTAAACAGAATTTCCTAGAGAAAGGCTAATTGCATGTTACTTTCTTAAAATATATGAAATTGCTAGCCAACTGTTAGGTATTTAAATTTTACACTTATTCAAAATAAAAAGCAAAATCATGGCATGATATTAAAAACAAACAACTAACCCAGGACCCTCTACTGCAGCGTCAAGCAGTAACATAAACTCGGTTACTTTGTCATCTGTAACCAGCTCTGACCACAACCCCTGAGCTCAAGGCCCCACAGTTTCAAGAGGCCATACTGGACACTTCTACGTCAATGTTCTACCAGCTCCACAAACTCGACATTTCCAAGCCTCACTTCCGAACTTCCCTACCCTCTGTTTTGAAGAAGGAAATACAGATCCGGGTCACATCACCAAGTCATTTTGACTTATCCCCCAGTACATTTATGACCAAGTCTTTTTGTTTCAGGTGTACAATTTTGTAAAATTCAGGTGTACAACACAATGATTACACCAAGTCTTCTTGTTTCATCTGCAAAATGCCCACAGAATCCACTCCTTTCCTCTTTTTCCCACGGCTACTGTCCTAGTTGTGAAGTCCCTCATCAATTGTCAAGTGAGTTTTCAATCCCTCTCTCTCCTTCACACTAATCTAATCAGTTCTCAAATCCTAGTGATTATCAACCACTAAGCCCTTTGGGAAACGGTGAAACACATCTAATTCTAACTGTTATTTATTTCATACCTGCTTTTCATGGCCGTCACAGCTGAAAAATATATATCCCAACGCTAAATTGATTCTGATGGAAGGAATACATCACTGGCTGTACTTACTAAATCAGGAGACTTATTTTTCAATCCCAACCAACAACTGAGAATTTGTTTTCATTTCCTAAGTGCTTAGAGTTTTAGTCTTGCTTGGTTTTCATTCTATCATTAGCTAGTATTTTAAAGTACACTATATAATTAAGCATGGTTCACAATTTTTAAAAAAAATATATAGAAACATGTATGTACAGATATGCTTCAAATAGCCTTGATAATTTCAAAACCCTTTCAAATTCACAATCTGCTATCAGGTGTGATTGGTTGGTTACAGTTTTTATTCTGTAATAGGACTGACAAAGACCTCAAAGTTGTAGAAGTATCAGCTCTGCTCTGTTGTTTATTCACAGTGACACTATTAACATCATATTGAAAGAAGGTTTTGATTTTTTTAAGCCACTATCCTTTTTTTTAAGACTATTCTTTTAGAGTAGGTTTGGGTTCACAGCAAAATTAAGGAGGAGGTACAGAGTTATTCCACATACCCCCTGCCCCCACACATGCATAGTGCCCCCTCTTGCCCCCCCTTATCAACATTCCCGGCCAGAGGGGTACCTTTGTTACAGTTGATGAACCTACATTGACACATCATTATCACCCAGATTTCACAGTTTACATTAGGATTTACTCTTGACACTATTTTTTAAGGATTAGTTTAATAAAACCATAAATCCCCTTAATTGGGACATGAAATTTATCAGGGAGGCAGACACCAAACAACTGACCACAGAGTTATTTAATTACAGTATCGTAAATCTACAGAAAAGAACCTGACCTTGTCTGAGGCTCAGGGGAGACGGGAGGAAGTGACTTGGAACAGAACTCTCTCTGAAGGATGAGGTAAACTTAACAAGGCAGAGAGCGAGCAGAAGGCAGAGGGGAGAGAATGGGTAAAAGCCCCTGTTGTGGAAAGGCCAGTTCGAGGTGCAAGTCATGTGCCCTGTTCCCGAACACAAACAGCAAAGCAGGAACAGGGAGAGGAGAGGCTGGAGTGGCAGGGGTCAGATCCCACAGAGCCACACGGGGCTTGGTAAGAAAGTAGGTCTTTATCCAAAAGCAGTGACAAGTCATGAAAGAGGAATAACTTGATCGCTTCTAGATGCTCAATATACTCTCAGTGAATGAACAAAAATAAATATCAATAAACGGGGAAACAGCCACAATTTGATCTTGAGGGACTTTAGAAAAATAACAAAGAAGGTACTCTTGAATTTGTTCTTCCACAATAAGAAGAGATAATGGTCATAATTCTTACCTGTCCATCAAAGAAGTGATGATTAAACATGTTATAATGGCAAAAGCTATCTTCCATATAAAACTGTGAATACCTGTAAAATAATTTATTAACTGAAGTTACTTGTCCAATCAGAGATGTACAGTACATAAAGAGAAACTAAAATTTAAAACTATGAAATCGTATCTTTAATAAAATAAACTTCATCATTCTTTAAGTTTTCTGAAATAAAGAATATTTTCCCCAAATCTCAGAGTCAGTAACAGTGGATGATGAATAATGAACTTAAATTATGTTCCCAAGTTTAATAAATCAGTGGCAAAATTACATACGTAAAATACACACATTCTTATGGACTAGGAGGGTATATATAAACAAACAATCAGGTTACTGATACATTACTATGCAGAGTAAGGTTGAGATGGGTGGGCAATTAAAATACATCTCTCATAGTTAATAATTTTAAGCAAAATACTGAATGAACATTTCTGCTCAATAACTGTTAAGTACTATATTTTCTTCTGTGGTTAACCAAAAAAATTATTTGATACAAAGTTTTTCTTGTCTATGTCAGATTAGCTTTATAAAATATGCTTCTCGATACATTAAAAAGAGAAGTATGTGCATTTCACATTTACTGAATTAGTGCCAGAAAAGAAGGGATATTTATTTACTGATTGAATCATTTTATTCTTCTAACATACTACTCTTTTTAAAACACTTTTTAAAATTTATTTTTATTAAAAACAAACTTTTTTACATTTATTTTTCAATTACAGTTGACATACAATATTATATTAGTTTCAGGGATAGTAAGATACTACTTTAAAATGCCATCAGTAATGAATGACAGTAAAAGCTTTGGGTATTAATGTTTTATAAATTTTTGCTAATTTACTAGGTAAAATTCATACTACGAGTATGTTATGGTTCCAATTTGCATTTATTTGATTTCTTACGAGACTGAGAGTTCTTTATTCCTCAAATGTATTTGTACTGTCCGTCTCTATGCATTCTCTATTTATGTATATGGGTCTTAATGCTTTTCTTGCTGATTTTTGAGTTTTTCATATATTACAGAAACCTCTTTTTTATCTCAAGAGGATTTTGAACTTTGACAATTTTGTTATATAAACAATTCACATATGAATCACATCATCCTTCTATGGCATTCATACCCTTGTGGAAAGACTGAAAAAAATCAAGGACACATCCTTACTTCTACGACTTCCTTAAGCAGATCATGATGGCAGCACTTCTTTGTGTCTGCCTCTCAGTTATCCATTACTGTCTATGTAACTGATTCACCATCCATGGTGGGTACTATAACGGACGACCGTGGTTTATTCTCTTCCTATTACACTGTGGTTAAAAATGCAGGCTCTATAGTCAAATGGTCTGGTTTCCAACCCTGAGTCTTTCAGTTATTGGCTGTGAAACCTTACTGAGTTATTTAACCTACCTGAGTCCCAGTTTCTTCATCTACAAAATGAGAAACATAGTAGTTTCTACATCATAGGACTTAGTAAGAATAAATAGATAACGAATGTAAAGTGCTTAATGCGATACCAGCTACACAGCATATACTGAAATGTTTCGTATCATTATTTTAATAAATACCAGCTACCAAGATTTATGTCTTAATGTCCCTAATATTAGGGAATTATGTTTATGTCCAACCAAAATTTCCCCTCCTGTAATCTAAACCTATTTCTTCTTGTTCTGTAGAGACAGAGGATAGCTATTCACCATTCTCACTATAATACCCCTTAATATTATTTAAGACACTGTTAGTACATCTGCTGATTTCATAAAACATAAATTTGCACTGAGGAAAAAAAAAGGTTCGGATAACTGAAAAATATTTAAACAATATACTGTAACTTAATGAACATTCCAAAAACTGTATGATAATGAACATTCCAAAAACTGTGGGACAATGTCAATTGCCATTAATAAATGAATGTTTTCCTATTTAACTAAATTCCAAATAGCTGATTACATATCTATATCTATATCTATATCTATCTATCTATCTCTACCTAGATACATATCTAGGTATATGTGTGTGTGTGTGTATATATATATATATATAATATATATATATGTTATTTAATTTACATATACCTATATCAATACTAGTATAGCTGTGAGTCAGCTATCATTTAAGGTTTTCTTCTCTCTTGCATTGCTTTGTGTAAGCAAAAAAAAAAAACAAAAAAAAAAACACATTCCCTTTTTAAATCTATTTCTACCGTCTCTCCACTTTTCTTTTTTGCTTCACAATGACAAGTCATTTTTAAATATTAAAAAAGAAAATTTTATTTACATAACATTCAACACAGCACAGTTGTCCAAAACTTTCTGAGCAGTAGTGGGCAGAGCCGGGGAGAGAAAAAAGCCTAGATTTCAGCTCTAGGTTTCCATGAAATACAAGGGCGCATAATTATTCATATTTTAAATTATGAAAAATCACTCAACATTACCCTTAAAATGAAACTAGCCACAAAGAATTATTCTCTCCATTGAATAAGGCAAACAAAACCAATCAGAAATGCATGCACTTGAAAACTGCTCAAAAGGACATTCATTTAATTTGGCCATTCATTCTCTTTAAATGAGTCAGTTACCAACTGTGAAACATGCTCTACACACAGGAAATGTAGTCAAGAGCTGAATAAAATCAGTTCCTGAAGTGAACCCAAGAAATTCATTTTTTTGATATAACTTTATTTGGATGAAGT
Source organism: Rhinolophus sinicus (assembly GCF_057876585.1). NCBI lineage: Eukaryota > Metazoa > Chordata > Mammalia > Chiroptera > Rhinolophidae > Rhinolophus > Rhinolophus sinicus. Next base: position 198,522,190 of record NC_142501.1, read on the forward strand.
TTGCCTTCACATCTTTCATGCTAAAATTAGAGCATATATAAATCCATCTTAGCAAATGTTAACTTCCTATCTTAGACCACCCAAAAAAGAATTAATTACTTATAGCACATATACATAGAACACTGGAGTTGAGGCAGTTCTCTCTCTGCAGCTTTGGACAGGACTTTTGCAGAGCAACAACGAACCAAAGTCAAAGTGCCAGAAGTAACCACACAGGAATTTTTTCCTGATTTCATTGTGGTCCTTGTGAGAAATGTGAACCAACTACACTCCATCATACGCTAAATACAGGCAACAAACTGAGTTCATTCTGGCTACTCATATGTTTCAATAAACCAGCTCTCTCTTAACACCCAGTGTTGACCTTTTGTAGAACTGACTCAGTAACAGGGTAAGATACCAAAGAAACTAAGTAAGCTAGGATATCTTTAGTCCCACACCTTCGGCAACACACACACACACACAGGTTCATAGACGTGAAAAGAAAAAAGGATCAGCGTATTCCATTAGCTATAAAATAACTATATCTACATCTCCTACTCCCTACTCTGACCAAGAGGTTTCAACTACAGGCTCAAGAAAGGTAAAAACTACAAGGTACGGCATTTAAGGCGAAAGAGTTAAGGGTTCATTTAAATCTTTCAAATTACATCAGGTAAGATGAAAAAGAGTTCTGGAGAATGGTTGCACAATGATGTGAATGAACTTAACACTACTGAACTGTACACTTAAAATGGTTAACATGGTAAATTTTATGCTATGTGCATTTTATCACAACTTTTAAAAAAGTAAATCGGGGCAATGAATAGTACAAAATGAAATTAAGAAAACAATGTAATTTACAATGGCAACAAAAAGGATAAAATATTTAGGAATAAATTTAACAAATGAAGTACAAGTCTTGTACACTGAAAACTACAAAATATCATTTAAAGAAATTGATCTACAAATTTAATGCAATCTCTGTGTAAAATTTCCAGCTGGCTTTCTTGTAGAAATTGACAAGTTGATCCTAAAATTCATATGAAAATGAATGGAACCCACAATAGCCAAAACAATCTTTAAAAAGAATAAAGTTAGAAGACTCACACTTTCCAATTTCAAAACATACTACAAAGAAACAATAATCAACATTGTATGGAACATAAGGATAGACATAGATCAATGTAATAGAATTTAGCGCACAAAAATAAACTCGTGCATTTTTGGTCATTTGGTTTTCAGTAAGGTCTCAAGACAATTCAATGGTAAAAGAATAATCATTTCAACAAATGGTACCAAGGCAACTGGATATCAACATGCAAAAGAATGAAGCTGGAATCCTACCTCACGCCATATATAAAAAGTTGACTCAAAATAAGTAATCTAAATATAAGACCTAAAATTAAAAATTCTTAGAAGAAAACAGGTGTAAATATTCCTTACCTTGGATAAGACAATAGTTTCTTAGATATGATATCTTAAACACAAGCACCCAAATTAAAAAGAATAATTTGGACTCCATCAAAAGTAAAAAGACAACCCACAGAATGGGAGAAAGAATTTGCAAATCATGTATCTGATAAGAGCCTAGTATATAGAATATATTAAGTACTCTTTAAACTCAACAATAAAAAGACAAATAACTAATTAAAAAACGGACAAAGGACTGAATAAACATGTCTTTAAGAAGATAAACAAATAGCCCATAAGCGCACGAAAAGATGCTCAACATCATTAGCTACCAATGAAATGCAGTCACCTTGGAAAACAGTTTGGCAATTCCTCAAGAAGTTAAATACCGAGTTATCATATGACCAAAAAATTCGACTCCTAGGTAGATTCGACTCAGTTATGGCCTCAATTGTGTCTCCCAAAATCCATATGTTGAAGCCCTAATCCCCAGTACCTCAAAATGTAATGGTATTTGGAGACAGGGTCTTTAAAGAAGTGATTAAGTTAAAATGAGGTCATTAGCGTGGGCCCTAATGAATGTGACTAGGGTCCTTATAAGAACAAGAAATTTACACACACAAAGAGATACCAGGATAGGCACACACCGAGGAAATACCATATGTGGACACAGTGAGAAGGCAGATACCTGCAAGCTAAGTAAAGAAGCCTCAGAAACCACACCTACTGCCCCTTGATCTTGGACTTCTAGCCTCCAAAACTAAGAAAATAACTTTCTGCTGTTTCAGCTACCCAGTCGACAGTGTTTTGTTATGGCAGCCCAGCGATCTAATGCAATACCCAAGAGATATGAAAACATGTTCACACAAAAACCTGGACATGAATGTTCATAGCAGCATTATTCATAATAGCCAAAAAATGGAAGCAACCCAAATATCCATCAACTGTACATCCATGTAATAGAATATTTGGTATATCCACATAATAGAATATTATTCAGCCATAAAGAGGAATGAAGTACGGATGAAGCCAGACACTAAAGGCTACATATTATATGATTCCACTTATGTGAAATATCCAGAGTAGGCAGATCCATAGAGACAGAAAGTAGATTAGTGGTGGCGAAGGGTTAGGGGAGGCGGAAATGAAGAGAGACTCTTCTTGGGGGAGTGTTTCTTTCAATGGTGATGGAAATGTTCTGGAATTAGATAGTGGAGATGGTTGTACAACCTTATGAGTAATACTAAAAACCACTATTTTATGTATGTGAAATGTATCTCAATTAAAAAAAAGAAATATTCCTGAAATACTGCAAGTGGAAAAAAAAGACTATATGTTATGATTCTACTTTTTAAAATTTGTATATGCATAAAAAAGTTCTAAAAAGCCAAAGTCCAAAATGTTCTGGGTAATAGAATTAAAGATCATGTTTCCTTAAAAAGGAAAAAAGGTAAACCAGGGATCCTTGGAATTTGAACAAGTTCTTTGAGATGAAACACTATGATTTTTTCCTTTGTGTAAACTAGTCTACCACAGTTAGGTTGGGAGAAGCTTGTCTTTAATGAAATCACAGTCATTATATAATTTACAATGTAACTTCAAAGAACTAGGTTATCGGAAAGACAGCACGGTACCATTTTCACTCAAGTAAAGTGCCAACGGTAGGAATTTTAGTGCCTCTGATCACTGATATACTATATTTGCTTAAATAATTCGGTTGTGGACACATGATTTGTTTGTTTTTCCAGCACCCATATTTCCCCTCCTTCAGTTAAATACCTATTTCCAATGAAGAACCCACTTCTGCAGTTGGCCAGGGGCTGGCCAGAACACTCTGTCTGCCAGACCACAGTGATGGTTCTGGAATGGCCACTTGATTTCAGACAAGCAAAGTGGAGTGCTTCCTGGAGCTCTGCTGCTGGAGCTCTCAGGAAAGACTGCCTCTTTCTACTGGGCAGTGAAGCTGAGGCTTTGTGAGCTAAAGGTGCTGCCCGCCAAAGTCCCTGGCAGTGTGAAAGAAGCTGTGTGTGAATAAAGCCAATACACACAGGAAGACAGATGAGAGGCAGAGAGAGAAGACGGAGCCCTCACCGCACTGTGTGAGGCCCAGGATGTTGACCAGACTAAAGCGTGCTGTGTCCTGCACTCCAGTCATGTGAACCAACACATGTTCTGTGACATAAACAAATTTTCAAGACCCTAACAAAAGAAACATTCCTGACTAATATGAACGCCTTATTCTAATTACTATATGAATAACATGAAAACCAGTTATTAACTCATTTGAAATCCACTGTCGAACAAGGCAGGGGACAGACGCAGAAAGGGAAAGACAGGAGGGTGATGAGGGAAACGGGCTATATAAGAAAGGCTCATATACACTTTCAAAAGCAGTTACTTCCAGAGGATAACTTAATTTTTGGAGACAGCTTGACTGGGTTTGAATCCTGACTTGGCCACTTGTAAACTGTGACTTTGGTCAAGTTATTTAACCTCTTGTAACTCAGTTTTTCCATCCGGCCAATGAGAATGATAATAGCATGTATCTTCATAGGGCTATTGTCAGGGCTTAACATATGAAAAGTACTCAATAAATAGCAGTTGTTATTAATGTTGTTATAGTAAGAACCCAAAAGTTAAACTTCTACCTTTAAAATAATAAATGTATAATAATTTAACAATAATAATTTAGGGGGAAAAGTGGTAGTTAACAAAAGAAATTAATATACCTATACAGTGGACTATTATAACAGCCATGAAAGGAATGAAATACTGTTACATGGAGGAATCCTGGAAACCTTATGCTAAGTGACGAAGTCAGACACAAAGGTCACATTGTATGCTCCTGTTTATGTACAACAACTAGAACAATCAAATCCATAAAGACAGAAAAGAGATCAGTGGTTGTCAGGGGAAGTAACGAAGGAGCTGCTTTTCAGTGTTCTGGAATTAAACAGTGGTGACGGTTACAAAACATAGTGACTACACCAAAAACTGCTGAAATATACACTTAAAGTGGTAAATTTTAAGTGCATATCTCAATTTAGAAAAAGGAACTGCGTTGATTTTTAAGAAGAACTCTGTACTGTCCTTATGGAATTCCCTTCTGCTGAGGGTCCCTCACCAAGCAGGTAATGTTAACAAATTGTGCTAGTCCCATCGCCAAGGGCTGAGTGCTTCAGACAGCGGGGCGTATTTCTGAGGAATGTAGCTGCTTATTTTAGACAACCTAAAGATGACTTGGAAATCTAAAGAAAAATGAATTATTTTCATAGCTACACATTTTATTGTGACTTTTTACACTTAAAAAATCTGCCTGCCTTGTTTTTAGTGAGAAAAAGCATATGCAGTTTCATAGATTGTCTCCAACAAATATTGGAATATTGGCGCAATAGACTCTAGCAGATTAAAGAAAAAGAACCACAAAGCCTGATTCCTTCAATGCATAGAACAAGTAAACGATGCTAAGAACACAGTGTCTTATAGACTCACCGTGAACTCCTGGGATTCAAGTAACTACAGAAACTAGGAAAAGTACTTCAAATTTACAGAACCACAGAGACTGTGGATGAACGTATTTACCATCTAGGGTTATAATAAAAAGTCTGTATCTTCTAAATTACCACCAGGGGAGAGATTCAAGGTATGGTCCTCTTTCTGTCTTATCTCCCTTTGTCCGAACATATCAAATGCCATCTAATTTTGAAGCTCTCCCACAAAGCTTATCTGTTTGCTAATCCTCTGCCTTGGGACCTGTCTATTTCCCTAGTTAGCACTCCCTTCACTCCAGGCTTTGTCCAGTGAAAGACAATATACACATCATCTGGTAAAAATATGAAAATAATATCACACTTAAAACATCTTGATGCAAGTTCAGAATTCTCTTTGAAAACAAGTATATGAGAAAAAATTTCATTCAATAGGAATTTATCTCTAAATTACAAACTAAAGACAACTAGACACATTCATAGGGAAAATTTAGGAAGCACACTAGTAAAAAAGAGAAATCTGCTGCCTCTGTTTGAAATATGGAAGATTACATGTGGAGTTTCTATGACTAAAAATATGCCTTGTAACAAATTACTACTTCTAAATGATAATTACGATTATAACAGAAAATAAAAAATTAAAAAGAGGAAAACATCAAAAAGAAACAGGAGACAATGAAGGAGAATAAATACACTTTGTAAACCTACCGAAAATCAATATCCAATAAAAGGCTTTTCATGTTAGACTTCTTGTCACCTGATGCTTTCAACCTGATCAGCTCATGTAACCTAAAGTAATTAGTGAAAGCAAATTTCATAAGAAATTACAAATGCCATAGATAATAAGCAAATAAACAAAAAACTCCCATCAATGTTCTCCTGATATTTCTAATATTTCAATGCAACAGTGAAGAGAATTTGGCAGATATAACCAGTTCCAGTTTTGCAAACATTTTTTGAAAGGCAGAACTTAACTGAAACAGAGACATATAAAATAATAAATAATTTAAGAATCAAATCAGAATGAATCCCTATCATATATCTGAAATCCATAAAGATTTCTCTCAACTGGCATACATAGCGGGTACCAAAAATATGTATACACATTTTAAGAAAGGAAAACACTGTATTATTGTAATACTCAATATATACCAATAACAAAAGATGAATACAAGTTATGTGTATCCATTTTTTTGGCATCTCCAGTAGATTGCAAACTCCTTCAGAGGGACCATGCTTTATCTTTTCTTGTATACACAAAGCTTAATGCTATATCCTGGAACTTGATAATCTTTTCTTACAGTTTACATAGTGATGCGAGGAGACGTTCTGAAAAAAAATCACATAACATACCTTGGTGTTCCAACACACAGTACTCTTCTGAACCCAAGGGTAGAAAGTAGGTCTACCAAGAACTGACAGCTCCTATCAGCAAACAAATACTGGGCATGTGTCTTCTTGTTTTCCAACGGATAAAGGAGCTGACTGGGCCTTTTTAACTGGGCGATAGAAATATCACCCAGTGCCTGGTGCTCACAATGCTTCTCCCAGTCATCTGGCAACAGCAACTGCTGACATGTTTGACAAAACTTCCTCTGAGACAACGGCAGCTCAATGAACTTCACATACCTTCAAGATACAACAAAAAACAAAAAAAAAGATATTTTAAGTTTGTTGTCTTAAAGGATAATTTATTTTTGCAATTTTTAGTATGCAAAAAGTATTACTGTTTCCCAAAGAGAACCGCATAAAGAAGCAAAGGTAAGAAAAATCTGCGCAGTGTTGCCTAGAATTTATGTCTGGCTGCATGTCTACAAAGTGGAAGAGAATCAGCAATTTCATAAGAATTGAGATGCTCCAATTCAGTCACCGAATGAAGATCAATATCCATTTAAAATGTGAATATAATATATTACTCAAACAACTTAGTAGTAATGGAGACTACTATCACGTTTAAATTTATTGACAAATCCATGCGCTCTAACTTTCAAGTGTTAAACAGTCTGGCTCAGTATGACAGTCATTTTAAAATGAGAATTTAAGATCATTCTTCAAGTTCTACGGCATACTTAGCAAGAAAAATTACCTCCTAAAAGAAAAAACATTCCTACAGAGTTCCTCTATTCTTAGCAGTACTGACAAAGACAGTTCTGAGAAGCTCATCCCCAAAACAGCAAGATGATATCCAAAGCCTTAAAGAAAAACACTATTGCATATCCCATTGGATCTCTTTCAAGTCATCCTTACATCTGATTGCAAAGTCACCACTTTGGGTTTTTTCCTTCTGTTTTCATTTTATTAGAGATGATTAAAGAGAGAAAATAATCACGGTTAGTATATTTTAAACACTGCTCATTTTGTACATGCTGTACCAGCTATGAAATCAGAGTAAGATTAGCGAGGCTCATAAATGTCTAAATCTAAGCATGTCAAATAGTACACTAATGGATTCTTATAGTTTGAGAAGTCATATGGTTTCAATTGAAGTAAACTCTGAAACTGTACTGTAAAAGACTGTGAACTTAACATAAAATCAAAGGGGGGGGGGTTAAAACTTTTTCTTTCTAAACACAGTTTCACTTCAAAGCACCCAGGGCAGTGACAAATAGATATTCTGAATGGCTATAGTAAGAAATAAGCTTATCGTGCCAGAAATTTAAGTGTTTCTGTTCCTATGATAACTGTTCTTTTGACAGCTTTATCTATGACTGGAAAGAAAAAGGAGAGCGATATTAAATATTGGAAGAAACTTTTATAGTAATTCAAAGTAAGAATGTCAGTAAGTAGCCCCTAAGACATGAAATGCAAGTGGAAAGAACCACTACACTCTAGAAATACTAAATTTACTACAGTTACCTTTCCTTATTACATGTTAAGTGTCCAAGACTTCCACATCCAGCCATGAGAGAGTAACACAGACCAGATTTACCATCCTGGCCCACAAAAAATGTCTTAAACAGAAAACATATGAAACCCCCGTTTTAAGATACTGGATAACTGGCAGCCCAAACAGTGAACAGTAAGAGAACGGAACAAGTGAGTGAGTATACAGCTGCCCAGCTTATAGCAGCACTACCCTTACCTGCGGGGGGTACATTCCAAGAGCCTCAATGATGCCTGCCCGAAACTGTGAAGAGTCTTGAACCCCACATATACACGTATATGCTGTGTTTTTCCCTATACATACATACTTGTGATAAAGTTTAATTTCCAAATTAGGCACAGTAAGAAACTAACAACAATAACTGATAAGAGAATTATAACAATATACTATGATAAAAGTCATAAGATTGTGGTCTCTTTCTCTCTAGTAATTTTTGTATTTTTCATTGCGATCCTATTCCTGAATCTGGACTTACTGAATTGGCTAGGATCCCCAGTCAGGGTCGAATCGAAGCTGTGAAAGCAGACATCCTGCTGTGTCCCAGTCTTAGGAGATGTGCCCTCAGTCTTTTCTCAGTCTGGTGAAAGCTGTGGGTTTTTCTTAGATGCCCTTTATCAGGTTATGGAAGTTCCCACCAATTCCTAGTCTCCTGAGAATCTTTATCATGAACGAATATTTGACTCTGGACTTAGAAGAACTCGGGTTACATAGTTATATAAGCTGGGTCCTCAGTGAAGAACCTGCTGGGCAGCTGGGTGCCAGGTAGAAAGGGCAACTTCCAGACGGGAGCCTTTTTAAAGCCCGCAGGCAGATTTCTCTAAGGAGATGATGCTACATCTGAATGTTCTGAAAGGATTCCGACGACTAGCAGAGAGTCTGCAGCTGAATCAGTGATAAGCACATAAATAACCAATAGCAACTACAACAGAAAATCCAAGACTGCTATTAACTCCAAGGAAAACAAAAAGCTGCATAGGAAAGAACTTTCATGGTTTTATTGATTTATTTCATGGTCCAGCTATTAGCAGCATTTATATGGTTACAATATTGCAAACACTAAATTTTGAATCTAACCAAAATCATGATATAAACATGTAAGAATGGGGTATGAAAAGGGTACAGATTATAGCTGGGGGTAGGGGGACGGGGAGGGGAGAGAGCAAAGAGAGCGGGAAAGATAAATCTTCATCTGCCATATGAAATAAGGACAATTCCAAACACTGATAAATCAAGAAAGTCAAGAAAGACATGCATGTTTTGTATTTCACAGATAGGAAGGTAAATTCTAAAAGAATTGGCCAGAAGAGCTGACTGGGGTTGTTTCTGGAGAGGGGAAAATGCATGGGTGGAGACAGGCGCTTTAAAATCTCACAGAACTATTTGATCCTATTGCTGCTACATACAGATTTCTTCATTGAAATTTAATTCACGTATCACACTATCACCCTTATAAAGTGTGTGATGCAGTGGTTTGTTAGAATATTCACGAAGTTGTGCAACCAACACTGCAATATAATTCCAGAACCTTTTCATCATCTCAGAAAGAAACCTCGTACCCATCAGCAGTCACCCCCCAATTCCCCTACCCCCAGCCTCTAAAAACTACTAATATTCTTTCTAGCTCTAGAGATTTGCTCATTCTGGACATCTCATATAAATGAAATCATGTGATAGCCACATACAAATTTTGATTTAAAAATTGTTTTATTAATAAAAGACTTAAAAAAAATAAAAACTTCTAAAGGATGAATTTCAGCCCCATACATGAATGAAAAGATTACAGCCAAGGGGCTATCAGTAAGTACTGAATCCATTTAACCACAGAATAAAAACAAGAACAAATATGGGTATTATAATTACAGTACAAAACATAAATAATATACATTTAAATAAAAGTTTAGGGGAAGGGGATGAGAAAGTGGCAAGTAGTGTAAGTATATCAATTTTCTTATGTGTTAGCCATAGGCCAAAAGATATAATTTAAAACTGAAAAATCAAGTAAAGGGGTTATAAGCAATATTCAAAGCTATAAAGGTTAACCCTAAAAAGAAATAATCATCTAAAATTGGACAGTGATTGCAGAGAAAGAGATAGGAAAAAATATACGAGGTTCATTATTTGTCATTTTTAGATGGATGAAGACTATCTGAAAAATTAAAGGATTAAATATGGTATAGAAAGTTACAAAGGCACCCATTACAACAAAAACACAGAAGAAATATACATTAAAACAGGAAAAGCGAAGAAAACACAGACCATATAGTGACAGAGAACAAAAATAAAAACAGAGAGTATAAAATAATACAGCAAAACTAAGACCAAGCATATCTTTTAGATCCACTATGAAAAAGGACTCAATCCACCCATTAAAAGACAGCCTGTCGGATTGCATCACAAAGCAAAATCAACCATGCTATTTCATCACTTCTAAGAAGCATATTTTTTCACATTTTAGCATCCGTGATATTGAGCTATGATTTATAATTGCCACCAGCCAGATGGAGGTCTGTGCAAACTTGTGCAAACTTGCCGCCCATGTGCAAACTTGGCCCCAGCTCTTCAGGCTGCATCTCTTCGATGCAGTACCAGGCATGGCTGGAACTACAGGGGGAGAGTCACAGTCATCACCCTATGATTCGATCCCAAAAAGCAAAGTCATTGTACGTGCAGTCAGGCACCCAAACAGAGCAACAGAGCATACATTCGATATGAGAGAAGTAAATACTCATCATTGAACAATGACAACAATCAAAGGCTTTAGAGGAAAAAGGAGAAGGAAGGTCCCCAAGGAGATGAAGTTGTGCCAAGTTCTGCGTCAGGTTCAGCTAAAGGCCAGAGAAGCTGCAAAATCACCAGGAAGAGATGAAATAAAGTTCAAGGCAACGAGGGGCTCGTGGGGTCTAGTGGGACAGTTCACGCACTATATAGGACTATCTTCAGGCACTTAAGGTACTAAGTTCGATTACTCTTAAAAGAAGAACACTGATAAACGAACCTCCACTTATATCTCTTTGTGCCTTGTCAAAGTTGTCCTTCAGAAAGCTTTACTGCTTATCAACTTTCTCTTGACAAAAGATAAACTGAGCTCTTGTGCATATTTCTCTCTATTCCAAATCACATCATAATCATTCAACTATACTTCTTTGAATTTAACATTCAGACTCAAGGTTTTTTGAAAGTTTGGTAGCAAGAACAAGGGACTATGAAGAGCTAAGGATTACTCAGTGTTCCCTCCCTTATTTGTACTTACTACACATACTCCAGGGGGAAAAGAAATTCATTCTGTCACATGGCTCAGCATGATTCACAAATTGCAGGCTAGCATTTTGAAATGTCATTTTTATTGATCTCCATTTGATGTTCCATTTGCCTTTCCTGGAGTAGACAAATTATGTTTATAACATTTCCCTAATAGCAGACCTTGAAAATCTGAGTTTAAATGAGCTCTGAAAAAAACATAACCAAATGAACTATCAACTAAACTATCTGGGTGCACATAAATAAATAATGATTTTAGCATGAAAATATATCTTCCCTAAGACTTCATAGGTCACAATAAAGGTGCCAACGTAGGACATAATAGAATAACACATTTCAGAGCGTAACAGGCAGCTAAAAACTATAAGGAAAGCCAAACTCGGGCATAAAATGTAAATCTGTCAACTGAACATTAATGAAATATAAAATATGGTTCACAGACTGAGATTAGAAAAACGAATACCAAATCCTGTTCTGTAGAACCCAGAAGTCTGTGTAGCACTGCCAGTTCCATAATAAAAATCAAGTAACAAAGGTCAATTTATCTTGCTAGCTAACATCGTTCCTTTCTGACAATTTCAAAAATAAATTAGTCAGTGAAAAGCTATTGTTACTCCATAACAGCATATGAAAAGTTTGCTTCATAGAACAGGTATAATGTTTAAATACTTTTAATACTTTCAAATACAGTAGTTTTTGAAACAGAGAACTTATAAATGAGTCGTATAAAGTTAAATTAGAAAACAATTACAATCTCAAGTAATGGTACATCATCCCTAGGTCCATTTACACACAAGAATGAACTGCTAGTAGTAAGTTGAAGATACACTAACAGACTAGGTAATTAGTAACACAAAATAGATAATTTAGCCAGCTTTTGAATTAAAAAAGCTAAAATTTTAAATTTTTAGAGGATTGACTGATTTCAAACTTTTTACTCCCTAGAAAGCATATAAGAAATCATAAGAGCGTCAATTACAAAGTGACGTAGTGAAATCGATGTATTTCAAAAAGCTTACACTTCTATTCACCCTCCAGAACCTGTTCAAATACCATGTTCTTAAACTGTATCAATCAGCTAGGGCACAAGTGAGCTGTAATGCTCTGCCTTTCCTAGAGCACTCACTCTTTTCTGTCAATACTGTCATTCTTTGCATTGTAGACTCTTTGAATGTATCTCAACTTCACTACTAGCATTTTAAGTTCTTTTTGAGCCCTCAACAAAGAAGGAATAAATGACTGGATGGATGGTGGATGGGTGGATGGATGGATAAATGGATGGATGGTTGGATGGTGGCTTGGGCAACAAATCCCAAGTCATGAGTCACAGATGATTTAAAATATTGAAAATTACTTTAAGACATTCTCTCAAGAATCAGCAGATCACAGATAAAATTCTGGCCTCCGAGTCTTACTGAAACTATATTTTCTTTTTCTATTTAAATAATTCTGATTCTGTAAGGTAAATAACCTCTATAAGCTGCCCAAACTAACAACCTTTTGAAAATTATTTAATACTTCATATTTTAGCCATGGTTTTTATATCCTAATTAGTATGAGATGTGAATTTCAAAAAAATTCTTTATTATCAAAAAACCCATATTCTGGCAGTACAAAGATAAGAACAGTGTTTCAGTTCCAGACTAAAATTTTATTATGCAAGGAAACAAGATTACCTCGATTTTCTTCTTACAGAATTTAATTGACTCACCAATATCTTTATGTAATAACATGAAAAACATGCTCATCAGATAAAAGAGATAAGGCAGAGTACAAAACAATGTACACATTATGACTACAACCTGGTAAAACAAACAAACCTTGGCACAGGAAAAAAAGGCCTGGAGGAAATACTACAAAAAGACCAATGTAACGGGTACAAAGGGAGAAACCATGGGTGATGTTTTTCTACTTTCTACTTTCCGCATCTTCGATATTCTATTTTATCTCATTAGGATAATCTCATTACAATAATTCTATATAACTCCTTATATTTCACCCCCTTATACCTCCTTAAATTAAATCACTACACATCATATATTAATTATTCTGTGCTTTCATGTTTAAAATACCGTTTCAGAGTCAGAGGCATAAGTTTGAATCAACGCTCAGTCGTTCCAATAGTATGAACTTGATCAAGTTACTTAACTTCTCCAAGCCTCAATGTTCTCATCTAAGTAAACCACCTCACCAGGATTAACATCTCCTGTAAAACACCAGCTTAGTTCCCAGCTCATCCCGGTGCAGAATTTACATCACTTCACTTTTCGACATTTTTTGCTGTAGATCGAATTCCCATAAATTAAGTAGACATCACAGATTAAGTACTCTGGTTAAGAGGTCATCAATTTATCTTAAGAAAAGTTTCCTCCATCAAAGGAATTGAAAAATCTACTAGTAAGAATAGGAAGACATCTTTATTAGATCTCAGCAGTCCTTTCCTCTTAGCCTGGAGGAGACCTCAGCAGTCATCTAAACACAGCAGCCCAGATAGGCAGAAGCAGTAGCCATGAGAGTAAAAGCCTATTTGTCATCAGCAACCAAGGCCAGGAGATTCTTAAGCAGCTTCTCTCAGCACATAGAGCAAATGCCTATGACACGGGAGAGGGATGAATTCTTTTCCCAGGTTTGACAAAGAATTAAATCTATGACTCAATTCTAGTTCACCCAATAAAACATTTTAACAATGCAGATTTTAAAAAAAGATAGATGTTTATAGCTTAAAAAAATTTTTTTGGTTCTTTCAGTATTTCAGAAAAGAAACATGCAGTAAATCTTCATGACATTGGCAAATCGGCATGCCAAATTGGCAATGGATTCTTAGCTATGATAAGAAAAGCACAGCAACAAAAGAAGAATTTGATAAACTGGATTTCATCAAAGTTAAAAACTCTTGTGTATCAAAGGACATCATCAAGAAAGTGAAAAGACAATCTACAGAATGAAAGAAAATATTTGCAAACCATCCGCTAAGGGTGTAAGAGCCAGAACATAAAGAGAACTCCTGCAACTTAACAACAAAAAGCAAACCCTGTTAAAAATGGACAAAGGACCTGAATAGACATTTCTCCAAAGAAGATATACAAATAGCCAAAAAGCACATGAAAAGATGATCAACATTATCAGTAATTAGGAAAATAAAAAAATCAAAACCGAAATGACATCCCACTTCACAATTGTTAGGCTGGCTATAATAAAACAAACAAACAAACAAACAAACAAACAGAAAATAATAAGTGTTGGCAAGGACATGGAGAAATTGGAACCCTCCTACATTGTAAAATGGTGCAGTCACTGTGAAAAACAGTTCCTCCCAAAATTAAACATAGTATTTAACCACATGATCCAGTAATTCCACTCCTACGTATATAAGCAAAAGAACTGAAAACAGGGATTCAAAGAGATATTTATACACTGATGTGTGTTGTAGCACTATTCACAATAGCCAAAAGGTAGAAACACCCAATGTCCGTTGAAGGGTGAATAAAAAAATGTGCTGTATATATACAATGGAATATTGTATTGCAGCCATAAAAAGAATAAAATTCTAACATATGCTACAATTTGGATAAGCCTTGAAAACATTACGGTAGATGAAATCAGCCAGACATAAAAGGACAAATATTGGTGATTCCACGTATCTGAGGTCCCCAGCATAGTCAAATTTATAGAGACAAAAGTAGATCACAGGTTACCAGGGATTGGGGGGACGTGGAACGGGGAGTTATTGCTTAATGGTGACAGAGTTTCTATCTGGAGTGATGAAAAGTTTTGGAAATAGTGGTGATGGTTGCATGAATGTAATTAATGCTATTGAGTTGGCAAGTTTTATGTTACATATATATTTACCACAATACAAATAAATAAATTAATTAATTAATTAAAGGCACAGGGGGAAAAACCAACAGGATAACAAATGAAATCGACACCACATCATTACCTTTCCACACACTGCACTCGGGACAGAGGAGGCTGACATCTTCGGTTCAGAGCTTCTCGGGCAGCAAGTCTAGCTCCTGACAACTGAAAGACAGTACAAAAGCCACTGAAGAAGCCACCAAACTTGCTACCACCCTAGAAAAACTAGTATCACATTCTGACATAAAGAGGTTAGAAATTCAAGCAGCTCAAAGTTACAAACAAGCACTCATTTCAGGGGGGAAAAAACCCCCAAAACATTAAACTGGGAACATCCTAGAGTAGTACCCAATGTATTAAAGCACTAACTCACATTTGATCTTAATAGGTTCTGCAAAAGAGCGGTTTACAAGACTGTTTTCTACTGAACCTAACAAAGCTGAAAATGTTCTAGTCAAAACTTTCAGAAACTTTCATTGGAGCTGAGTCCAAGAAGATATCCAGCTCATAAGTATATCTCTACATGCCTTCATCAGTCACCCATTGGCTTAATAAATGATGTTCAATGAAAATGTTCAAAAAAAGTGTTTTTCTAAAACACTTGCTGGAATGATCATGACCTAGACTCTTTGGGGAGAAATCTATATTTGAAAACTCAATACTAACACCTCAGAAAGACCTAATGGGAATGAAGTCTTTGAGACAGTAGTTTAAGACATCAGTAACAAAATCAGTTCAAAGTATGAACTCCAGTCTCTCGAAACAAAAAAACATAGTATTTTCATCTCTTAAGAGATTTATCTCCAAATACATGGTGATGAAAGGAGAACTGACTCTGGGTGATGAACATACAATGTGATATATATAGATGATGTAATACAGAATTGTATACCTAAAACCTATGGAACTTTACTAACAATTATCACCCCAATAAACTTTAATTAGAAAAAAGAAATTAAACAAGTTCCCCACACAAAAAAAGATTTATCTCATACATACATCAAAAATAAAAAATACATATCCAAAGACTTAATATACCTTTTCATCTTCCCATTGAAAAAAATTACAATCTTTTCTGTCTCTACAGGCTGAGCAGGCATAAAACCTCCGTGTTTCTTCTTTCCCTTGGCTCACCTTTACAAACAGAAGAGTGGGTCCTAGTTCCAGAATAGGAAAAAAACATGTCAAGCAATAGTCATCTACGTCAAGTTCCTACTTTTCACCACTCTTAAATAACACTTGTTTTAACTGTATGCATGTTTTTCTTAACTAAATCCACTAAAATGTTGAATTTTTTTTCAGTCACAACATTCCAGCACTATTTATTTTTTAATTTTTAATTTTTTGTTAATTGGGGAATATTGGGGAACAGTGTTTCTCCAGGGCCCATCAGCTCCAATTCATTGTCCATCAATCTTAGTTGCAGGAGGGCACAGCCCACCTTCCCATGAGGGAACTGAACCAGCAAACCTGTTGATCAGAGCTCCTGCTCTAACCAACTGAGCCATCCGCCTGCCCCAGTACTATTTAAACAGTAGTTTTTGGAAACTGGTCTGTCCAGAAAGAAAATGCTATTGTCAGTATAGTTGCTATGTACATGGTGAACAGCCTGGGTCCTGAGACTAAAACAAGGTGTGGGTCCAGAGAATCGAGCCCTTCACCACCTCAGTTCAGTTATCCTTTCAGTGAGAAGCTGAGCTTTTAGAGTTGGACACACCTTCTCTCAAGTTAGAGAAAAACTGGTTCTGGTTTCTACGCAAGAATTCATTCTATCGTTCTCGCTAACTTTTTTTGATTGAAGAGATAGCAAATCAACAAATGAAATCCCCAAGTACTTGGCAAAGCGAATTACTCGAGAACATGCATTCCCTTTGCCTAGCCTCTGCCTCTTCCCATTAAAAAAAAAAAAAAAAAAGGAGCCAAAACCAGACAGTGACGACTTTCTACGACGGTTTTTAAAGTAAGTTGAAAAACACAACTTCCCGAGAAAGGAGCGTTTTCCAGGCATCACACACGGGAGGGAAGAGAGGCTGAAGGCTACTGCACGCCCCTCGGCGCCCGACAGCCAGGCTGAGCCCAGACACGGACCCACCGTGAGGGCACAACGGGGCGGGGGTGGCGGGATCGGGGGGAAGCACCACCTCCACTCCCGAGCTCCCCTGGCGACTCGCGCTCCCCTCGGCCTCCATGGTTCCGAGCCGGTCTGTGAAGGCCGCCATCTTCCCGCCGCCGTCCCGAAAGCCTCAGTCCGAGCAACGAGGAGGCTGAGAAAGAGCGCCGCCTCGACTCGCAGAAACTCAGAGCGTCCCCGCGCGCCTCGGAGGAGCTGCGGCCCCCGGGGCGCAGGCCACGCCCCCAAGCGCAGTCGCGGCCGCCCTGGGCTGCAGCGAAGCGGTCGTGGCGCTGGGGGGAGCGACTCGCAGGCAACTTGTTGGACCTGTGCAATAAGCTCATCTATTTCCTGCCTCACCCTTAGTACCTGTTAAGCACCCTCCTGTCATAAGAATACAGCCAGGAGATGAGATGACTCTTTGGAGCAAAGGTTTCGTGGGGATTATGTCCAAAACACAGCATCACCACCTACAGCAGCTGACTATAAAAATAGCTGAAGTATCTGCCCTTGATGAAACCATCCTCTTTTCAAAATCAGAGGCAGTGTCGTCTACCTTTACGATGTTTATATTTGCACGTCATAGTTGCATATCTGTTGACATTTTATATATTGTAAAGAAAGGAACCTGTCCCTATTTGTGTCTGACATGATTATATATGTAGGAAATCCCAAGGAATCTACGAAAATAATTCTAGTTTAAGCTGAGTTCAGCAAGGTTGCAAGATACCAGATAAACATACAAAATCTATTGTACTTGTAAATACTGGCAATGACTACGTGAACCAAAATTAAAAATAGAATACCACTTACAACTGCTGGAATGAAATACTTAGGTGTGAACTGGGACTTGTAAAGGGTTTGTATGCTGAAAACTACAAAATGTAGATAAAAAAATCAAAAAAAGATCTACATAAATGTAGAGACTTCCTGTGTTCATGGATTAGAAGACTTGTCACAGTAAAGATGTCAATTCTCCCCAAGTTTAGGGCAGATACAGGTTTAGCTTAATTTCTGTCAAAATCCCAGTCAGATTTTTGTACATTCTGACAATACTATTTTGAAATTTATATGGAAAGTCATGGGAACAGCTAAAACAATTTTGCAAAATAATAAAAGTGGAAGGAATCTATCCAATTTCAAGACTTATTGTATAGCTGCAGTAAACACACATATACTCTTATAGATGAAGTAGTCAAATATCTCCTTATAGTATTTAAAGAACTGATGGTATTTATACATATTTAAACTTACACATTTAATACTATGGTATATTAATTTAGAAATACTGCTCTTTTCCATGCATATTTCATGCACTGGTTTCACTCAAATCCTTTACCTGCACTGTAGCATCTGGTCTTTGACATAACAATTCCCCTTTTTAAGTGGTCCAACACAAGATATTGGCACCTCTACAACTTTAGGAGTGGGAACTGTCTGGACCCATGTCTACTGAAATTTTTGGAAATTTTATCTCAAGACCTACTAGTTCTCAAGTTCTCATTAACACTTCTATTTTAAAATGTTTAAATAATAGGTAGAGATTTGTGATTTTTAAAAAGGACCTGTTTACAAAGCTTGCAAATTGAATTCAAGAAATCATACCAAAATAGTTACTGAATCTCTATTTTCTTATCGTCTCTTAAATAATTCTGATTCTGTGAGAAGAGCTCTATAAGCCACTCAAACCAATACAGATTTGCAACCTTTACAGATAAGCTTCCCCAAACTGTAAAAGTACAACAAAGGCTGTCCAAATAAGGGAAATGGAGAGCACCCCTTAGTGTGACAGACTTGGAAGGTTTCAAAAATAAGGCAGTTCTCTCTTTTCTGGGGGATAATTTGAGGAGAAAAATACTCATCTTATATTCAGACATGTGTAGTAAATAGTGTATGTTGAATATTGGCTGAAGAGGATATAAATATGAATAGTGTTTTGTTTCATTTGTCTGCTAATATTTTTAGTTTGTACAGGAAAATCCTTGAGCAGAGAAAAGTGGAAATGTAGCAGGATTCTCAAAGGAAACCCACAGCAGAGTTGAAAGTAGGCCCCTTGAGGCCTGAACAGAGATAGACCCATGACACTTGTCCTCTGTCAGGGTACAATCCTTTATGCCCTTAAGACAGGCTCAAATTCAACGATTGCCCCACCACAGGATGTGGACAAAGTAGTGAGCTTCTCATAGGGACCAGGATCTCACTCCTTGACTTTGTTAACAGGATAAAAGCCCTCCTATCCACCCCCGCCCCCACAAGTGGTTGAAGCCCGGGAGCGTTTTGTAGTGGCTGCCTGACCCACTTCTCTATCTTCTGTTATGGAACCCAGATTTTCTTTGGGAAGCCAACCCTCACCAATTTAGTTTGAGAGGTACAAAGAACCATAAGGACTTTCTTGGGTTTGGGCAGGTGACTTAGGGAATGGCTGGAATGGCTGTAATAGTTAGATTTTTGCCATCTCAGTGGCATTCACAATACTGAGTTGTCATGTTTCTGAGGGGTTCTGCTCTCCCGTCTTTCCTGGGCTAGGTGGTACATCTAGTGGGGGGCTGGTCCAGGTTCACCTAGGCTGGGATAACTCAGCTTTGCACAAGTCTTGCATCCTCCTTGCAATGATCTGAATGTTTCTGTCCCCCCCCCCCAAACTCATATGTTGAAACCCCTAACCCCCAAAGGTGATAGAATTAGAACGTTTTGAGAGGTGATTATTAGGTTGCCCTCATGCATAGGATTAGTGCCCTTTTAAGAGGCCCCAGAAAGCTCCCTAGTCCCTTCTGCTATGTGAGGACACAAGGAGAAGTGACCCAAAGAGAGCCCTCACCCCACCGTGCTATCACCCTGACCTTGGACTTCCAGCCTCCAGAACTGTGAGCAATAGGTTTCTGTTGTTTTAAAGCTATCCAGTCTGTGCTATGTTGTTATAGCAGCTTTAATTAACTAAGGCACTCCTGGAACCAGGGTGCCAGCCTGGCACTTCTTTCTCAGAGATGGTGAAAGCACAAGAGAGATGGGAGAAACAAACTTCTAGAGGCCTGGGCTTCGAGCTGCCACTCTCACTTCCGCCTCATTCTTTTGGCTCAAGCAAGTCACGTGGCCAAGCACTGTAAAATTACGTGGTGAAGGGCATGGGTCAGGAAGGGGTGAAGAACTGGAGCCAATAATCCAGTATCATAGAGACTCTCTTCACTGGGATAACCAAGTGGCTGGTGGCAGTGTTTCCCCGAACTTACGGAGCACCGGCGTTAGCAAGAAGTCAGTAAGAAGCAAGAAGAACTAAGACAGGGATGTGTGACGATACCATGTGAGCACCTAAATCCAGCCAAGCCCGATGTTTTCAGTTACAAGAGTCACAAATTCCTTTACCTCCTTAAGCCAGTTTGAGATGGCGTTAGTTCTATCAGTCACAACCAAGGATGCCGAGTAATGCTCTATGGCTGCGGCCATAATAATGGATGTATGGATGTCTATGAATATGTATTGCAGCCCCTTTCCAGGCAAGACCAGCTAACCCTTCTCTCCACTCTCCCCTGCCACAATTCCTGTCAATCTGCCTGCTATCCTCCACTTCACCTTTCTCCTCTACCCACCTTAGGTTCTCCTGCTAAGGCCCTTTAAATTAGACAAAGAAAAGACAGATTAAGACAAGGGGAAAAAAAAAACCCCAAACCATAAGTTTATTAGTTTATTAACTGCATCAAGCACACACATAGAAGCACTTAGAGATGAGTAACTCAAAGGGGTGATTAGAACTTGGGCTTATATAGCATCTTAACAAAGATAAACAAATTTTTTGGGGAAACTAATGGTAGATCAAGGTCAGTTTTAGCAAGATTTGTTATGTAGATGCCTCTGGTGCCCTCTGAACTGATGAGCGTCTAGAATTGTCTCCACTGATTAACTTCTGTCCTTCTTGGTAGAGAGGAGAGGAGCAAACATCTTTACAAATTATGTCCTGCTTTTAGGCAAATAGGCAGAGAACTTTTCTTGAGTGTGCTTTGTAATTGCCTTTGGCATAATCCTTATGCCCACGTGGCATATTTGGGAATGGAATATTCTGCTTCCCTTCCACATCTTCATTCAGAGTCAAAGGCTTTTTCTATTGCCTTCCTCTATCGATGATTGCAAATTCTACATCAGCGATAATAAGCTGTCCTCTCTGAGCCACAGACTTTCCAAACTTAAAGGTAATATTTACCCTCAAAACATATTAGGGTGGATGCTATCCAGTAAATGAGCAGCATTTTAGCTAGAGATTCAGAGAATTATGCATTTCCAACTCCTCATGGATAGCAAGTGTAGCTAGATGTTCAATCGCTTCAACACTTTGCGAAGGTAGTGGCAACCTTGGTTTAAACCAGCACCTTGGTTTAAATGCAGTTCCTGATTACCTTCAAGTACCACAATTTAAAACAAACACTCGAAGAGTAAAATAGCTTTCTGGATTATTCCCAAGGTTACACTGAGAGATAAAAGGCAGTTTTATTCACCCTGACAGGCCTTCAGCCCTGAGTGTCACTGAATCTGGTTAAACCAGTTCGCAGGCCAGAGATCAGCCCGATGTTTATACAACTTTCTGACTCGGGAGAGGCTCCCGGAGTTTTCTGTTTTCTGCCGTTTCAGAGGGCTGCAATGGTTTCTGAGGCCTTGACTGTCAGGTGAGAATGGTGTAGCGTAGACGAGGTTGAGGAGCAGCCAGGGCTCCTGGAGTCAAAGGAAAAATAAACACATCTCTTTGCTTACAGAATAGATTAGCTGCCTTGTTTTGGTAGCACATGCTTTCCATTTCCAGGTCTAAAAGAACCCACAAGGCGACATGCAGAGTCACCAACTGCCCGGTTAGCATTTCATGGGCTGGAACTGGTGTCAGGGTTCTGAACAAAAATCTTTTGAAATGTTGCTTAGTTTCTCAGGGAGTCAGGTTCGGATAAAACTCTATCACCTGGTGACCTCAGGGATCTTTTCCTTTCAATCCCAAATCAATTCATGTCACATAACAAAAAACTTTAAAATAGCCTTTTGATTCCAAATCGGTCACCGTGCTCCAGGAAAGACGATGTCAAACCTAGAAATTTGTGTGTGCACATACTCCCTTTATGCAGTGCCCCCAAACCCAAAAACACGGATGCGTGCCTTATTACATCATCTAAAACCAAAAATCCAAACATGCCATTAATACACACAGATAGCTTCTCGGATGGAAACCTCATCTATAACTAACAGAACTTGTACCGCACTTTTCTCAAAACACCTTGTTTCGTCCTCATTACAAACCTGCCATCGCCATTAGCTCGTGTATTTTACATGTGGAGAGAAACCTGCTCTGGGAGACTGTGAGATTTGCACAAGAGCACGGAGCTAATAAGGGGCAGAACCAGGACTTAAATATAGGTCTATTCCAATCTCAAACTCTTAGTCCGGAGGGAACTGTGGCATAACTTCAGTTTATTGAAGATAAGCAATATTAGAACATAAGTGTACAGTATTTTGAAATGACAGAAGTTTCATCTATTGCATTACTTAGAACAAAAACTTTAAAGCTTAAGAATTTTTCTCAAAGAACTCTACATGGATTCTGAAGCAGGCTAAAATGTACTAAATAAAATGACGCTGATTAATAACACAGTTTACTTAGATAAATGCATTTTTGTGATATACTCACACTACTTGATCCATGGGCCAAGAGGCTGAATGAAAGCCATACCCTCCACAGCCCAAGAGAAATCTAGGTGTGGAAAACATGCTTCTATTATAAATAACAGAAATGTTGTGAGCTCCAGTCAAAGGCAGCCAAGCATTTAGTTTACAAAGCATTTACTTTCCCTCCCTTGCAGGCAAGGAATTTACAATCTAAGAGGCGAAGGTAGACCTGTGCAGGTGTAGGACATACAAAGATTAGGAAGGACATTATTCCTTAGAAAATATTTGATTTCAGACCTATTACCATTTGCAGATTTTCCTTATTCCTTTGAGCAGTATTTGAAGAGTAAATCCAAGAGTTGACTCTTCCTGATTTTTGTATTCCTACTACCTTTCTGAGAATCTGGCACACAGTGAGTACTTAGTAAATGTTTGAAGTCAGGGATTTATAGCCACCATACAAACTGTGATCCACTCAGGAGCTGGGATTTTATAAAGGAAATGAAAAAGGGCTACAGCAAATTCATGTATCTGCCATGACTGAGAAGTAAATGGTTTGGATTCACAACTGCATCAAACAGAACCAAGAGCCCGGCAGTAAGTAAGCAAGACATTTATCTCAGTAGTCAAAATAATGATTACAAATCCAGGTTGAAAAGTTCCTACACGTTATTATGAAGCAAGCCTCTCAGACCACACTTGAGAAAATATTTAGAGGTGGGTGTCCCTACTGTCAGTGTTCCATCAGGAATATGATGGAATACTAAGGTGGCGGGGACGACAGTAGTGGTTAAGGTAGAGGCTGGTGTTGGTTACATTAGAGACTATGTCATATGCAGGTACTTGATGTTTTTTACTTTGGGTGGTGTTAGGGACTGAAATGGATGGGTCTTCCCCAAATTCATATGTTGAAGGCCTAATCTCCAATGTGACTATATTTGGAGCTAGGGCCTTTAAAGAATTGTTAAATGAGGTCATAATGGGTGAGCCCTAATTGTAAAGGACTGGTGTCCTTATAAGAGGAAGATACACCAGAGATGTGAGTGCACAGAGAAAAGGCCATGTGAGGACACAGTGAGAAGGCAGCTTTCTGTAAACCAAGGACACAGGTCTTACTGGAAACCACTCTTGCTGGCCCCTTGGATTCCAACCTCCAGACTGTGAGAAAATAAATTTGTTTAAGCCAGTCTGTGGTATTTTGTTATGGCGGCCCTAGCTAATTAATAAAGGTGACAAACAAAGCCTTCATGTAAATGTGCTCCCATATAAAAGCTTATTAAAAAAAAATTGAAAGATGGAACATAACAGAGAAACAGAATATAAAAACACTCACTTACCTACCACTCAGAGTTTAACAAGTGTGTGGGCATCTTGTCATATTCGCTGCAGATTTTCCTCAATACTTCTACAGTTCGGTGTAGAGACCCTGTACATTTTTGGTTGGACTTATTCCTAGAACTCTGTTCTGCTGCTGCTGTAAATGGCATCTTCCTAAATTCTCTCATATAAACTTTACAAAATTCACTTACTAATTCTAATATTGGTAGATTCTTTTGAAGTTTCTACATGCCTAACTTTGTCATCTGTAAACAATGAGTTTTCTTCTTTTCCCACCCTCAGACCTGTGACCTCTCTCCGGCCGTTACTGCGCTGGCTAGGCTCCACAGTACAGTACTGAGTAAGACAAGGGAAAGCAGGCAACCTTGTCATGTAACTGATCTCAGAGGGAAAGTGTGGAAGGCAGAAAGGCCCCCAAAGGTATTCATGTCCTAATTTCCACAATTTATGCATATTATATGGCAAAGGGGAATTCAAAATTGCAGATGGAATTAAGGTTGCATTTCAGCAAGGCCTTACTATAGGAAAAATATCCTAGATTACCTGGGTGGGCCCAGTGTAATCACTAGGGTCCTTAACAGTGGAAGAGGGAGGCAAGAGTCAGTGTCAGAGTGACTGGATGAGAAAAGGATTCCACCAATGGTAGCTGGCTTTGAAGACGGAGGAAGCCACACACTGTGGGACGTCCCTGAGCTGGAAAGGGCAAGGAAACGGATTCTCCCCTAGATTTCAGCAAGGAACGGAGCCCTCCTGATGCCCTGGATCCACCAGCTGAGCTTGCCACCACTAGTGTGGACGCCTTCTTTGGGGCTGAGTACATGCCGGCAAATTCTGGGTTCTCTGGCTCTTAGGACCATTACAATTCCCTTACTTTCTCTGTGCTTGCTCCTCCAAACTGCTGTTCCCGTGTGATCTTGTTGTTATTGATGGTTTTAGTCCAAACTGCTGATTCTGGGATTCATAGGGATAGTCTATTACTGAATTTAGTGAAGATGACGTCAGTTTTGTAGGGTTTTTTTTCTTTTGCTATACCTTAACTCCACTGGGATTTGGGGAGATTAAAAAACTACCCGCTGCTGCTGCCATTGTGCCTCCTATAATTGATGTTTTATTTTAAAATGATTTATATTTTCTATTTACATTATAATGCCCAGGACAGGACAGACTATGCTTTAATAACAAATTCAAAATTTTAGTGACTAAACACAAACATTTATTTCTTGTTCATGTCACAGTCCAATGAAGACCTCCTGGTAGCTTTCCAAGCAGTGACTCATGTGCCCTGGCTGCTTCCATTTTGCAAACTGTTTACAGCCAAACAGGAATACAGGAAGGAGCGAGTTCAGTCATGGCCACTGATTGTGATGGCACTGCGTTTTATTACCAGGTCTGGAAGTCACATATATCACTTGTCCCCACATCTCACTGGCCAGAACTCAGTCACATGGCCCCAAACTAACTAAGGGAGGCTTGGAAACGTAGAGCAAACTGAGAATCTTTGTCACAACTTTGTACAGTTGCCCAAGCAACTATGGGAAAGAAGATAGACTATAAAACATAAGACGCTGCCTGTCTCTTCATATTATCTGTGAAAGGACTTAAGATGTAATCTGATCAAAGAACATGTCACCATCATTTTTTAATAAAGTTTTAATACCATTAGTACAGTATTTTAGATTAAAAAAATGTAATCAAATTGTTTTCAAGTCTGCAAGAAACCATGTTTCCACAGTCTTCAATTGCTGACAAACTTGGGAGAATAATGCAGCATATAATTAAATAAATTAAAATGTCTCCAATTATAAAGGTTCCAGTTAAATACATATTTTGGAATTATAAAGAATTAAACTATACCGCTTATATAAGAAGTAAGAAAATGGTTGTTTGGCATCATTTATAAACATAAATATGTCCACAAACATTCTAAATATTCAATATACATACTTCAGGAGAAATCTAGCCTTAAGACAATGGTTTTCATTATTACCTTTAGTCTACCATGTTTGACACTATAAATATACTCATTGAAAACATATTAACACAATATTTAAATAAGAGTTAAGTTCATGAAAATTTACAAAATATAACCAATGTACTCTGACTTGTAATCACATCTTAAATATTTCAACTTTACTTTTCTGGCCTGGTCAGACCATTTAAAAATATTTCCACACCATTTTAATTTTAGGATATAAAACAGTAGCGATTTACTAAGTTTTCCATTATAAAAATTAATATAGCAGTTCTCAAAATACTGAAGAAAAAGAAACTGTTTTATGAAAGCAGTACCCACATCATAACATCTTAGTTCTTTTAGAACACATTTCAAAGGCACATTTCAATTACTAGTATTTATCTAAAGATAGTAGCTTCAGTTAAATTTCCAGTTTTCCATCATCTCAACATTAAGATGGCGGAGGGTTGGGGGAGGCAGGAGAACAGAGATTTTCAATGGACTTCTACTTGGACACCATACTCTCACTCCCACATCACAAGGACCAAGAAAAAGATGTGAAGGGAGAGAGAACTGCACATCTGTCTTCCATGCTTACTTAACCTATAGGAATCCTTTTTACACAAAAATACTTAATTAAAAAAAAATAATCAGAAGACAGAAAGCTCAAAAAACCAAAGGCCAGACCACAAACTGCCCAGTTTAGTCCCAGAGGTGATGTTATTTGTTTGGAGCCTCAAGAAGAGAATGAAATTCTGCTTCTTTGAATCACATCTTCATATTGAGTTCTTCTCAATTTAAATTACTTGGTGAGTTAAAAGTGCTACAAATTCCCAGGATGTCAGACATACTGATATTCAAAATCAAATATAAATGATTTTATGGTTATGTCTGTTATGTTCCCCTTTAATTAGGGCTGATATTCTAAAGTTGACTGTAATTATAACATTGATAATTCCAAATTCCCCAAAATAGTATACTATTCTTTTTAAAAGTTTATGTTGTAGGACCCCAAAATGCAATCCAATATGCCCTTTGAGGTATGGTTTACTTTTCAGTGAAGTTTAATACTAACTGAAGTACTTAATTGAACAAGATTAGTACTCTAGAGTACTAACTGATTAAAGAATTGATCCCACGCAAGAAACAAAAAATTTTAATGCTATTTTGGAATTTCAAAATACTAAGGATCTACCTTAATTTATATAATTCTCTTCAATTCTCAGTTGAATGTTTCCATTTTTTAAAAAGGGGGTATCTTTAGTTTGTTTTTCTCACTATAACAAAATAATTGACCAAAAGTATTCTTAAGTACAAAAAAGAAAATGGTCATCTGTTACTTAACCAAGATATAATTTTCTAGTCCCTAACAGTGGTCATTTTAGGAGTACTTATTCAAGTTCTAAAATAGCAGCTTTTAAATTAAGGCAACACTGCTTTATTCTTACCTGTTTTTCTATTAACTACTCTGTTAGAGTTCATAAGAGCAGTTTCACTCTCAAAGGCCTTTTATAATGTAAGAAGAGTTAAAATGAACATTCTTCACAATGTTTAAAAAATATATAAAAAGTTGTTGTATTCAAAGTCAACAAATACCTTATTTTTCTGTTTGGAATTCTAAAGTAATTACAGTCATTTCAGAATGTGTAAACCATGAAATTACCTTTTAAACTAACAACAACATAAAATACAATTATTCTACAAAAATACAATATGGGAGATATACTTCTTCCCTGAAATAGAAATTTAATATTTAGACAAAGAACTGTAAACTTTTGATTACATTCAAAACATAACCTTTTAAAGACTTATATTATTTGAGGTTTTGGCAACTGGAGCTCTTAACAGCAGATTTACATTACTGTACAGTAATGTAATGTAAATCCATCTTACATTTTAATAACACAATAATGCCAGTTTGTTTCTCTTATTCTTACATCTGCTACCAGGAGGAGAAAAACGGCTTCCTGCAATGGAAAGTCTGGGTGAAAGTACTGTTGAGGTGGACAATCCGACCCTGAGTTCCACCTCGACTGTGCTCCACAATCACACAAGGCATCTGTACCAGCTGGACAGGACTCTTCCCGTCTCTCAATGCCTGAGTAAGATTTAAGATCTGTGAAAAGAAGAGAGATTTTTCACCATTCAAAAAGACAACAACCTTCAGTTCACTGACATTATTTTAACCATTTATCCATAATTACAACTTTTATTTCATCCGTTTATGCCCAATACAGATTGTGATGAGTAACTGCTATAAATACATATTACATGGATGCATGTAACTTTATATATATATATATACACACATATACACAATATTTAATTCTTTGTTTATGTATGTATGCATATATAAAATCAGAATTAAATAACTTTTGCCAACTGGTAACCTTAAAATATTCTACAATGCACCTACGTCCAGGAGCAGTGGAATCAGAGACTGAATAAAGTGAATGGTTCCACATACTCCATTTGACATAGAACCTAAACAAATACTGGTCTAAATAGTCTGGTTTTAACTAATTACTTGCCTTATCCACTCATCCAGCTAATTAACTGCAAGAGCCTAGAGTGCTAGGCTCTAAGTGCCGGGGATACAACAGTAAAACAACCAAACCAAATCCCTACCTTCATGGAGCTTACATTTTAGTAGGGGGAGGAGTCAATAAACATTATGAATAAGTAAATCGTACCATGTTATTTTATACAATGTTATTTATAAATTATACAATGTTTATTATATATGTTTATTTTATACAATAATTTAACAATGTTTATTATGCAATAGCTTATAAATTATACAATTATAAATTATACAATGTTAGACAGTAAGTGTCATGAAAAAACATGATGCAGGGCCAGTAGGCAAGCCCTGGGTTAGAGAATTTGGGAAGGTGGCCATTTAAAATAAAGTTTTATTTAAGAGCTTACTCTTAAATAGAAAACATAAAACTAAGGAAAGTAAACTATATTACATTCCAGGTTTACACATACCCTTGGAATTGTTACTTGAGCATATAAATAAGGTTATGAAACTTAATACATAGCTTACAGCCTATTCTACTGTTTAGATAAAATAAAATTTTAATAATTCATTTTTCCCTGCATATCAGGTAAAAAAAAATTCCCCTTGTTACGCACTTTAGAAATAAGGATGTTTCCTTCAGATATTTGGAAATACCTAATATACAGATGATATGCATTTTACTGGATCTTGTAAAGACTATTCAGTAGTGATAAGCATAAAGATTTCAATATAAAACCACACTAATACATGAACTTCATAATCCTTTACACAGTATAAACTAGATGGTTTACAGCCTAGGAGATTTAAAGTATGTATTATAACACATCAGGGAATTATTTCTAACAACCGTAATTATTACTCATTGCATTTATGTTTTAGGCTCCTGTTTAAGTCTTCCCTTAAAATCTTCTAGGGTGGCTAAATCGGAATAACAAGACAAAAAGTTTTCATGAAATTTACACTTATAAGCATTGTTCTTTTTTGTGTGTGTGTAAAATGAAGAAAACTCGGTGCAGTGCTCTTTTAGGGTATGGTAAGGACCAGGATTACAAGTTGTATTAAGTATTGTTCTTACCATGAAAATAAAATGTGGGCACCAGCATGGCTGAGGATTTATGTGTCCTGGGTGAGTTTCCTCTACTTGTTTTAAAAATGTGAAGTCTAAAAACCCTAATTTAAGTAACATCTAATATTTTCCTGACTTTAAAACAATACATAACTGTTGTAGAGATTCTGGAAAATAGAATAGTAAGAAGAAAATGAACACCATTCTACACGATTAACAGTTTTCAAATATATACTAATAGCAAAAATTATTCAATCCTAAATATTAATATTTCTCTGGGAGTTGAGAAAACACTTGATAATCTTGCACTTATTTACTAAAGAAACATTTACTGAGCACACACTGTGTCGGGGAGAAGAGAAGACACCTCCCCATGAAAAAAATCGTATGAGCCTGAAAAGTACTCACATTCTAGAAACAACAGCCATGTGAACAAGTAACAGCAATATTGTGTGACAAACACTTTAACAACAGTGGACCTATGCCAACTTTCAAATCTGTTCCTCTCCCCCACATAGCACCATTTTTTCATTTCTCAAAGGATAAACCAATCTATTATTACGTTTTTTTCCCCCGATGAGAACTGAGCATAACCCAGTAGAGTTACAGCTAACCTGAGCACTCACGTGTTATGTTTAAATCAGAGAAGATTCTTTTAGAAATAAACTAAATATTGCAGGCAAGAAGAAACATTTTAGAATTCTCCAACTATGCACATGTGATAACTTGTTAGGGATGTGTAGTTATGTCAAGGGCAGATTTCTTTCCTTTAGACTAGTTCACTGGTCCTCAAATTTTAGTGGGCATAAGAAGTACTACATTATCTCTACAAAGCCACATATATTCTATTTTATGGTTGATCTAGCTATTTTTTTTAATAGTAATGTGCTCAATATGCTGATTTTAACATCAAATTTCTGAGTAAAATGTGACTCCAGCATATTCCCAGGGAGTGCCGTGGAAATCAGAACTCCCTGGGTGGCAGGAAGAAAGAGCCTAGGAATCCTAGACAGAGCTGAAGCGTGAAGGAAAACTGTTCTCTAGAGGAAGAGGAAAAGGCACCGGAGGAGAGAAAGCAAGCAGTACAACACACACAAGGGCACCACTGGGAAATGAAAAATGGGAATGAAGAGCACTTAAGAGTGGCCAGGCTTAGGGGAAGCTGCAAATGAAGAGATAAAGGCAGGTGGACGGGTGGAGACAGACTATGAAGGGTCTTGTCGACTGTGCTCAAAACTGGGACTTGAGCTTGTACATACAGATGATTCACAGGCGTTTTACGTCACAAGGGATATGTCTGGATTTGCGTTGAGAGATTGTTCTGGTCTAATGTGGAAGAGAGACAGGGAAATAGGTAAGGCCGCCGCTTAGATCATTAACTCCAGAGAAGAGATGAGCAAGGCCCCAGGCAGAGGCAATGCCTAAGTGTTGTAGATTCGCCAGACTGAGACAGGCCCCCTTATTTTATAGATGTTCCTCAACCCCTTTGAGCCAAGTTTCCTCCACAGAAAATGCAGATGACTATGGACAGCTATTATGAGAATATATGACAACAAACATAAATAGCTAGTAAAGGGTCAACTACTCAGGAGGTACTGAAGTGTTAGGTTCATTTTCTTTAACATCAATTGTTACTGAATCTACAAATGAGATTCTGGTTGACCAATCACTGAGTACAAGTTCACTGTGCATTCATAGCACAGTTTTATTTATTATTTCTACCATTTTTTTCAGATCATGTATACAATATATTTCACGTTGCCCATAAATATTTTCTGAGGTGTAGTGTCCCAAATAGGCACAGAGATAAAGGGAAATGCGTGATCTCATTGAATCTCATCATGACCTACTGCTATTTAATGTAAAATTTAAAACACGATTTATCTTTAACTTTCATAAACATAGTGGTTACTGGTCCTGATTTTAAAAGAAATGCCTTCATACTAGTTCCTACCTCCATTCCACAGCTTTATGTGAAGAATGAGAGCATGTCACTGATTATCATGTGTGCAAAACTAAAGACTTACTATAAACTAGGGCAAAAGACTTGGTTGTACAAAGCACAAATCATGAAGTTAGTTGGCAAAACTGGAGAGGAGAGGGGTTTATGGTAAAATTATAAATGATGGTAAAATCACAAGTATTTTGACTCAGTTAAGGAACTGGCTGGAACTGGAGTAGAGGTTACTATTATTTGTTTATGTTTGTTAAGCATCTGTTTCATAAGCAGTATTGAATTTAGAATATAAAACACTACCTAATTTTTCACACCAGATTAAAAAGGAAAAAAGTGTCAACTAGAGAGCTACATAACCATGTACATGATTAGGTACCTTACTCTTTCTGGCCATCAGGATGGTCAAAACCAAATTTTAAAAAACAGTAAAATTAAATTAAAACATATAAAGAAGGTATCATTTTGTTTCTTTCCCCAGATCTTGATCCTGTCATTTTTCTATTTTATTTGACACATTTGTATAATACTTTAACTCCTTTGTGGAGACAGGATATGAATAAAGAAACCTAAAACAGCAGATAGACACTGGTATATCTCTGTAGACCTCAGCATTGGAATGTCTCCGTATCTTTTCAGACGAGCATTTTTTAATTTGAATTTAAGTTCCTCATGTATTAGATTGGTGCAAAAATAACTGCAGTGTTTGCAACTGTTTTTAACCTTTTAAACTGCAATTACTTTTGCACCAACCGAATACTAACTAAAATTAACAAAATTATTTACAACTTTTATTTTAAAATATTCCTCAAATAAAGATATATATTTAATGGTAAGAGAATTCCAAAAGATGGAGCATATTGATTAATTTGTTTCAAACAAAAAGGTCAAATTAGGGCATCATTATTTATGCCTGGTAACTGAGCTCAAACATAGTTTGGGATGGTGACCCTCTGCGTGGTAATCACAGTGATCATCCAAGCCCTTCATTCATGCCTGAATTACCCAAAACAGTTCCCCCAGAGGCTCCCTGGCTCTAGACTCTTCCTCCACCGAGCAAACTTGCAGCCCACTGTCCAGCGTAACCTTCTGCAGTGGTTCTTAGTCTTTGTTGGGCTAGGGATCCCATGTGCTGAGGTATAAATCCTATGGTTTTCCCCCATGCCCAAAAGACACGTATACACAGAACTTAGTGCACAATTCCAGGGAGTCCATAGAAGAAGCCCAAGATGAGGTCGCCTTTCCAACAACGTCAGTTTCATCATTACCCGTTTTCATGCTAAATCTCTAACTGTGCCAATCCCTTCCATGTGGAATCTGTATTCTGGCACTTAAGGCCCTTCATGATGTGGCTCTATGCTACTGCTCCAGCCATTTCGCTTACTGTTTAAAACTGGACTCCAGCAAAGCACTGTATCAATTCAACAGAGCACAGAAATGTACAAGCTAATAACCAACCCCTTTCCCTGAGCCCAGGCCTCATCATCGGAGCGAGAGTTCCATGAGAAGAGGAACCGGGTTTTGCTCACTGCTTTATTTCAATGAGTAGAACAGTTTCTTGCACTCGTTCTGCAATAAATACAGAGGGTATCAAAAAAATGTATACACATTTAAGAAATGAAAAACTGTATTAAAATTGTAATAATACTGATAACAAAAGATGAATACAAGTCACATTTCACTTCTGCAATTACAAGAGGTGCTCAAAGTGAAATTACCCCCAGCATAATTTCAATACAGTTTTTTCCTTTCTTAAAATGCGTGCACATTTTTTGGGCACTCTTTTGTATTTGATGAGTAAATGATTCTCTAATTTAATTATATTTATTTGTTAAAGTTATGTAACATAATAATCAGTGCAAAAACCAGACTCGTCTTCTTTGCAAAAGGTAGGCGGCAAATGACTACTTTAAATTAAATGTATATTTTAGGAAGAAAAATTTAATTAGTAAATCACTACAAGACAATGTTTACAGTATAGTTTATTTTCATTTCAAGTCTTCCTTTTGGAATCTAAACACGACTAATTAATACAGTGGAAGAACCACGTGTCATCTGTAGGTCCACACCAGCAGAACTAAATACCTTGTATCTCTAATTAAAGGAGGGGAAAAGGGGTGAGAGAACTTAGTTACAGTGACCTTGGGGACATGGCTATTCAGTGACTGCTCTAGCACAGGCCAAACATATTCTATGAAGCAAATAATCAACAGTCAACAGAGCTCTGTGCTAAAACATCTAAGGAAGTGTATTTGAAGAGGGAAGAGATAGTAACACTCAGGAAAATAGTTACCAAAATGAGGACAAAGAATTCACAGTAGGAGGTAACTGGGTTACTAAACAAAATACAAGGTCAACAATATCTAATTTATAAGACAATAGAGGAAAGATGCTACTGAAATCAACTTCATTTCTAATAATCTGAGCTATTTTGGTTCAGCATAAAGATAGTATCCAGAGTTCCATCTTTGGGTCACAATGAAGACAAAAGTTGACAACTACTCTTTCAAAGAGAGATTTTGTTTCTTAACAAGAGCATAAAAAGGTGACCCACCTGACCTCTCATCACAGACATCTGATTTTCAAAAGTGGCTTTGCTAAATCTTTTGTCATTCTATCACAGGAAAAAAAAAATATGATTACAATTCCAAAAGTCAACATCTTTGAAACAAATATGTGAAAAACAAACACTTCAACTTTGCACATAAGGTCATTAGAAAGCTTTCCTAATTAATACAATAACATGAAAGAGTATTTTTACCTGAGGTATTTTTGTATACCCCTAGAATGACAACAGTAGTTAATTTATACTCCATCTTGCTACAGAAAGGATTTAAAATGACATTGCAATCAATGGGGTTAGGCTTTTTTGAGAGGTAAACCATAGCAGGCTACCAAACATTTATTATAATTTTTAGAGTCATTGTGTAAATATTCAACTTGTGAAGAAAACAACTTCTCAAGTTTTAATTCTCACGTCAAAGAATACTCATAGTACGTGTAACTTCATAAATTTATGCCTGTGTAGAATAAAACTGCTAATTCCTTTCTGTTAATGTCAAGTTCTACTACAAGAAGTGATACCTGAAGCAGTAAACTTCAAATTAGCTCTATTAAGAAAATCTATTTGAGAATAATTTCATTTTCCGCAATAATACAACTAAAAATTTATTTACCTTAAAAAGTTCATAAAGATCTTCACATAAATCTTGCACAAAGTTCATGTCAGAAATATATGGTAGAATCAAGTTTCTTGTTTCTTCAGAAAACGGAACTTTTGCTTGAGGCAGCCAAGCCCAGTGAAATGGATCTAATAGAAAAAAGTATTCTAATCAGTGGGAGAAAGGGTTTATTTTGATCTACATTTATCCTGGTTCTTTCCCTACAATTTCTACGTTCTCAAAAAACAAACAAACGAACAGGAGAAAGAAATTATAAAAGAACAATTACCCTTTGCTGTCTAAATTTTTCAGATTCTAAATTTGGATGTTTAGCTCAGATGTCAAAACCAGTAAGGTATTACCTGAATCAGTCAGGTTTCTGAGTTTTAAAGAGTAAGAATTTTGATAATGAGACTATTTCAAACAGATTAAAAAAAAAAGATCTGACTCTCTAGTTCCTGAGTTTGGAAATTAAGAGATACCTAGAAGTTGTTCACAGCCCCAGATCAAGTATCATGATTGAGATATCCCTGCCCTTCCAGCCACAAATCATCAGGAACTGGCCACCCATTTGTTCTAATATTTTAAAACCATTAGTAGGTAAATAGGCGAGTGGCTCTAAGGAGTAAAAGATCCATCGCTCCCAGTTAACTCTAGTTCTCTTCCAAGAGGACCATTAAATCTACAAAGGGCCAGGACTAGAAAGATCTGCAAAGAAGTGAAATCTTCTAGAGATGGTGCATACTCAGCCTGCACGGAAGTATATGGCTTATGACACTATGATCACCCATAGAACCACTGTAGGTTCATCCAATGAAAACCTCCAGCTTTCATGGCTACCATTTGGAGAGCCCTGAGGAAGACATCTGCCTTCAAAGTCATTCCTTCTTGTCTTTTATCTATCTCTTTGCATACTGTGGGAAGTACACAGTCCATTCCAAAGAAAGCTTTTCCTCTGGCCCACACCTCCCTGAAGCTATACCCAATTTTCTTTTTATTAGATTGGGACAAAAGCAATTGTGGTTTAAAGAGTTAAAAACAACTGCAAAAACCGTAATTATTATTGCAGTAACCTAGTATCTTTCCCTGATCAACTACACAAAAGAAATGCCTTTGTTCTATGTCTGCCTCTACTTCCAATCCCTATCCGTCAACTTCTATTAGCAAAGTCTCTTCCCTAAGACCACTGGTCATCTCTTAAGGGTCTCTCCAAAGGCCCAATTTGCAGTCCTCATCTACTTAATGTCTTTGTAACACGTAGCACTGTTTTCTGTCATCTCCCTCTGTGAAATTCTCTGCTCTGTGGCTTTGGAGATACTACTCTTAAAGTTTACCTTCTGTCTTTTAAGTCACTTCTCTAGTTTGCTGGCTTTTCTTCACTTCTTCAATGTCACCATTCCCCCAGAATCTACACTTAGTCCTCTCTTGCCTTCATTTACTAAACATTTATGAAACATTAACTGAGTACTGTACCACAAATTGTCCTAATAATAGTATTTGTTTACCATGATTTCCCTGGGTGATAGCCAACACCACTATGGTTTCCATTACCAAGGTGACAGTTAAAAACCTGTATCTTCAATGTCAAGTTCAGGACCCTTAATCAACCTAACTGTGTCTTTATTAAAATTTCCATATATACTGTAGTCACCTTAAACTTAACACTTTTAAAGTGCAATTTGCATACAGATTCCAAATCATTAGAGGGGGAAACAATGGAACACAGACATCCCAAATCAGTTCAACAAAAGATAGGACAGAAAAAAAGAAAAAACTGGAATTCATGGTAAATAGGAAAAAAAAAAAAGATGGCAGGAAAAGTTCAAACACATCAGTAGTTTACTGAGACAAACTACAGAGTTAAGTGTCCCTACTAAAAGAATCTCAGATTGGGCAGAAAAATATCCAGCTACTTGCTGCCTATAAGTCATATACTTAAAACAAAATGATGGAAGTAAAAAAAAGTATAGAATACCAGGTAAATACTAATAAAAAGAAATGAGGTACAGCAAGCAATGTTACCACAGACAAAATAAGAAAAGAAATAAACACTGAGACCACGGTAAAGTGGGATATATTTTACACTGATAAAAGAACAGGCCACCAGCAAAATAAAACACTGGGTTTTATGAATGTGAAATACAAAGCAAAAAATGTATAGAAATGCAAGAAGAAATTGACAAAAATCACAATCACAGTAAACCTTTAAGTTCCTCTCAAAAATTAACAGATCAAGTGGTCAAAAAAGAAGTCAAGAATATGATTTGACAACTAACAAGCTTTAATTAGTAGACAGATAAAGAACTTTGTGCCCAAACACATTCTTTTCAAATAGTTCTTCAAATTGGCCCTATATCAGATTACAAAGGAATTACTAACAAATTTCAAAAAGCAGATTTCACAGCCACCTTCACAAATCACAAAGTTATGAAACTGGAAAATAACAACAAAGGACAGTTTAAAAAAACAAATCAACTGACCCAGAAATTTTAAAATCAAAATCAAACAAAATGCTTCTAAATTACTCCTGTCAAAAAGAAAATCTGAAAGTATGAATCTATAGAGCAGAATCATAGAGCAGCATACCCAATCTATGGTTTAGCCAAAATGATAGCTAGAGGAAAACATAAAGGAAAGCAATCTAGGATGAATGCAACAGAACAAATAGATGGAAAACATAAATCAATGAAAGAAAAAAAGTAAAAAACTGAAAATCTGATCAATAAAATCCAATTAATTATCTGAAAAAAGTAACTAAATAAATAAATATAAAAGGTTAATGCTTTACAACAGACATCTTTGGCAACTGTAATGATGGAAAAAATCCCACTAATAAACAGTAGAAATTTAAAAGAGAAATAATCATAGACACAGAGATTATTTTTTAAATTTATTATACATATTTCTAACACAGAATCCTAATGAATGACAACTTCACCCAGGTTTTCCTGTACTATTTGATATCCATAAATTTTATTCCCTTCCAATTCTGGAAAAGGAGTAATTACAGAACCTATAGAAAGTTCTAAATACTCACATGCTCTCCACTCATCAGGATGTTTAAAAGGAAATGCTAGACCATTATCAATTGCAGCTATTTTAATAAGCGATTCTTTATTATCAATCCACTTTGTTTCCTAAAGGGGAGAAAAACGGTCTGTTGATAAAAAAATGCATATGAATATTTTTAACACATAAAGCATTTACCATAATTGTTGAGGTTTAAAGAGCAATTAATTTTACCTGAAGAGCCTATAAAAATAAAAATAAAAAATAAGTTGCCAGAAAGTAAAAATTCACCCTTGAAGGGCTGACTGTCTTAAAAATCAGTAAGAATTTTGTAATCACTATTTTTTTTAAAATTTGATATTATAAACTTAAGAGTAATGTTTTATTTTTTTCCTCTTTGGGGAAGAGGGCTTGGAATTATTAAGACTTAAAATGTTGTCCCAGATAATTTATTGCTACATGCATTGCTTAAATCTATGATTATTTCCAAACTACAGACATTTTTAAGATAACAACTTAAAAATTGCCTTATTAAAATCTAGTCTACCCTAGGGTCCCATAAAAATAATTAGTTCAAATACCAAATGTTTCTAAATAAAACTCTCCAAAGACCATAGTTAAATATAATAAGTTCCAATAGCAGGAACCTCAAGAAACTCTTGATTACAGAATCTAGGCCATTCCTAATTTCTACATTCTTCAGTAGCAAAAACAAAGACCTCAGAAGCAAGAGGATTTTCATGTAAAAGACTGTTTCCTATTAAAAAGTTTAAGATAGAAAGATGCCATTATTAAATGGCCTAGATAAAATAACAAAATAAGAAAAAGGTAATTCTTAAATTAAAAGTATTAGAGGTTCATGTGATACATGCCATATTTGTTTCTTTTAGTTTATATCAAATATCTTAGCTCAATGAAAATGCACAAAATACTTTAGAGCAAAATAATGAAGTTTTCAGTAAAATCTAATGCTTAAGATATACCAATAAAATATATTTAAGAACTAATAGAATTATGTATATTTATGTGTATATTTTAAACCATTTCTGCCATAACTGCCATTTATTTTTATTTCTATTATTTTTTTCTATTTAGAACTTTATTGAGGTATAATTTACATGAAATAAACTTCATGATAAATAAAGTGTACAATTTGATAAGTACGGACAGATGTGAAACCTTCACCTAAAAGTTCCTTGTGTCCCTTTGCAGGCTCCCTCCCTTCCTCCACCCTCAGGCAACCCTTAATGTCATAGGGATTAGTTTGCACTTTTCAGATTTTTATATAAATGTAATCAGACAGTATGACTCTTTATGTGTAGCTTCTTTCAATCAACAGGATTTTGAGATTCATCCACATTACTGCCTATATCGAGTTTGTTCTTCTTTTATTGCTAAGTACTCTGAATATGCAGTTTTAAAATTCTTTGATAAACACTGAAAAGTACAAACTTTTTAAAGTGAGGCAACAGCTTTAAGTGATGAGAACACATAGATTATACGTATTGGAGAAATTATTTTTTAACTAGTTAAAACTTTTCAACTGTATGGACTGTTTTAAACTAGTAAAACTATTCCAAAATATCTCTTATGCAACTATTTAAAATTTGAACTTGGTAGTCAAAGTTGACAAAAACTGATCTAAACAGCTATCATTCTGATAGCTTTAAGGGTCTATGCAGTCCATTATATACATTAAATCCAGCTTCTTATAAGTAGTGGAAGCACATTTTTTTAAGTTCAATGTATGGGATTCACAGGTAACACATTCCATAATACTATATTACCTAATATTGAGTCATAAGACTCACAAAGAAGTGAATTGGTAATATATAAACATGACCAAAAATACCAGATACCTTTATTACATAAAAGCAAAATAAATTTGGTGGTTCTACAAAAATTTTCCAAGCCCTGAAAAAAGTACCAAGCTCGTATCATTCTTCTATCCTAATGCAACATAAAAAATAAAGCTGCATGGAGATTTTAAAAAGTGGAATTTTAAAAAATGCAATGAAAACAAGGGAAGAAATGAAAAGAGATCAGAAAAACCAAAAAGGAGATAAAAACCAAGAATCCAAGTGAAGGAAATGATGAATAAGAACTTCAAGGAATCTTTTACAGAAATGGAGTGTGTGTGTGTGTGTGTGTGTACATATATATACATTCTTTTAAAATTTCCTTACCTTAATTTCCTTTCCATGTTTCTGCTTTTCACATCTGATTAACCAATTATCATTCCCCCTGTCTTTCAAAACAACAACAAAAAATCTGTTACTTTGTTTTTTATGGATATCACAGCAAACAAAAAAATCTAGTCACCTCTTGATTTTCAAGATTTTCATTGGTTATCTGTGGCATGTGTTTACATATTAAAGGCTCTAATCTAACACATACAAACAAAAAAATATTCATAAATGATAACTAACACTGTTGAGGGTAAACTTGGTCAAATATTGTTGTAAGTGCTTAACATGTATTAATTCATTTATTCTCACAATCACTCTGTGAGGTAGGTATAATTATTGTCAAGAACTATTAAATCAAGGATAATTTCTCTATCCTTAGGAAGAAAAAGCATCTACCCCTATGACCAGGCAAATTTCTGGACAGGCTCTCACCTAATGTCTATGTAGGCGTATTCTAGACTCTATACTAATTTTAACATTAACTTAAACCACATTAATTAAGGAGGTAGATCTAGAAAAATATATAATGTTTGTTCAGAAACCAATATAAATGAGCAAACATTTTTGAACCCGTGGTTCTCAAACTTCAGAGTGCATCAGAATTACCCAGAGGACTTGTGTAAAACACAAACTGCTGGCCCCCATATGCAGAGTTTCTGCTTCAGTAGGGCTGGGGTGGGTTCCAAGAAGATGCACGTGTAACAAGTCCCCATGCAACGCTGACCTTGACAGGCCAGGGAACCACATTTGGGAACCACTGTGTTATATTATCCACATCATTGCTCCCTTCCAGCCCATAAAAAATTAAGAGTTTAATGTATTTATAGACTGCACTACGTCACCTAAGTCAAAATAAGCACCTAAAATAATTTACACAATTAAGTTTTAATCATTCATATATGCAGACAACATTTCGAAAAATTGGCTTTGTCCTGCTGCCGAGAAACAGCTCACTAGGGATGGGAACTGCTCTCCAATACAGTAGCAATTCTGCCAGTAGAGTCTACTACATCTCCGCTTTCTAAGGCAGGTAGAGGAAACATGGCCTCAAGACTTCATCAAAACGTATGTCTTTGATTTAGATAACAAGAGTTGAATATGGTTTGAAACCTAAAAAAATTTGAGTGAACGAAGAAGAGAACTTCAATACCTGTATTTCTGATGATGTAATCCAAAATAACTAATCTTTCAAACTGTGACTGAAATTGTTTTCTAATATTCTCAGGTAAAGGGTCAGCTTCAAATTTCCTAAGCCAAAATTCAGCCTCCTTGTAACCTTCAACAAATAACTGAAAGGAACCAATCTATAATTTTAAGAACCATAGTTAGAAAAGAAAGTACAAGAACAAAGGTATTATTTTTTTAATTTCTCAGCAGTATTTTCAATAAATATATAAACACAATAAGAAAAATAGAATGGTTAACGCTAATTTAGGTAAGCCACATTTATCAAGAACACTATTTTTATACACTAATTTAAAATAATCATACGAAGAACACATAGCAAACAAAAAATTCTCAACCTTAGACTTTCAAGAAGCATAGCAGCTATTTTAGGATAAATGGTATTTCTATCACTAAAATTGCTAGCTGTTAACATTAAAAAATTTATTAAAGGAAATACAAATTTAAACAGTACATGGCACACAGGTAATGGATAACTTTGTTGGCCTCATAAATACAGATAAATCACCACAAAGAAAATGTTTCTCCTCCTAACACTTTATGTTCTTGTTGGCATGCAAGTTTAATGATTTCCTAAAGGTTTTCTCTGAAACACTTATAATTAAGTCCTAACAGTCATAAATATGGAAATAATATCTTTTTTGAGTCACACTTATTCCGTCATACCCAAAGAGTTACAGGCCTTGTAAAATTTTCAAACTTCTTGATTACTTGGAGTACAATTTTAAAAACAAGTTGGGTTGACCATGAATTTCTACTCAAAGTCTTTTATCTAGATAAATACACAGCTACAATAAAGCAACAAAATCGCAGGTCAAATATGTGTTTAAAAAAAATAAAGCCTAGAGCTTTTCCTAAAATGCCTTTCCCATTAACTCTCCCCACCCTTGCTTATTAGCTAGCTGCTAATCATCCCTTTGGTTTACTTAAAAGTGATTAAAAAAAATCTAATATGTAGTGAGTAAACATAGTTACTACCATTTACTTTACCATATGTCAAGTACTTGACATATATTTCTTCATTTTATCTGCACAACCCTAAAAGGTAGTTTTTATCATTTCTCTCCCCTTACCCTCTCCTTTTATAGAAACTGGGG
Source organism: Rhinolophus sinicus (assembly GCF_057876585.1). NCBI lineage: Eukaryota > Metazoa > Chordata > Mammalia > Chiroptera > Rhinolophidae > Rhinolophus > Rhinolophus sinicus. The sequence continues at coordinate 198,564,294 of NC_142501.1, forward strand.
CTTGGAGAGTAAGGAATTTGCCGAAGGTCTCAGAGCTAAATGGTGGAGAGGCTGGGAGTGAAACCTAGGTCTGATTCTTGACCTGTGCTTTTAGCCATTCTTTATAAAGCTTCAGATTCAATCTCCTCTTAGACACATTTCCTAGCCCTCCAAACTGGGTTAGACATCCCTCCTCTATTCTCTCTGAGCTTCCTGCACTTAACCATCCTAACTACTTTATCACATTGCATTGACATTGCTTCTTTACTATAAGCTCTTTGAAAATGAAAAAACTGTTTTCTTTACTGTTATATCCACAGCCCTCAGCACAATCCCCAGCACATGGAGCTAAGTAATAAGTGCTGAACTGTCTCCCAAATAAAGCTCATCACAGTAACTTACCTTAGGAGGGAGTCCTATCCGATGAAATTTTCTACCTACTTTTGGCACTTTCTCTAAAGCATACTTTTTGCCTCTAGATTTTGCACGGTCAATTGCACTGTAGTTAAATGTCTCACTGACAAGCCAAACCACCTAGAAATATATGGTTTAGAAAAATGGTTATTAGAATTTGCATGATGGTATTTCTATTCATGTATACTATGAACCCACTCTAATGCTGCAAATTAACAAAGTTTAATCCTATATTAAATGCCTCAGAGAATCTAAAATAGAAAGGCTAAGGGTTTTGCAGTCAGTGAAATGGCACATCTTTCTCTCTGAAAGAGGCAGCCTAAAATTGGCCAGTGGAAGAAAGAAGGAATAGTCTTGAAATGCAGAATTAGGAATGAATATTTTGAGGAAGTCTTCAAGTAAAAATGTATAAAGGATAAAAAGAAAAAACAAGTCTTTTGAGCACATTTGTTATCTCTACCTTCAGCAGAAAGTCTAGATCTCTGATCTTTTTATCTGCTTTCTAAATGCTAGTTCTTTTTCCTTCTTGTTAGCATCATCTCAGCTCACGTGTGCAAGAGATACTCACTTGGATACTTTGTGAATCCACACTAGAAATAATTTATTCTCTCTCGTGACTCTGGATTACCAAAAAGGGGGATCACTTTAGGCTGTGTCATTAGAAATAGTACTAACATGTTCACAGAGAAGTAGGCTGTAAATTAGAAGTCCATGACCTAGAAGAAATTCTCCTTTACCCTTGTTTTAGGTACAATGCCCAGATGAAGCTTTTCATCCACAAGGGAGGCAGCAGCTTCGGAAAGGTATCCCTGGTTAGGAACCAAGCAGCCTCTGCCGAAGCAGCAAGGGCAGCAGACCTTATGAACATATTTGGTCCATTTTGGATTCAGTTGACCATAAGGCTCTTCCGATTTGGGTTTAAATACACCAATAATTTTCTATAGGGAAACAAATATAGAAATTTTATTAGACTTTTAACAGATAGAGATAATAATCCATAAACTACATTCTGATAAATCTTTTGTACTTTTTCCCACCACAGATTTGGACATAAACCTTAAATATTAAAGAGATTTAGTTCCAATCATATTTTTATATTCATTCTCATTCAACAGTCTAAAATCGATAATCATTTGGGCTAGTGATTTTCAAACTGTGTTCTGAGAAACCCTAGGGGAAGGTGAGAAGGGAGGTGAGGGCAGGGCTCTAAGAACTCATGCCACTTAACCAGTGAGGCTCTGATTCCACCTGTTTTATATTACTGGACTTCCAAGCTATGAGAGGATTCTACTGATTTTAAAATGTGTGAAAACCACTATTCTAGGTCAAACAGTATTATTCTTCAGTATTTATCCAAATTACATGTTTGTTTATTGTCTACAAGAGCAGGAACTTTCTTAGGACTGTATCCCAAGTACTCAGAACAGTACCTGACACATGGCAGGCATTCAAGCATTTGTTGAATGAATAAATCCAATGACATAAAGTGGTCTCTATACAAAGATAATGAAAAAGATAAAATACAAAGGTAATGACAGGATATAGTTAACACCTACCAGTATGTTGTCCGATTCTCTTACCTTAATCTTTCCATTATTTTTTTATGAACCCATTTAAAATAAATTCTCTCCTCTTAAAGAACTTTTTCCTCATGGATGTCTAAAAGTCTATAATCTTTACTACTGCTCTGATAAAATATATTCATATTAAATTTAGGGGCTGAATTATCCTTAGATAAGAAATAAAAATCTTATTATAATTTTGAGTATATAATTGCTTTATAAATACAATAACGTCTGAGCCACTAGTAAAAAAGTTAACAAGAACAAATTGAGAAATCAAACTCAGAATAAACGTTGAGATTGACATTACCTACATATATGCTTAAACCTCAAAAAAGACTATGTTTTAATATGCAACTTCAATCTTTACAAAAAATATCTGGATGAAATTATAATTTTTCTTCCTCTTGAAAAAGATACTGCTGGCTATGCATTATTCAGAAAGCTTTCAGAAGTGATAACATCGATTTCTGAAAAATTCTAGACTAAGTGGAACAAAATCCCATATCAGCTTCTCTTTCCTGCCCTAGAATTCTACTTTGGTTCATTTCACTTTGTCACATTCCAGCGCCTGCAAACTTCAGACTTCCCAGGCTCCTTCTCTGATATAATGCAGGAAAAAAAAATTTTCTAGGGTAAAATATACCTTTGAAAAAAATCAAGCACTTTGGAAATGACATTAAACAGGTTTTGAAAGTTTAAACTTCTACTTTCCTTGGCTAATATGGTTATAGACTACTGTAAGGTAAGGACTTATGAATATAAACTCAATAAATCTATAGCTAAATATGAGTATTCAATAATTCAAGTGGTTGAAACCAAATATTAAAATAATAGAACAGTAAACTATGACTTCAAATAAATAGCTCTATTTCTAAATAGTAGAGTGCTTTCGTAAAAAAAAAACAACAAAACAAAACAAAATTGACCTTTATTTCTGAAAAGAGGGTGCAATCAGATTTATTAGGAAAATATCTTCAGAAACTCACAATGACTTCACATTTAAACTAGTGATTTCCAAAATTTGTGTTATATATAGTAGGTCTATGAAATTCTCACCCTTTTAGGATCCTTCACAAAGTAACTTCCACTTGAACCTTGAGAGATTCTTTCTGGAAAAACTCCAAATTCTATTGCCTGCTCCGCTTTCAATACAACATCAGCAAATTCTGGATCATCCAAGAATGTATTCAACTCTGAAGAACCAACAATTATTGCAGTAAGAAAATCAATGTTGGTGATGGAAAGAGAACTGACTCTGGGTGGTGAACACACAATGTGAGATATAGATGATGTAATACAAAATTGTACACCTGAAATCTATGTAACTTTACTAACAATTGTTGCCCCAATAAACTTTAATTAAGAAAATCAATGTTAATATAGTACATGAAGAAGAAAACCCAGCTATGAGAATGCTCATGATATGGACCTGTAATAATGGATTATGTCAATACCATTAGAACATGAAGGTACAGAAAATTGTAATCAAGTACTGTTACGGGCTGCTTTGATCCTTTTCGCCCCATTAATCCCACTTGTCTTTGAGATTCAAGTAATGACACATGGAAAACAAGACCCCTATTTGTTGGAAAAAATCACGTTACTGCCTCACAGTACTTTGAACTGCTCTCCAGCAGTGATTTCTGTCCTCCATCCTCCCTCAGCTCCAACTGCAAACACGTAGTCATACCTCAGATGTGTCGTTACCAATACGTGCAACTTCTCCATACTTTCCATTTCAAGCAATTTCTATCCCTAGTTCACTCTCTGGCAACCTGAACCCCAAAATCCTTCCATCCCACTAGGAACTACAAAGCATTGACCTACTATGTTGTCACTGACCTTCACCCCCTTTGTGTCCTTACTTCCCTCTTTGATGAGCTTAAATTATGACCAATCATCATATAATAAGTCTCTTCCTCTCTCTCCACATCATGGTCACCTTGAAAAATCTCAATCCTGGTTAAATCCAACTGTCTGCTGACTATGCCTGTACACAGACAGCTGAAATGACAAGAGAAACACACACGCACACAATGCCTGGTCTCACTTTAAATCCATTACCACAAACTTCAGGTGGGCCCTTCATGCTGCCCAAGGAAGCATACTGTATTTCCCCGGACAATCAGCTCTAATGCGTCTTTTGGAGCAAAAATTAATATAAGACCCGGACTCATATAATAATTGCATAATAATAATAAGACTAGGCCTTATATTATAGTAAAATAAGACCGGGTCTTAAATTAATTTTTGCTCCAAAAGTCGCACTAGAGATGATTGTCCGGCTAGGTCTTATTTTCGAGGAAACACGGTACTACATTCCTGTTATGGACGGAATGTTTGTGCTCCCCTAAAACATGTTGAAGCCCTAATCCCCAACATGATCATACTGGGAGATGGGTCTTTCAGAGGTAATTTGGTTTAGCTGCGGTCATGAGGCTAGGGCCCTGTAAGGAGATTAGTGCCCAGAGCTAGCTAGCTAGCTCGCACTCTCTCTATTTCTCTCTCTCTCCCTCTGCCATGAGAGGACACAATGAGAAGGCGGCCATTTGCAAGTCAGGGAGAGAGCCCTCACCAGAACCTGACTATGTTGGCTCCCTGGTCTTGGACTTCCCAGCCTCCAGAACTGAGAGAAGTAACTGTCTGTTGTTTCAGCCACCCCGTCTACGGTATTTTGTTATGGTGACCTGCACTAAGGCAACTCCCCTGGTACACAGACTCTCCTGCTCTTCTGGACAACTATCTCACACCCTCACCTCTCCTCAAATTCCCAGCACCTCCTCTCTCTCAGCAGATGATCTAGCTTCCTATTTCACTATGAGAAGCAATCAGGAGAAAACTATCATTATCCCTCAGCACCGTATCTACCCACCCACACCCTCTCCCTTCTGTCTGTTACCACAGTTCTGTTCAAGTTCTATGACCAACTCTTCCATTCTGTGTACTAGACCCTATCTCAGGGGCTGCTCCAGGATATTTCTTCAGCAATTTATCCCTGCATCAAAATTTCCCTCTCTATTGCATTCTCTTACCCTCCACATCCAATCCAACAGCAAGTTATACAGCATTGCCTTAAATAAATATCCAGAATCCACCATCTCTCACCATCTTCATCCCTTCCCTGCAAATTAGGTCACTATCGGCTCTCACCTAGGACATTACAAGTCTATCTGATCTCCCTCTTTCATCTGTGCCCTCTCTATACTCAACAGAGAGGCTATAGTAATCCTTTTAAAATAAATCAGATTAACACTCCTTTGTACAAAACAGACCAATGGCTTCCTGTCTCAAAGAAAAAGTCCAGGTCCTTATAATTAGCCCCAAGACACTATCCAATCTCCTCTAACCTCCAATTTGCTTTTTTTGTTTAGCACTTATCACCTAACGTATAACTTATTTAGTGAGCTCCCGGAAGACAAGGATTTCTCTCACCGCTGTATGCCCAGAACTTTTACAGTTCCTGGAACATAACAGGCACTCAATAAACTCTTGCTGACTGAATTAATAATTAATAATTTAAAGTGAAAGACAAGCCAAAATTACTCTGGAAGGCATTTAAATACTACATGCACTCAATATTATAAAAATCCAAAACAAACTTTCCTTACTTAAAAATTTGCCTTAATTCAGACAGAAACAAAACTGCTGTTTACTAATTTTTAAGTCTGTGCTAAGAAATACTACAGAAAGTGCTACTGGGCATATTTAACCTACTTAAAAGAATAAATAATCCTAGTATTTTAATCAAGTCTATACAATTGATATGTTAATTCCAAATCATTTTTTAAACTATTTTTTTAATTGAGGAACAGTGCATTTCTCCAGGGCCCATCAGCTCCAAGTGGTTGTCCTTTAATCTAGTTGTGGAGGGCGCAGCTCAGCTCTAAGTCCAGTCACCATTTTTCAATATTTAGTTGCAGGGGCGCAGCCACCGTCCCATGCGGGAATTGAACCGGCAACCTTGTTGTTGAGAGCCCGTGCTCTAACCAACTGAGCCTTCCGGCTGCCCCTACGGCACCTCAATGGCAGCTCTTCAATCTAGTTGTGGAGGATGCAGCTCAATCGAACCAGCAACCCTGTTAAGAGCTTGCACACTAACCAACTGAGCCATCCGGCTGCCCCCAAAATCATTCTTAACTATCCCATGAAAATCCTTAAGAATGGAGGGAGAAATTTTGTCTTTCTTGTTTATTGTGTATGTGTATCCCTAGCACCTAAGAGAGTGGTACTTAATAAATATTGAATTGAATAAATATATTATTTATGTGCTAGAATGTGCCAGTAATCATTATCATTAGTCAAATGATATTTCTTCTAGGTCAGAGCTCTTAATAATAAGAAACAACTTGAAAAGTTATGGATTTCAACCTTGCTTCCAGTCTAGTGTACTTTCCATAGTACATTACCAGCAGGCGGTCTTTGGGCCAATGTTCAAACATTTTCAAAGACAGATCACTCCTTTCTTCATGCTATTGTTTGCTTGAAAACATATATAAACTTTTTCCTTTACCAGAAGTATGTCTCCTGTAGTGTCACCCAATGTCCTAGACATCTCATCTGGAACAAAACTCTACCTACTCCTTTCTTCCCAGGGATGGTCCTTCAAATAGCTGAATATCATTTCATGATCCCCCAAGTCTCTTTATTCTGCGTCTCCTTCCATACGGAAGTGTTTTCAGGCTTTTCAGGACCTGAGTTGCCCTCTCATTTCATGCCTCAGTTTTTCAATGTTACTTCCTTAAAATATGGTCTCCAGAATAGAGCAACTCATTGCAGACAATAAAGACATCGCTCAGTCTTGACACTACACCAAAATAAGAAGCACTTCAGTATTTTATCAGTTGTTTAAGAATCCTTTTCATATTTCTAATTCATACTGAAATGCCTAAACTCTTGGACTCTCCCATCTTGTACTTGAGCATTTTTTTGGGAAACTATGTGCAGCCTTTGACGTTATTTCTATTAAATGCTATCAAATTGCTTTATGGGTGAAGCTTTATGAAATCTTCATAGAACCTGCCTATGTTGCTCTCATGCAGCCATGATTATACTCTGAATACTTAATAATTCAGTTTCAGCCAAAAGCAGATCAACAGAATCATTCCTATCAAATCAGCCAGCATGTTCTCAATCCTTTTTTTAACTTATCCCTTGTTGAGCAACTCTTTTGGATAAATGAGATAATCTCCCCCCATGAAAATGGGCATTCTTTGAGATGGCCTGGATTTATCACACAATCAAGAAAGGGATTTAAAAGACAACTGGTCCTACTATCTAATTAATGCCAGAAGCAAAGGGTACATATCAACTATTTTAAAATCAAAGTAATTGTATTTTAGTAGATAATTTTTCTTTAACTGACTCATAACTCACATTCTACAACTTTCTTCATTTTACTTAGATGTACATTTGGCAATGAGTTTAACTTGGGGACACCCCCAAAAGGTACACTGCTTCAAGCTATATATACTATGGAGATTTGGTTTGAAAATTGACTGTCACTGTTTGGTTTGATTTTTTAAATAGCTGAGGGACATGGTCAGTTACATTTTCAATTTTTTCAGTTAAAATGACTAACACCCCTTTTAAGCAATAAAAATGGGGTTTATTTTGTCTCAAAGAATATTTAAATTTTCTAAGAAGAATCTCAATTCTCCCTCTGTGTACTCCCTTTGAGTCTCCTCTAAGAAGACTCAGTAGATTTCTAGTGAAGTTCTAGTTCTGCTCAAGCTTCTCACTTTTCACAAGACATGGAGCCTACCTTCGAACCTTTGCCCCTGCTATTCTCAGGCAGATGCCGAGCTGCCTTCCCAGCGCTAATCCTAAATTCATTCTTTGACTCCATCTGATCACCTGCAAAGCTATCAAACAAAATGATATGGGTTCCCGGAGGGCAGAGATCTTTGTTTTGTTCTCTGATATATCCCAAGTGCCTAAAACAGTGCCTGGCACATAGGAGACCCTGAAGAAATTTGAGTTCACAAACTATCCCTTGAATCACACTTAAAGATTATTACTGGTCCTTTAACAAGTGGAAATTGAAAATGGAATAAGAGAATCCACAGTATAACCTTTTATATTAAGTTGGTGCAAAAGTAATTGCGGTTTTTGCAATTATTTTTAATCTTTTAAACTGCAATTACTTTTGCACCAACCTAACAGTATTAGGTAAGTATGCATGGTAACTTAACAAGTTCTCATTTTAAATAAATAAATCAAATGAACTCTTCCTCACTTGAGGGTTGGGACTATAGCTTACCCACTAAACACAACATTTTCTAAAAAAGTAGCTGGCTCACAAGTTTGGTGATTTGAACCCTGCGTCAGTGCTATTCATCCTACGAGTCTCAAATTCGATGGCACTTGCTCTGCTAAGTCTTCCGTGACCCCTAAATCTAGGGCATGGTTCAAATGGAACCCTCAGCCTGCCCCATCCAAGTAGCCGTTTCATCTGTTAGAACTGTTTTAACTGACCGACTCCTCCATTAGGCTACAAAGCTATGTGGGGACAAGGCTGGCCTGGACGTCCATGTCATATCTGGTCACCACTGTTTCCCCAAGGCCTCCATTTCCATTGGCACCCAGCAGGCGCTCAAACATTTCATGAATGCTGTATCGCTGCAATAAATGGAAAATAGAGAATAGGTGGATTCTAATTAGTGGTTGAGGAATAATCTCTGACACATCGCTGCTTACTACCTTTCAAAAGCTCAGTTATAGAGGATCGTCAGACACGTTAGGACATCTACTCTTCTAACACCTTCCTCTAAATCAAGGCAGATTAGCAGCATTTGAATCTAGACCCACCAATACTGATAGCGCCACCCATTAGAATTACTGCTATTGAAGTGGGCTTCTGGGAAGTTAGATGAATACTACAGTCACTTTTACTACAAAAATATTCTTTAGCATATAGTCTCCCCTCCAAGAGAACACGTAACAGGTTATCCTTTGTTAGTTCTGTTTTGGTTCAAATAACCAGTTTGTTTTAACTTTATGGACAATAATTGTGTTTCTCTCAAGTTGACTGCTCAATAATCTTAAAAATCAAGTATGTGGGCTGCCTGCATCAAGTATCTGACGTGCACTTTGTGTACTTATTCCAGCCTCCTAACATAAATCTTATGTTATCTCATTATCCTTATTTCCCATTCTCATCTTTCCTCCTTACTTTTAAATGATTTTATTTTGTTCCTACATTTTATAAGCCACCATTAATTACTAAATGGCTTACAAATATACACTTCCTTTTACTTTGGTAGCTCTTTGTGAATTCTAACACTGTTCTCTAATTGTTAGGCTCTCCAACAAATGTGATTTAAGTGCTCCTGGTTTGTATTAACTGGGACCTTGGAGAAGTCACTTCACCTCTTTATGCTTCTTTAAAATGAAAATAAAAAATAGTACTCACTTCACAAGGTTGGTTATGATTAATATATGTGAAACGCATAGAACTATGCCCTGCATGTACTGTTACATAGGTATTAGCTATCGCCATTTTTATTACTCACCAATTCACTAATTAAAATGACAATAAAAACAAGGAATGCCACTAATCCTTATACTTTGACATTGATCCAACACCACTGTGTTTATGCTGGTTCTAGACTTTGTCAAATGCCTTGTTCAAGATCACAGACACGACATTCTTCCACTGGCTAAAGTACACAAATAACAAACAAAATAGTCACAAACGATGTTAATGTTAAACTAAAGGCAAGAACTTCTTGGAACCAGAGAGGTGGCTTCATGGAAATTGGATGTAAAGGACAAAGGAAGTTAATGGGCTCACTGAAAATAAACTTAAAAATCTAGTTACACAGTCATAAACTTTTTAAGAGACTGGTTTGAAATTTTTAACATAGTTTTTACAATTCAAAGCTATTTTTAAATCCATTAAAAATGAGATCTCTATAATAAATAACCAAAGGTAACCATTATTTTATAACACTTGGGGATCTGCAGAAAAATGGAAAAAGCGCAGCACATGAAGAAAGAACTAGGTTCAGTCCTGGCTTTGTCACTTTCTGGACAGGTAGTTAACTTTGGCTGATCTCTGAAATTCTGTAACTACTCGTCATTACAGTTTTATCCATTTTCAATCCTCACAAGGATGAGGGTAACAACTAACTTGCTATGCTGTTGTGAGAATCAATGAAATACACACACAAAGATCTTCAACTATAAACTGTGATATAAGGTATTACCATTAAAAAAGGCAGGAATTCTCTTTAATAATGCATTTGTATTTTGAGTACTATATCCCCCGTTTTATTTTTTCTAGCCTTATCTGTTTACAAAACCTCACTTTCACAGAAATGCACTCTCAAGTTTTAAAATATAGCTACACAGGTAACTCTGGGGTAGAAAAAGGCAAGCTAGCCACTTGGATCTTAGCCTTTTCACAAACTGGATTCTAGGTAATATCGTACAAATTATCAGCGTAGCTAGGTGAATGTGGGTCCGTTTGTGATCTGGTTCCAACTTCTTGTTTGTCCCGTTAAATGTACCGTCAATGCATCCATTAGCTAACATAGTAATGGCAGTTGACCTGCATAGCTGATGGGTTTGCAAAAGCTTTATTTGTGAAACCCTTGAATTGAAAAATCCGCTTTCCTTAGGCCTCTCTGATTTATCTACTCTAGAATGTTTGTAAGTTTAACTGCAACTTGAATAATCTATCTAAATATTCTATCTAAAATTATTTAAACTACGGAAGACCCATTAATTAGTGTATTAGTAGCAGCACATGTAATATCCAGTATTAATGAAAACTACCTTGTCTGTGGCTTTTCTTTGAGCTGTAACATATGGAGAGATCTTTCAGGCATACTGCACACACCATCTCATTTAAACCATCCTAACCACCAGCAAACTTTAATCACAATTTTACTAACTAGCCTGTCTCATCTCTAGCTAGGACGCTTACAGGTCTACTCTATTTTACTATCAAATTAGCCTAACTCCACTCGACAAGCCAAAACACTCGCTTTTTTTAAAACAAATATCCATGCTTACAGTAGCATGCCTCAATTTTACTTTCAATATCATTTCAATTACCCTCTCTTTCACCTGAGGCTATCAGTCCGCTTAATAATTAAAGTGTCTTGTTTTTTTCTTTTTTAAAGTGTAAGAGTAGAAATGAGTCAAGCAAAAAAAAAAAAAAAAAAAAACTTTACGAGAGATAACGGGTACAGAAATTCAACTGCCTCTGCCTCCTCTGGCTAACGTCACAATAACAACATTTAATAGCATTAGTTTTTGAAACGTGTCCCAGTGGCAGCTGGATATTCTTGCTGTATATCTTGCAAATTCACAACTCGGGGAACTTTGCTAGTTCAGGGTTCTTAATCCAAAACTCAAGTCCAAACTTGAGCAAACAGCTTACGTCATTTTACAGTGTTAAGTTTTCTTCGGTGTCTGATTCCAAAAGTTTAGGCTCACTCTTTAGGGAGGCCTCAAGGATCAGTCTAATGACAACCATAGGCCTTAGGTGCAGTAAGTCTACCGCTCCTGGAAAAGGTGCGAGCAAACGGGAGAGCAGGAGAGAAAGGCAAGGTGTTTGACCAGCGGCTGGCCCCTAGGCCTGTGCTCCGGACGGGATGCCTGGCGAACTGCCTTTCCTACTAGGCAAGTGCTAGTGAGAGACAGAGGGAGCCGGGGACAGGGCGGGCGCCCGGAGCGGGAACCCGGGGAGCGGCGTGAATCGGGGGCTGAGCGCCGGCAGCGGCGACAGGCGCCCTGGGAGGCCCGCGGGAGAAGGGAAGAGCCGGGTCGCACCTGAACACGTGGGGCGGTCCCAGTCCAAGTCGGTGGGCGAGCTCCGGAGGAACCTCACGCCCCGGGAAGGGCTGCGGGGCGCGTCCCTGGGCGGGAGCAGCAGTTCCTTGTCGCCGGCCTCGCCCGGAGAGCCCGCACCCTCCTCCCCGGCAGCCTCCACCAGCCTCACGGCGGTCCCCGGGGCGCCCTTCCGCGGCTGGGCCCAGGCGATCCGCGGCAGCAGCGGCTCCCGCTCCTCATCCTCCTCCTCGTCCAGGCTCCCGCCCCCCGTGGCTGCCCGCCGCCCGGGTTCGGAGGATTCCGCCATGACCTCCTTCTCTGCCTTCCGCGCTGACACGGCTCAGAGAAGCAAGGTGCCCGGGTCTGGCCTCGGCATCGCGGGGGACCGGAGCCGCTGGATCCGGTCGAGGCCACCTCACACACGGGCTGGTCCGCTCCACGCCCGCCCAGTGGTTGCCCCGCCCCACTTTTGGCCGCGACCCACCTCACACCGCCTAGCGCCTGCGCAGAAAGGGCCCTGGCGGCAGTGGGCGGGGCGCGGGCTGGGCGTGGGGCTGTCACCTGCCTCGAGCACCCGGAAGCTGCGAGGGGTAGGGGTGGGGGGCGGTGTTGCTCCTACTGGAACGCAGGGGTCAAAGTTTAACTTAACCTCCAGAGTGCGCCTCTTCATCCTGTTAGCCTCTCTCTCTCAACCGCAGAATTCTCACACTTTACCACAGTTTGTACCTATATATTTTTTTGTATGACTATTTAACATTTATTTCCCACTCTATAAGTTCAGGAGAGCAGGGATCACGTCTTTTGTTCAGACATTCCTGATATTGGTAGTTTTTATTTCCTTTTTTTCTGACTAATCTAGCTAGAAGTTTATCAAATTTTTTAATTTTATCAAAATCTATCTCTTGATTACATTGATTTTGTTTTCTAGTTCACTGACTTTTGCTCTTTATTATTTCCTTCATCCAATTAATTGGGATATGATTTCCTCTTTTTTTAATAGTTGCTTAGAGTAGCTTGGATTATTAATTCTGGACCTCTATTTTTAATTTTTTAATATAAACTTTGTTTTTAAATAAAGCTATGCATTTCCCTCTAAGCACTGCTTTATCTGCATTCCACAATATTTGATATTTTATTATTTCATTTTCATTCCGTTCAAAATAGTTTTTTATTTACCTTATAATTTCTTTTGACTCACTTCTTTGAAGTATGTTAAGTTCCAAATATTTGGGGGCCTTCCTAGATATTATTGGTTTCTAATTTAATTCTGTTGTGGCCAGAGAAGATACACTAAGATTTCAACCTTTTGAAAGCTATTGAGACTTATTTCATAACCCAGCATATTATTTACCTCGGTGTGTGCTTTAAATTCCATGTGTGCTTTTAAAGAAAGGTGTATTCTGCAGATAAATGGTTCTGTAATTATCAGGTGTTTCTATAAATATCAATTCAGTTAAGTGTTGATAATGTTGTTCAGATCACCTATATCCTTAGGGATTTTTAAATTTAGTTCTGTTGTTCACTGAGAGAAGGGTACTATAACTATGATTGTGGCTTTGTCTGCTCTCCTTTTAGTTTGGTGAGTTTTTGCTTTACGTATTTTGAAGTTATTAGGTGCATACACAGAATTTTTATATCTTCCTGATGATTTGACCCTTTCTTTTCTCTTTTCTCCTCTCTCTCTCTCTCTCTCTCTCTCTCTCTCTCTCTCTCTCTCTCTCTCTCTTTCCTACTTATCAACTGTCTCTCCTTATCTCTCTTAATACTCCAGGCTTGCAGTCTATATTGTCTGATATTAATGTAACCACTCCACCTTTCTTAGGTTTACTGCTCACCTGGTAAATCTTTTTCCACCTTCTCCCTTTCAATCTATTTGTGACTTTATATTTAATATGTATGTATCTCTTGTAGATAGCTTATAGTTGGTTTTTAATTTAAAAAAAAATTAAGTCTGATAATTTCTGCCTTTTAATTGTAGTTTTTAGTCTATTTACATTTAATATAATATTAATGTGGTTGGATTTAGATCTATCATTTTGCCATTTGTATTCTATTTGTTTCACCTTCTTTTTGTTCTTCTTTTCTTCTTTTCCTACTTTCTTTAAAGTTAATCAATATCTCTTCATATTTCATCTTAATTCCTCTATTGATCTTCTGTTAAAACTCTTTACATTATTTTTTACTGCTTACGCTGGTATTTACTGCATATCCTTAAATTATCTCAATGTTCTCAGACCTCATGTTGTACTACCTAACATAAAATGTAAGAATCTTGCAAAAGTGTAGTCCTATTTATCCCTCATCCTTTATGTTATTGTTGTAATATATATTAGACCGACATATATTTAAATACATTGAATACATTTTCTCCCAAACAATTACATGCCTTTAAAAGAAATTAAGAAAATAATGTATAGTCTTCTATATTTACCCACACATTTACCATTTCCAGTGCTTCTTAATCCTTCCTGTAGATCTAAGTTTCTATCAAAGTAGTATCATTTCCCTTCTCTCTGAAGAATTTTATAAAGCATTTCTGTAACGCAGATCTGCTGGTGATAAATTCTAAGTTTACGTTTATCTGAAATTATCTTTATTTCATCATTATTTTCAAGGGATATTTTCTCTGGATATAGAATTCTGGATTGATGTTAACCCCCTGCCCCACTCCAAGTTCAACTCTAAAAATGTAATTCTGCTATTCTCCAGCCTTCATCGTTTCTGAATCATATCCCTTCACCCACCCACCCAATTTGTATTGTCATTTTCTCTAGTTCCCTTTAAGATTTTTTCTTTAACTTTGGTTTTCAATAGTTTGATCATGATATTCTTGGTATGAATTTCTTTATATATATCCAGTTTGAGTTTTGCTTGGCTCCTAGAATCTGTAAATTTATGTCGTCCACCAAATTTGGGTAAATCTCAGCCATTATTTTTTCAAACATGTTTTTCTGTCCCATTCTCTCTTTCCTTTCCTTCTGGGGTTCCTATTACATGTGTATTTGACTCCTTGATATTATCCTGAAGGTCAGTGTGAATCTGTTCATTTTTTCCAATAGATTTTCTCTGTTTTTCATATTGGATAATTTCTCTTGTTTTTAAATTTGCCAACCCTTCAGCCATTTCCAATTAGCTATTAAACCCATCCAATGGATCTTTTATTTCAAATGTTGTACTTTTCAGTTTTAGAATTTCTATTTGGTTCTTTTTCTTTTTTTTTTTTTTTAGAGTTTCTCCATCTCTGTTATTTTCCATCTGTTAGTTCATTATGACTTTATTTTTTAAGTACTTGAATATATGTATAATAACTGTTTTAATGTCTTTGCTAATTCTTACATCTGAGTCATTTGGGAGTCAGTTTCTATTGACTACTTTTTTTCTGGACCATGAGTCAAACTTTCCTGTTCCTTTACATATCTGTTAATTTTTATTGAATACTGTATATTGTTGATAATATATTGTGGAGCCTATAGAGTCTGTTGTCTTCCTCTGATGAGTGTTGAAGTGTTCTGGTAGATAGTTAATTCAATGAGAGTCAAATTCCACCTGAAACTTCTGATCATTTCTTTCGGCTGTTGGTTTTTGCTGGGCTCTTTGGCGTATCCTCCAGGCACATAGATTTCAGGAATCCACCAAAGATTTGGGCAGAGTGTATGTGTAGATTTTGAAACTCTCTCCCTCCTTTTCAGGATTTCCCTCTTCAATTTCTAGCTGCTTTGGAAGCCCCAGAAATCATCCTTTAATTCCTTAAACCATTAAGACTGTGGCTTCCTTATTGAGTTCTAGCTGCCTTTCACAGTGCAAACTGAGTAGTGCTCTCAGATGAGAAAAAGTATGAGCATGAATCACACTCATTATATTTCAATTCTTTGAAGAGTGTCCATCCCTTCAATTACTGCCAGCCTACGTTTGATTACTTCTAGTGCCTTCATACATCACTTACCGATGGGGATATGTTCTGAGAAACGCATCATTAGGCGATTTTATCATTGTGTGAACCCCAGAGAGTGCATTTACACAAACCTAGATGGTATAGCCTATTACACTCCTAAGCTATATGGTATATAGACTATTGCTCCTAGACTATACACCTGTACAGCATGTTACAGTACTGTATACTATAGGCAATTGTAATGCATTGTACTATGATGTTACAACAGCTATGACATCACTAGGTGATTGGAATTTGTCAGCTCCATTATAATGTTATGGGACCACTGTTATATATGTGGTCCATCATTGACCAAAATGTCATTATGTGGCACATGACTGTAATTGTTCTTATATTTTATCCAAAGTTTATAATTTTATCCAGAAAAGGGTTAGTCTAATATAAATTCCTATGGTGTATTTTATTGGAAATGTATCTTTTGGTGAGACGAGTGGTGCTCTATTTTTTGTCAGTACTTCACATGTTAGTAGAGGAATACTACTGATTGCTAGATAAGACAGGATTCATCATCAGTTCTATTTGTAGTTTATGTTTTTATAGACATGAAGAGTGAGAAAATCTGTCCAAATAAATATGTGAAGATGGAAAACATCTTGTAATAGCAGTATCAAATCGTTGTTCTCCTTCCAAGGTATATGCTAAAAATCACATGGTACTCTATCACCAAAAATATTTTTTGTGATCTGTCATCAGGTACCTCATTTAGGTTCTCCTTTCTCAGTTTCTGGGAAGTATACCAAAAAGGCTTTTAAAAGACATTAAAATTTTAATTGTATATAACTTTTATTTCAAGGCACCTTATTTTTTAAACTCAGAGTTAAGAAAATAAAGATATTAACATTTCCACAACTTTTTGCCAATATATTATGTATTAAAATGCTTTAAGTATCTTTTTAAACACTTTAGAACTACAGATTTCTCTCATTCAATGTATGTACACATATAATTTAAAAGTTAATTGGCGAAGCCAGCTTTCATTATCAAATCAACCAGCCCAAACAGACTTTTTTCAATTCACATCAACATGTTAAAATACCCCGTGTCAGCATCTCAGTTTTGAATTCTAAGGCTCTGCTGCCTTCAGTATTTCTCACAGATACTTTCTTTACTTTGTTCCCATGGAATATTCCCTAAGGGGGTCCATTCTTTGATATTAGTGTTTAGAAGAGACAAAATCTTTTAACTTAAATGTGTCATCTCTCTACAACTTCACTCTACAATACCTATGTATACAGAACATTCTAACACAGGCCTAAATGTACCATGTCCAATATCACCATCACCTTTAATAAGAAAAGACATGAAGCACTGCTGATACTTTATGAGGCCTCTGTTAAAGGCGGCTTTGCCAACACCTGTATTTCAAATTCAATCTTTGTGGGAAGACTCAGGTTCTTTTATACCTGGGAGCAAGGAGCCACTAGAAGACTCAGGATAGGCATTCCAATACCAACTGGTGTACTATAATTCAGTTTTGGCACTAACCATCAGAGTTAGCACAGATCCCACAAGTTAAGGGATCAGTCTTCCATAAGACTGCCATCACTTCAGATGCCAGCCACACTTTGCAGGTCCCCAGGCCACCCCCATTTATGACCAACTGGCTACAAATTTGGGGGCTCTGTGACCTTCTCAGGTTCTATAATTTACTAGAAAAACTCACATAACTCAGCAAAGATTTCAAAGTTCTTGCCCTCAGGGAGATCATGATGAGATGGAACTTACAGATAAATGAATAGGCAATTACAATACAGTATGCTGAGAGCTGTGTGGAGGAAGTACAGGCTTCTATGAAAGCAAATAAGAGGGGCCAAGATTAGGAAAGGGGAGAGGCTTGGCTGATGTAAAATCTCACCCGAAATTTCTGGTACAAGGAAAGTTTCGCAGGACAGATGACATTTGGGTGGAGACTTGAGCGATGAGAAAGAACGGTTCATAGAAAGAATGAAGGAAAGGGTAATCCTGGCAGGGGGGCAGGTTGAGCAAAGGCTCCGAGAAGTGCTTGGTGTGCATTAGGCACTGGAGATCTTTGGGGAGCAGAGTGGCGGCGTGGAGGTGGTGAGAGGGGGAAGCAAGACACGAGGTCCTGAAGGTGGTCCAGGGCCTCACTGTGCTGCCTTTCAGTACAAATCTCATGCCAAAATGTTCAGCCCTCGGGCTGAAGGTCTTGATCACCTCATCCTTCTCTGTCTAGATGCCAGAGGGTGGATCATGACACAAAATGAGCTTAGAGATTTAGGAGACTTTCGGGTCTGGGCTGTATGGGTTAGAGTTCAGATTTAATTGGAAATTTGAGTCCAAAGCCTTCCCCAAAGGATCAGAACTTTTGTTTAAAGAGACATTTTAAACAAATGTTTGATTCCTCTAATAAATGAACTCAACATATAACCGTATAACACTGTTGAAGGTTAGTCTCAATCTTAGATGCATATACTTGCACTGAATGTTTTTGGAAATATACACGGAAGAGTGATAACTGGTTGCCTTTGGAGAGGGAATGGGAGAGTAGAGACTGAGGTGGGCACGAGATCTGCTTTCTCTCTATACAAGTGGCAGGACGATGGGGTGTCTTATTGGTCCTGGTTGAGCTCCATCAGCAATCCTGCTCCCCCCAAGACACCCCAAATGAATATATGCTGTAAGTAGAAAACCATGCTTACTAAGCAAACTCAGACTCAAGAAGGTTTCCTACCTCCTCTGTTCATTCATTCATCAAATGAATTGTGCCAGGTGCTATTCTAGTGCTGGGGAGAAAGTGTAAGGGTGACAGTAGACTTTCAAGGATTTAACAATCTAGCTTTTTTACTGAATCATAGTTTGATTTAATTTATTTTGTAGTTTATTATTTTTTTCCTATTCTTTATTTCTTTCCCTCACTGATGATTTAATTGCTCTGCTTTCCCAAGGCTACATGCATACCTCATTAATCTTGTTAATCAACAGAACACTAACTTGCAAGAAACTGAGTCAGCCCTCAGCCATCAGGATACTGGGAACAAGGCTGCAATTCTGGATGGTGATTTTCTGTCAGATGACGTATCAATCACCCCTAAGACCGGGTTCGAGATAACCATCGCAGAACAAACCAGACCCCTGGAGAGTCACATGACTAACTCCCCAGGCCCCAGGAGAGTCACATGACTAACTCCCCCTTTCCTTTGTTCTGTTTCTTCTTGTGTATGTATATAAAAACTTCTGACCATTCTAGGAACGAGGAAATGGCCTTTGGACAGGCGTCCGCTGTCCTCCCAGTATGCTAGCATTTTGAACAAATCTGCTTTTTTTTTCTACCAACCTTGTTTCTTGATTATTGATTTGTGAGCGATGAGCAGCTGAAACTTAAACCATTAAAAAAAAGAGTAAACACATCTCTTTTCTCATGAGTCTTCCATTCTCATGGGGGAGACGAACAACAACAAGTAACTAATAGCACATTAGAATGTAAAATGATGACAAATGCTATGAAAAAGAATAATGCAGGGTGAGTACTAAATGATGGTGGTGTGGGTGGGTGCACACTCTTTTATAGAATGGGTGGGCACTCTTTTATATAAGGTGGTTTTAGTAGGTTGAATAGTGGTTCCCCCAAAAGTTATGTCCATGTCAAATTCCCAGAACCTGTGGATACTATCTTATTTGGAAAAACGATCTCTGCAGATGTAATTTAGTGAAGGATCTTGCGATGAGATCATCTCAGATTATCTTGGCTGGTGCTAAATCCAATGACAAGTGTCCTTAGCAAAGAAAGGCAGAGAGAAGTTTTGAGACAAAGAGGAGAGGATACACAGGGAGGCAGATGTGACGATGAGGCACACGTTAGAGTGATTTGGCCACAAGCCGAGGAAGCCAAGGAATGCCAATAGCCACAAGAAACAAATAATTGTCAAACACTCAATGCAAGAATTGACAGAATTGAGGGTAAAAGTGATGGCTATTATGTTACTACTTGGGAGAAGAATGTTCCAAATACATGGCTACCTCTAAATCCCTTCTATATGGAAATTGTGAAGCTTCTATTTCTGCATACATTTTTTAGCTGTTGGACTTTTTTTTTAAATACATTAAAAATGATTTTTAGCACATTACAAGATTTTTATAACAATGAAAAAAAGGAACAAGAACTATCTGACTTAGGTGAAAGTCTTAATCAAAGGTGGTTGATATTTAAGGTTATGACTCAAGTGACATGCAATCCGTAAGCACGGAAAACAGAGAGAACACTAGCCTTTGAGTCAGTCTGACACTAGCCACTCGGTTGAAGATCTGTCTTGGCTTTGTTCAGCGAGCTGCAGTGGGCTTCTGCTTCACAGACTCTTCTTACCTTGAGAAAGCACAGAGATCCTTTAGATGAGCCCCCCAATCTTTGTATTCTGTTCCATTTCAACGTTTACATGTATATGTTGTGATTTGAATACAGACATATTTAGGAACAACTTAATTCCCACTTTCCTGTCATCCCCAAAATTTATCTTATACTAATGCTGGATCTGGCTTTCAGCAGAATCTGTTCTCAAAAATTTACATGCAAATAAAATGCTTGTGAAACAAACACTTGCTTTAGTGCAGTAATAATGAAGGCTACAGTTTATTGAGAGCCAGATGCTGTTCCATGTGCTTTGAGTTTATTAGCATATACACCTTCACAACAACCCACTGAGACAGGGGTTCTTATTAGCCTCTCTTTGCACTCGGGGAAACTAAGGCATACAAAAGTTAAATAACTTTTCCCAGATCACCCAGATGCAGTAAGTGGCAGAGTTAGTGTTGGGACGCAGGTGGTCTGGCTCCAACCTCTTGGCCATTCTATTCTGCGGCCTCTCTTGGGAAACCCACGGAAGGTTCTTTCTAAATCACAATTCTGATCATTGTCACTAACTTCTAATGTTAGTCGTTTGCTCACCAAAAAAACAAAAACCTGAAAATTGACTGTGGCATGTAATTCCTCTCACAGACTGGGCTCTAACCTCTGACATAAACCTTGTTTCTCAGCATCCCAGCGGCAGCCACCTTGTCCCCACTCCTAGAACCAGTTATGTCATGCCTCTGTGTCTTTAGTGTTGTCAGGATATCCTTATCCTCTTCTTGACTTGAGCAACATCGATCTGGCCTCTAAATCCTAGTTTGATGTCAAATTGCAACTGTCCCCAGTTTCCTAATTAGAGATCATCATGTCTCTGTCCTGTTTCCTCCCCAAATCCTTGCTCTGACCTTTGATGGAGCCCTCTCTTGCTGAAGTTTATTTCTCTATTCAAAAATGTGATGAAACTGTGAGCTCCTGGAAAGAGAGATGTGAAGCTCTCGCCTCTGTATTTCTCTCTCACTCCCTCCAGTTCCTAGGAGAGTGACTAGAATATAGTATGCGCTTAACAAAAGTTTTATGAATTAATGAAAAAAAATGAATGAATAATATTATATTTAAAGGAGTTCTGTAAATACATTTTGCAGTGAGAACCATTAACCCCCAAATTCTCTTTGGTAGTATTTGCTCCCCAAATATCACCAAGACAACCTATGTCAGAGGTCCCCAAGAGCATGCCTTGGTTTGATGATTCACTAGGAGGACCCACAGAACTCGACATAGAGTCGTATTCACAGCTATGATTTATTGTAGTGGAAAGACACAAAGCAGAATCAGCAAAGGGAAAAGACAGATAGATAAAGTCGGGAGGAAACTGGGCACTCGTTTCCAAAAGCCCTCTCCCAGTGGAGTCACACAGCATGCTTCGACTCTTTATTATAACTTAAAGTTAACTGACTGTAGATGTTAACCACGTCTCCAAAATACCCTCACGGCAACACCAAATTACAATTTGATTGAGTAAACGGGCACAATAATTTAACCACGTAGACACGTACCACTATCCATCACACGGACCATTTTGTTCCTTCTCCCGTCTAGCTAGGAAGCACCTACCCCTCATCCAGGTCTCAATGTCCCCAGGAAGGTTTCTGTGATGGCCTCCTTCTCCAATTGGATTAGGTGCCTCTCCTTGTTACCTCCAAATGAAACTCTCTAAACATAGTACTAACACTATACAATTTTATAATGACCTGTTTACCTGTTTACTAACTAGAACATAAGCCTGAATAGCAAACACTGAGCTGAGGTCCTGTTACACACATCGGCTAGCACAGACCCTGCCACGTAGCAGGCACTCAATAGTTTCCAAGTGAGTGCATCTCGCCCAACTCCACGTTACTGTTGAAGTAATAGGTTTAGAGATAATAAGCCCCTTACTTACGATTACCACACCCGTTAGCGGCAGAGCTGGATTAGAACTCACGGCTCCTGCCTGAAACCTCAGGTTCCTCTCCATTTGCTACTCCTCTTTGAGCAGGAAGGTTCAGATCCACCAGATGTGGTGAGGTTTAGTTTTTAGAATATGTGTGTTCAGTACTTTTGCATTAAAAAAGAGAGGCAGACTCAGGTTCCTGCAATAGGGTTTTGTGATTTTTTAAAAAGACACATGATGATGGGAAGCTCACGTGACAGGAACTGCCGTCTTGCAGAGCCGGTGGGAAACCCGACCAGGAACTGGGTTCTCTCCTTGCTCCTCAGCAGCCCGTGGTCACCAGTGGTCACCAATACCCTGCCATCCTGCTGACTCAGCTCTGCCCTATCTCTTCTGCTCTTTTTCTCCTGCTGCTGTGCACCAATAGCTCCTCGTCAGTTCATGCCTTCCTGACTGCTTCTGGGTAATATGGGCTCACGCATGCCTTCTCTTTGAAAGTTTTCAGTGTCTCTTCCTGCCACCCAACTGACACTTCATATTTTCCAAATCTAATTTCTGATTAAGGCAGCTGGTTGGCTTCTTTTGCTATAATCTTTCTTGTTTGGATAGGGCTTCTCGTCCCTGTTTTTTTGTTTTGTTTTTTTTTTGCTGTTGTTTGTTTTGTTTTTACTTTGTTTTGTTTTTTAGTAAACTTTATTTTTTTGGAGCAGTTTTAGGTTCACAGCAAAACTGATCAGAAGGTACGGAGATTTGTCATTTACCATTGGTGCCCACACACGGACCCCCAATATCGAGATCCTGCACCAGTGGGGTCCATTTGTTACAATCCATGAACCTACATTGACACATCATTATCGCCCAGAGTCCACAGTTTACATTAGGGTCACTCTTGGTGTTGTACATTCTGTGAGCTTGGGTAAATGCATAACGACGTGAATCCCTAATTATGGTAGCATACACAATATTTTCACTGCCCTAAAAATCCTCCATGCTCTGCCTATTCATCCCTTCTTCCTTTCTAACCCCTGGCAACCACTGATCCTTTTACTGCCTTCATAGTTTTGCCTTTTCCAGAATGTCATATAGTTGGAATCACACAGTATGTAGTTTTTTCCGATTTCATGCCTTCACAGATTAGCCAATGAACTGGCTGCTTTTAGGTCTAATTGGC
This sequence comes from Rhinolophus sinicus, assembly GCF_057876585.1. Classification (NCBI taxonomy): domain Eukaryota; kingdom Metazoa; phylum Chordata; class Mammalia; order Chiroptera; family Rhinolophidae; genus Rhinolophus; species Rhinolophus sinicus. The sequence continues at coordinate 198,587,388 of NC_142501.1, forward strand.
TGTGATGGAGGGAGTCAGGAGGCAGTCAAATCACATGGAATAGAACATTCCAGAGACTGGGAGAGGCATTTATTTTCTTTTCCGGTGACTGAGATTGAGGCAGGTACCATCATTGACCTGTCCAACATGCAGAAAAAAAGATGACCAGAAGTTTTGGATAACAGTCCAAAGTGTTATCTCATGTCAAGATATATTCGTATTTTAAAAAGGCTCATGCTCCCTCATTGGTGACATATGGTGGCTCTAGATTTTCCTTTTCAGGTTAAAAGGCTGGGAGTAAAACATGCTGGGGTTGGTGTGAAGAAAATGGGAAAAAAATATAACGGAAGCGAGTAAAATAACCCTGAGATTATAACAGTATTTGACTTGGACAATAACAAGTGAATTTAAATGAAGCTAGATCTCAAAGTGATTGCTATGAAAACAGACAACTAAGTTTTATTTTTCTTCCTTCCTTTTTTAAAAAAAGATTTTAATGTAATCTGGTAGTGTAGAAGAAAATAACTCAATGTTCTGGAAATAAATTTCCCAGAGGAGGCTATTACAGCAGCCTTCTTGTTTCCTGTCATACTCTGAATCAGTTACAAGGACAAACTCTATTTGTTTGGGTACATTAATTTTGCTCAATGGCCTTTCTATCAAATGAGCATCAAATTGATGGGACCGGACCTCAGCAAAGAAGAAGTTCCAATTTTCTCTGGATGGATTGTTCTGGATGTGCAGTGGAAAATTATTATTAATAGCAATTCATGTTTACTATCCAGTGAGCACGAGAGAAAGATGAAATTTAGAAATGCAGCTGTATCCAACTAAGCACTGGGCATCATAGGACAAATTACTAGGGAGCGACGACCCCAATCTTTGGCTCCTGTGTAGCCAGTCTATTTGGGCCACATTTGATGTGTTGGAGCATAGGTTTTCTCTGTGCCTTGTTTCAGGAACTTCAGGGAAGCAAGATGGATTTTTGATATGACCTAGTCCTTTGAGTTGTGTTCTTGCAGGTACCACATGGTGTTTATGCCCTGCATGTATCCATCTGCGTATTTACTTCAGTCATTCAACTGGACACATGGAAAGGATCTGAACAGACATGTTCCCTTCCCTCATGGAGTGATTCTATCTGGTTCTTAGGTCTTCCTGATTCTGACTCAGCCTTCAAAGGTCAAACCAAAACAGAGGCACATGGTTGTTCTAGATTTTCCTTTTCAGATTAAGGGTCAGGGAGGTAAAGTATGCTGGAAGGGGGATGTTTGGAAGGAAACAGAAAGACGTAAAATAACTTTATCTCCTGCAGTTAATTAGAAACCAGCTAGTCCCTGTGGTCAGTGGGGTATGGAAAGTTGCTATAATGCTTATTTCTAATAAATGTATATGCTTTGTCATTTGCATTCTGTGTGCTAAGCTCATTCCTGAAGTCATTTCTTTTTCTCTTCTGTGGAAGTAAATGAAGACCAACCAAATGGGAACAGGCAAGGTGTCTTTATTTAGAGTTTGCTGTAGTAAGGGAGTCAGCTACCATCACTCATGTTTTGGCAGAGACTCAAAGGCAGGCAAAGGAGTGAGAAAGTGTAGAGTGAAACAAAGCGAAGGCATCAGGTACACCCTGATAAGAGGCTGTTGGCCTGGGGAAGCTGGAGGTGGGCTAAGGAGAAGTGGGGCAGCCTAGGTGATTGGTTGGGGGTACAGATCGGGCTCTCTCTGGTTGGTCCTAAGTTGGAAGTCGGAACAAAAATTAGGAAAGCTCATTTATTAATCAAGTCCTGGCTGTTTTAGGCCAATTGCTACAGAGATTACTGTTTAGCTTCCTGGGCTGGTTGACAGAGAGAGTGGTCTGACATAGATATTATAGCAGATTAGTTTCCTGGGCTGATTTCTATAGATAATAGGTTGGTTTCCTGGGCAGGTTGTTACAGTTTGTGGGTCAGAGTTCTATTTTCATATACAGTCTGGCCATTGCCTGTTTGGATATTGTCTCCACTTACTATTTTACCTAGGATGCTTCATCTATTTTAACTTTTAAATCCTTTGTCTTACACATATCTATCAATAGCCATTAATTCTGCAAACGTCATGGTATAATACATTTTCAGAAAACTATTAATTACAAAAATAATGCATGTTCATTGAATAAAAAGTTTTAAAACAGAGCTAAGCAAAAGGAAAAATAATGTTACAAACTACCAACCATGTGCCTACTGACAATTTGTTGTATGTTCTTCCAGTGCATCCCTATCAATATAATCCCATAACACTTCGCACATTCATAGCTCTCTTATAAATAGTTGTTTTTCCCACTGGGGGTGTGCAGAGATGGAGAGTATTTCTTATTCAACCCTTACTCCCCCATCCTCGCATAGTGTGTTGAACAGGGTAGAAATGTTCAGTAAGTATTAATTGAATATTTGTATTCAACCATATGAAGTTTCCTTTTTTATAAGTCAAAAGCAGCCCAATGATGGCAATCGCATGTGGTTCAACATAGTGGATGGATAGATGAGTGGATGGATGTATGAACAGACAATGGATGGATGAATTGTAATGAGTTTTGCCACTGTCAGTTCTATTCCACCTAACTAATGATTTAAGCATCAAAATTCTGGATGAATGTGTTGTGGTCTCTTGACAATGATGGGGGTATTCCAACTTCTGCTTTCAACTTAGTTATTTCTTCCATTTGTTTATGACTGTTATTTAGGCAATTACCAAATGGCAGTGTCAATCCTTTTCATCCATATATGCATTCAACTTTTTTTTATGAGAATGCAATCTCCCTGTCAGGAATAGATGGATCATTTTCATTTTTCAATTATTTGAGCTTCAGTTTAGGACTTTGGTTAATGGTTTTGCAAGACACTGATTAGGGAGGTCTTTTTCTTTCCTGATTAAATGCATGTATGATATCTTCTCTCCAGCTCTCTTTTATTTGTATCTGGTAATTGTGGATCTAAATATATGACTATGGCAATCTGTCATATACTACATTATATGAATTTTTCAGGAGGCGAAATCATTTTGTTTTTTAAAAAAATCATTTCAGAAGGTTGTCATTAGTCAGACTAAGGATTTTGGAAGTAAATCTTAAATAAAATGAATCGTTTCCAATACGACACTATAATAGCAAATCACTGCTGCCAACTCCTCCTCAATATTCCTATTAAAATATCTGTGTACAATATCTAGAGAAGAGTTGCCACATAAATTATCTCTAAGACTGTTGTCCTTAGAGCTTGGTCTTTAAAAACTACAACCAGGTGGTAGTTTAGTATTGTGGGTAAGAGTACAAGGTTGGCTGTCGTGAGTTCTCTTTCCTTCTAGTTCTGTCTCTTACAAGTTGTTACCTCAAGCATGTACTCTCCTTTGTGGTGTCTCAGTTACCTCCTCTGTAAAATGGTGCTATAGACTGAATGTTTGTGTCCTCCCAACATTCATATGTTAAATCCTAACCATCAATGTGAGATACTAGGAAGTGGGGCCTTTGGGAGGTGATTGGGTCACAAGGGTGGAGCCCTCATTAATGGGATTAATGTCCTTATAAATGAGACCCCAGAGAGATCCCTCATCCCTTCTGCCATGTGAGGTTACATTGAGAAAACTGTGTCTATGAACCAGGAAGTGAGCCTTCACCACACATTGAGTCTGTAGGCACCTTGATCTTGAACTTCCCAGCCTCCAGAACTGTGAGAAATAAATGCCTGTTGTTCATTCAATCTACGGTATTTTATTATAACAGCCCAAAAGGACTAAGACAAATGGGAGTAATGTTATCTTGGAGGATATACTCATTCATTCTTTCATTAAATATCCACTCACTTAGGTGTCCAGAGCTGTCCTTGGCAGTATTACTGGATGGCACAATTCCATGCATAAAACATACACAGAATATGTTCACTTTGCTTTGTAGGTTCTGAAGATACAATGGGAAAAGAAGCAGGCAAGGGTGTTTTTCAAATTTTTTGTCATAGTGTAATATCATTGGTGACTCAAAGATACAAGCCAGTTCTCTAAACAAGCATGTTATAGTTGGAGGGAGGAGTATTTGGGTTCAAGTTTGCTGTTATTTGATCTTGAGAAACTTCTGACTCTTCTCTCTCAATTCCCTCCTGGGAAAAATGTAAATAATGGTTTTTCTACCTACTTACCTCCCAGAAGGGTCAGGCAGTAACACCTCTTTGTAGATTACATATATTATGGCAAGTCAATAAGATAATCAAATGAGACTATCTCCATTATATACCACATGTAAACTATAAATATAGAAATGGTGGTTAAAATCTTACTTTAAAAAAAACACACAAAAAACTAAACACATTGACATGAAGAAAGTAGAGTTTTTCTGGATTTTTTGGTTAGAGAGTTAAACTTTCCCAGAGAAGTTTTGGAACTTTTTCCTGCACTCGATATAGAGAATTTATCCTCATCACCCAAAGGTATCACTCTCCACTCTGGTTATTAGCATTAACTGGGAAATATCTTAAAAATATCCATTGCCTCAGTCTCAGCCCAAGCAATTGAATTCTAATCTCTGGAGGTGGGCATTATAAAAAACTCTCCACGTTATTCTAATGTACAGCCTGAGTTGAGAAACACAGCCCCATGAAATGCTTTTCTAATCTAATATCTGCAGTTTTGCCAGAAAAACTCTTAAGCATTACAATTGTTCTGAGTGGGCGGGTGGTGGTTTGCCCAGCTTCCCTTTCACATTCCAAAGGTGGCAGCTGCGGCAAAAATTGATTGCTTAGGTGGTTAGATAGAAGATCTGCCCTTACAAATGGCATTGCCAGCACTTAATATGTTTCATAGTAGTAAAACCACTTTTATAATTGAAGCGCTTCACAGATTACAAAGTCCTTTCAAATCCATCATCTCACTGAAGTTTTTTTTTCATATATAAAGAAATGTATGCTCATCATAGATATCTTAGAAAGTATAAAGCCAAAGACAACATCAAAAAATGTCCCAAGTCCCATTATCCAAAGACAACCACTGCTAACAATTTATAAATTTCCTTCCAGTTGTTTTTAATGAATTAAAATTTTATCATGAAATTATGCATATTCGTTGTAAAAAAATCAAATACAGAGTTAAAAAGCAAAAACTGAAAGTCCCCATCCTCTCCCTAACCCCCTAATGATCCCAACTCCTACATGCCCTTGACAATTCACATTCTTCAGAGGCAGACATTGATAATGGTCTTTTACACGCAAACCGTTTCAGGGATTTTATTTCTGTAGGCATAAGTTTACATTTTTTTGTTTTGTTTTTCATGGTTGTAGTCTCAAAGTATTTGCAATTTTGATTTCATCATACCCCACTGAACACTGTCAGCAGCTTTCTTGAGCTTAATTTTTAATGGCTGCATAATATTCTATTGACTATGCGTATTATACTTTGCTTAATTTGCTGTTGAATAATTAGGTTGTTTCCATTTTTTCATTGTAAATTCTGTGATGACTATCTTTGTATATAAACTCTTTTCAAAAATTTCTATAGAAAAATCCACACTTCAGGAGTGTATTCTTGGGTCACATCACCCCAGGAGATTCCCTCAAGTCCTTTCCCCATCAGTAACCATCCCCCCTGCCCAGAGGTAACCACTGACTTCTATCACCTTGGATTCGTTTTTCCTGTTCTTGAACTTTATTTAGTGGAACTGAACATCAAATGAATCACATATTCATTCAATAGATGTTTGTTAATTGCCTAATATGTACCAGGCACTGTTCTAAGTCCTGAGTTAGAGGGGTTCCAGGGTTAGTTAAATGAGGAGTTTGAGAATGTCATTAAGTACCACTTTTCCTTTGCACCATCTTTAGAGAGTTTCAGAGTATTTAACTTCATCTTTGGGTTTGTACCCTCATAGTCTCAAGGCTGCTGCAACTCCAGGTGTCCCATCGTTACAGACCTCATCAAAAACAGAAAGTAGGTGGAAAGAGGGTCTTTCTTGTGTGTATGTATTTTATTTTATTTTTTAATCAGGGAGAGAACTTTCCCCAAAGTCCTCAGCAGACTTTCCCTCAGTCTCCATTGGGTAGATTGGGCCATATGCTCCTGCTCTACTAGCAAGGAAGTTTGGGATAAAGTATATTCAGCATTTGCAATTTCTTTAATGAGAAGCATGTTCAACCAGCAAAGAGAAGAAGCAAAATAGTTACGGAGGAGCAACTAACAGTTTCTGCCATAACAGCTCTTTTATAACTGTTTAAACTTGGGTAAAGGTTTTCCCATGGAAAAATGGGGGCAATAACACCTGTTTTAAAGGTTAGGGTCAGTATAAAACAAAGTAACGTGACATGATAGGCACATCATAGGTGCCAAATAAATGTCAATACCCTCCCTTTATATCATTCTTATGCCAATGCCATTCAATGTGTGTGGAGATTTCATCAAGAATGATTAAAATGAAAGACAGTTGAGAAAGGCGAAGGGGAGACACCAAGAGAATGTATTTCATGTTATGATAGAAGTCTATGTAATTTATAAATTATATGGCTAGAGAAATTGTAGCTTATTATTTTAGAATGTGAAAGAGAATGTGGAAATCTGAATCAGTTACAAAGATATGTACTGCAGCTAATCAAATTTTGTTGCTTCACACATACATGAAAAAATATGATCATGTGAAGAGATATTGGATACCAAACGGGCTTTATTTTCAACTGTTTTAATAGCTCATGAAAATATGATGGTGCTTTTTATGGCTGTAATGAACTTTAGGGATATGAGACTTCACTGTAGCTTTCTAATACTAAATCTTTTTGGTGGAGAAATAAGATACTCAGCATACTGGTGTCTCTCCATGGATCCTGGTGGCTAATTCCTCTTCTGTGGCTGTTCATGCTTTTCTAAAAATTGTGGTTGTGAGTATGAGTAGAAAGGGTGATAATTTCAGGAGTTGGTGCTTAGGAAATTGGTACGATCCCCCATGAGTGTCATTTTACTTCCTCGGGTTTACTCTCAGTTCTTAAATACAAACCTTTCTCCCTTCCCATGTAGGGGATATGGCTTATTTGGCATTAGAACTTTAAAAAGGGGAATATATGGGGTTGATATGACTCTCTGATTTCAATATCAGAAATTCAGCTTAACTTCTTAACCAAAAAAAGAAAATGGATTGGCTCATATAACTGAAAATGCTGACCTCAGGTATGGCTGGATCCAGGAGCTCGAATGTTGTCAAAGGATTGGTTTGCATATCTTGTGTCTTGCCTGCTTTCCTCTAAAGTGGTTCCATTTGCAGAGAGGCTGATCTCTAATGGTGACAGGATAGCTACCAACATTTGTCATCTCAGCAAACCCAGCAGAAAAAAAACACATCCTTTCCTCACTAGTTCCAGGAAAAGGTGTCCATTCTGGAGGATGAGGGGCAAGAACGGGGCTATCTGAGCCAAATAGTACCCCTATAGGAGGGACAACAATTTATAGTTGCCATCAGATTGGGCAGTGCCTACGCTGTACCTGAAGTAAGGAGAAGTGGCAAAGAGTTATTTCATTCATCTTCATCTTTATTTTCCCCTTTTCTCTGTCTTTGCCCCACTAAAGTCTCAAGAAGTAGGTGGGCAAGATTTGATCCTAGTTGAGGGTAATGATATAGTTGTCATGGTAGTATTGTATGTTCGGGGAGTGGGGCCTGGCTATCCAATCCCTGTTTTCCACCACAAATCCCTTTGTTTGAGAAGAAAGTAAGAAAAACTTGAGCTTCACTAGGGCAAGTGTCTAATATCTCATCCACCATTGTGTTTCCAGCACAATGTAGCCCAGTGTCTGGCACTTCTGAGGTATTCATTAAGTGTTATTTGAATGTAGGAAAGAAGAAACTTGAAGAGGCGATAGGATTTTTCTCCCCTTTAGTTGTCTTAAAGAGCACAGGCATGTTTCAAGAATAAAAAAAGGAAAAGAAATAAAGAAAGAAATGCAAGGGACCGGGACCCAGAATATCCAAAACAATTCCGGAAAAAAAGAACAAATTTGGAGGACTTATCCATTGCAATTTCAAAAATTATTACAAAACTATTATAATCAAGAATGTGTGGTACTGGCATGAGGAATAGGTCAATAGAATAGAATTTGGAAATAAACCAATTTATGGTCAATTAATTTTTGACAAGGGTGCCAAGAATAATTCAGTGGGGAAAGATTAGCATTTTCAATAAATGGTCTGGGACAACTGGATATCCACATGCAATAGAATGAAGTTGAACCCCTATCTCATGCTACACATAAAAATTAACTCAAAAATGGATTAAAGACCTAAATAGAAGAGTTTAAAACTATAAGAATCTTTGAAGAAAATGTAGGGATAAATCTTCTTGATTTTGGATTAGGCAACAGTGCCTTAGACATGAGACATAAAATATAGCAGCCAAAGAAAAAAGATAGATTAATGGGATTTCATCAAAATTTAAAACTTTTTGGCTTCAAAGGACACTATCAAGAAAGTGAAATGACAACCCATAGAATGGGAGAAAATATTTTCAAGTCACATATCTGATAAAGAATTAGTATTCAGAATATATAAAGGACTCTTCATAAAAAGACAAATTACCCATTTTTAAAATGGGCACAGGATTTGAATAGATATTTCTTAAAAGAAGAGGTGATACAAATGGCCAATTGGCCCATGAATAGATACTTACATCATCAGTCATCAGGGAAATGCAAATCAAAACCAAAATGAGATTATCATATTACACCTAAGAGTATAGCTATCATCAAAAACAGATAACAACAAGTGGGAATGTGGATATGGAAAAATTGGAACTCTCATACATTGCTGATGGGATATAAAATGGTTATATACAACTGCTCTGGAAAACCTTTTGAAAGTTACTCTAAAACTTAAACATAGGTTTACCGAATGAGCCATCAATTTCACTCCTAGATATACACCCAAGATAATTGAAATGATACAAATTAATATAACACTACTAGAGAGCAGATTAGAAATAGTTATCACAACTTTAAATGCACATGCTCTTTGAGCTATAAATTCCACCTCTAAGAACATATTCTAAGGAAACATTAAGGCAAGAGTATAAAATACATGTCAAAGATGTTCACTGAAGTTTAGTAAATTTGGAAATCACCTAAAATATCTATCAATAGGAGATAAGTTATGATACAATTTCTATCAGGCAGTGGAATACCTAGTACTTGTTTAAAAGGACATTGTGATGCTGGGTTCATGACTCTCTTACTCTACATTTTTTTTCCTTTCTTGTGGAAATGGAATCAAATGACTAGGACAAACACCTATTTTTCTTACGCACCTCTGGGCCCAATTCCCAGAAGACAGAGTGAGTATTTGAAGCAAAGAAGGAGAACTTGTGATGTTTGCAAATTCCTTTAGACAGTTCCTCTTTGTTGGAGGTTATGCTGAATTGCCTGCTATGTCTGTCTCTGAGAACTGGGGTGGTGGGGAGGGGAGAAAGATGCTCCTCTATGTCCTAAATGAGCGAAGAGAGTTAAGATTGGGAGGGGCTAACATTCACAATTTCAGCCTGGAGAAAGGAAAGAAGTAAGGGTGTTACTGGCCCGAAGTCCACGTGCCATATGCTTCGAAAGGCCAAAACTCACACCATCTGAGTTTGGAGTAAGGAAAGGTTTATTGATCTAGAAGGTGCCAACCAAGAAGATGAGAGCCCAGTGGTACCTTAAATCCATCTTAAGAAAGTACAGAGTTCAGATTTCTTGTATGTCAAGGGGAGGGACAAGATGTGATTGATGACCTCAGACATCTGGGTGCCGGCAGGGGTGCAAAGAAGACCGTGATAGTTGCTCCGAGTCTGGTCATGGGGTTCCTACAAATCTTTCATAAACAATACACACCTCCCTTATCTCCTCAAGCTGCAAGCAGAACTCCTCTATGTCTAATTGCAAGACTAAGCAGAAACTAGTAGCCTGAAGGCCATGGACAAAAGCACGCGTGCACGAAACGAGGTCAGAGAGAGTTAGCATTTCACTCTGTTAAAGGGCAGCTCTCACCTTGGAAAGATGGAACCCCACAGGAACAGACCTGTAGGACACTAGAGGGCCCCTTGTTTTCTGCTCCCAAATCACTGAGAGCCTCCCTGACTTGGGGCCCACCATCCCTTGGCAATCTATGCATCCCACCACTAGACAGAGGGTGGGAACAGTATGGGCTAATTCTTGGATTTTGCTTACCACTGAGTGGTGTTTGCCTCTTTGGGCCCTAAAATTTCCACTTTATTGCAATGAGTATAAGTAAAACCTAGACCTGGGGTGAGGCATGGCTGGCCAGCCTTAATTCTGATAAGGTCTTAAGATATCTATTTTTTGAAAGGGAAAGATGTCCAGAATCTATTAAGTAGAAAAACTGTATATGTTGTGCTTTCTACTTTTTATATTAAAAAGCATACAAGTATTTTCATAGAGAAAATATTTGGATGGACATACAATCAATGTGGTAACAGTGGCTATTACTGGGTGATGTGTTTTGGGAGGTGATCCTTATTTTCTTCTATATACTTCACCACTGTCTGATTTTCTTTTTCCCTATAAACACATGTTACTTTTATAAACAGAAGAAAAAGAACTGTTTTTTTAAAATATGCCAGTGTGTCAGATAGATATTATTGGTCTAAACAGGTAAACGTTGAAGCCTGGCAGTCAACGGTGATACATGGAAAAGCACACAGTACAAGGGTGATTCCAGATTGCAGGCAGAGGGTGTTTACTTTCTGACTCGCGTTATATCCCTCACTAGATGCTGGTTGTCACGTCTCCTTCTGTGTTATGTGGAAGTAAAAGGGATGTCAAAAACTGGTCTGCCAGATGGAGGTGTGTTATGGGCTGAATTGTATCTCCCTAAAATTCCTATGTGGAAGCCCTAATCCCTAGCACCTCAGAATGTGACTGTATTTGGAGATAGGGTCTTTAAAGACCATTTAGGTTAAGATGAGCATTAGGATGGACCCTAATCTAGTCTGATTGGTGGCCTTATAAGAAGAGGAAATTAGGCTCACAGAGAGACACTAGAGATGTGTAAACACAGAGAAAAGACCAGGTGAGGGCACGTGAGAATGTGACCATCCACAAGCTAAGGAGCGAGGTCTCAGAAAAATACTAAATCTGTTGACACCTTGGCATTGGCCTTCCACCTTCCAGAACTTCAAGAAAATAAATAATTTCTGTTGTTTAAGCCACCGAGTCTGTGGCATTTTGTTAAGACAGCCCTAGTATTCTAATACAAGGATAGTCACGATTGTAAGTGTTTGCATGTTGAAATGTATAAATACTTCAGCCCAAATATTTTCACAGACGCTGCCCTTTTTGTCTTAATTTAGAATACCTTTCTTCAACAAATATTTTATAAGAAAAACCTCATCAAATAAGTTGTCTCTACTTATGATTCTGCATAATTATAGGCCTCCTAAATTTCATTTCATTCCAGTACAGAACATAAATTTATCCAATTAAAAATAGGTGCTTCAGCAAATGAGTCATTCTGTAAGCTGAGATATTCCAAAATGCAATTACAGCATTTCAACATTAATATTGTGTACCATTGGAGGGCTCATTGTTTAGTATCTCCTGTGCTTCTGAAAGGATAAATTTCAAGTCACCTTCTTTGCAAATCTTGCTTCCAATAACTGCATTTTGGCACTTCATTTGATCAACACTTTGATTAAAAATTTCCATATGTACATGAAAAGATGTCCACTTTTATTGGCCATCAGAGAAATGTCAATTAAAATCACAATGAGATACCACTAAACCCTAGAATGGATAAAGTAAAAAAGTCTGACACCACCAAGTGTTGACAAGGGTGTGATACAACTGGAACTCTCAGACTTTGCTGGCGGAAATGTATTTACTTTGGTGAATAGTTTTCCCTTATACAGTTAAAGATTCGTTACCATACAACCCAGAAATTCTACTTCTGGGTATTTACCCAAGAAAAATGAAAATACATGTCCAGACAAAACATGTACATAAATGGTTATAGTAGCATTATTTATAATAGCCCCAAACTGGAAATAACCCAAATGTTCATCACCAAGGAATGGATAAACAAAGTGTGATGTATTTTACTGTGGAAAACTACTGATCAATAAAAAAAGAAAGAAATACAAATATAGACAATAACATGGATACATCTCAAAAATATTATGTAAGTGAAAGAAGTCGAACACAAAGATTCTGTACTGGATGAGCCCATTTATATGAAATTGTATAATATGCAAAACTATAATGATAGAAAGCAGACCAATGGTTGCTTGGGGCCAAGGTGAGAGGATATGATTGAATATAAACGGGTATAAGGAACTTTATAGGGTGAGAAAATCATCCTATATCTTGATTGTCATAGTGGTTACATGATTATACAAAATTACAAAAATACACCAAACTGGACACGTAAAGTTAGTGTAAATATTACCTTGCTTCACAAAAAGGAAGAAAAACATTCCAACTAATTTTGAGCAACATACAGCTAAACTTTGGAGGACTCGTTATATAAAGAGTTGGATACACTGGTGGAACACTTATAGTGATTTACAAAGTAGTCATTACAAGGCTTAAATATTTTTAATACCACGTTGAAGACATTCCACCAACTCTGTGAGGAAGTGCGATCTTCATTTTGAAGATGACAAAGCAGGCTGAGAGCATGAATAACTTGCCTAAGGAAACTGCTAGTAAGCGGTGAGGCTGGAATTCAAACGAGGTCCGAGTTCAGCGCTCACATCCCACCCACTGCACGCCTCTGACTTCTTAATTGGACCTGACGTCAGTGTTTATCATGGTCGTTTGGGGCCATTTGAACATGTTGTGATTAGCATTTAACGACGGACCTCACTTTTTACCTGTTTTAACTGTTGTTTTCCTGTTGCATCCTCTACCACAATCACGTGCGCTGCCAGTGGTCTGAGACTGTCTCACGTGCCCCGCCCCCACGCCTAGGTCTCCTCCGTTTGAATCACCCTCTCAGTTCCCCATTGCTATGTATCAGCGGTTCGCACCCAGGAAAGCACAGTCCTCCAAGGAGTATCTGGAAACATGTATGTTCAGGAGCATTTTGGACCCACCTGGTACCCGAGGCAGAAGTCAGGGATGCTAAACGTTATGCCATGCGTGACGTCACGCGTGAATGAATCATCCAGCTCCAAATCACCAACAGCACTTCCCTCAAAACTTGGGCTAAATCCTAACTGTCCTTAGCGACCCAGCTCAAGTCGTCACTGCGAGGCTGTCTCTGCCCACCTCGGCCCAAGTCACTTCTCCCTCTTGAATGAGTCCAGGCTGTTGCTACTTCTGCTGCTCCTGCGTACCTCTGAGCCCTAAATTCTCTGCTTTTCATCTCTTCTCGGTGTAAAGCCTGCCCGCGGAAGCACATTGGAGGCACTCTGGCTTCGAGAAGCCAGTCTGCGATTCGGTTGTACTCAGCCTTCCAGGCACACTCAGTGCTTTGCTTGCTCAGTCAGTCACACAATGATTTAAAAAGGCTTCAGTCGGCAGTACTGTAGGAATTTCTTTGGGGATTGTAGCTTGAGAGACGGGATTAGGGGGCTTTCTACAGAATGAGTGTAAATATGTACGCTATGGATGCCTAGGAGAGACCCTGGGTGGGGGTTGTGGGGTGAGGTCGGGGGCTTCAGGAATGGTTGACCTTTGCCTGGGACTCCAGGCGGCATCATATATGGCAATCCTGAAACCTCCAGTTAGTACTTAATTCTGCATGGGTAGCCACCATGATTCATGCACCAGGCCATTAATCCAGTAAGAAGCCGCTAAATGGGCAGACGAACAAAAACAGGAGGCCCTTCTGAGAGCCGTAAATTATCTCTCAGGACAGCTTTATATACTTGAAAGTGAAGGGTATCCAGAGCACCGTGGAAAGTACCTGGAACTTAAGTTTCTAATAGAAACCTAGGAAATTCGATTCAATCACTAACAAATTGAAGACTTATTTTGTACAAGTGGCTGGGCTGGCACAGAGATGAATGAAAAGACATTACTTAATCTTTCAGGCGTTCAAAAACTCAAGAGAGTAATTCTTGAATACTATTTTGCCCTCTCACGCGCCCATATCTAGTGCTAAGAACTAGCAGCTTAATACCTTCCCCAGACTTTCTCCTGCTCTTCACCTCTATTGCTGCTTCTGGTTTTCAAAAACCCTGGATGATGCCTGCAACAGCCTCTTAACCTGGTTTTCTTCGGTTACTCCTGCCCCATTCTGATCCAGCATCCACACCGCAGCAGGTGAACATTTCCAAAAAGCAATCTGGTCATATCACTCAGTAACAGATGCAAAACCCTTTCATGGCTCCCGATTGTTTTAAGGATGAAATGTGAACCCCTTACCAAGGCCCTTCACCACGGCAGCCATGTTTGCATCTCCAGCCTTTCCGTAATATAATTCTCCGATCCAGACATCCGGACCCTTGGGCAGTTTCCCAGAGCTCTATGCTCTAACTTCCACCACCTTGCACCATCTGTCCCAACCTCCAGTCCAGATAACCAAGCTTTCAAGATTCAGCCCAGGTATCATCTTTTCCTCCTGGTTCCTGGGTGAGAGGCACCTTTATTTGTGCTCCCCCCACCACTGTGCTTTCTCACTCATCATATGCACCATATCTGACTCCTTGTTCATCTCTCCCAATCAACTAAACCACAAGAACTATATCTGACTCATCTTTGTACCGTACCTAGCAGTGCACCTGGTGCCTAGTAGGTGCACAATAAACACTCCTTGAATGCATTTGACTGAGTGCCTATGCAAGGTCATCATAATAAGTAAGACAAAAATGGCTCGTTCAGAGATGCATTTATCTTTAGGTGGCTCCTATTTTGCTTCTAATATTGCACTTGGAAAAGGTGCTATGGACAACTGAATGCTTCATTGTCACTGAAGGAGGTCTGGGAGTAGTCAGATCTTAGAAAAGAGACAAGGTTTATCATCTCTGGGGAAATCAAAATACAAGTCTCCATTATAATTCTGTCTCACGAACGATATGAACATTCGTGTTCCAAGTGCTATATGCATAGAAGAGGTACAGTTTAGTAGGTTGAAGATTTTGGTTAATCAGTTGAGTTTGCAACTTCATGATTTTGTTAAACAAACTGGCTTGCTTTTAGCTTGGTTTTATTTATTTGGGATGTGTATTAGTTTCCTAAGGCTACCATAACAAATTGCCACAAACTTGCTGGCATAAAACAACAAAAATTTATTCTCTCACAGTTCTGGAAATCAGAAGTCCAAAATCAACATGTTGACAAGCTGTGGTCCCTTCAAAGGCTCTAAGGGAAAATCCTTTCTTGCTTCTTCCAACTTCTGGGACCTTTAGGCATTCCTCACTCCATTCTCTGCCTACATCTTTACATGGCTTCTCCACTTTTTCCTGTCTTCTCTTCTGTCTCTTCTAAGGACACTTGTCATTGAATTTCGGTAATTACTCTGGTAAGCCATCATCTCATGTTGTGATACTTAACCTGATTACATATGCAAAGGCCCTTTTTCAAATAAGGTCACAGGTTCCAGAGATTAGGGAGTGTAGATGTTTTTTGGGAAGTTTGGGGGAGGGCACAAGTCAACCCATTATGGATTAGAAATAGTAATTTTAAATACACTTATAAAAGCCATTGGGATGAAATTCTGGGTGTTACATAATTATTTCCACCTTAATTAAGCATAAATAACTATTTTGAAATTCTTAAGAGGGGTCTTACTTCCTCAAATTGGAAGGGGCTTGCAACTGGGTGAGCATTCAGTATTAATATTAAATGTGGACGCCACCTACTGGTTGCTAAGACCCACAACTGGGAGAGCTCTGAGGTAATAACGCTGAACTCAGAATAACATGTGGGGGCACAGATAATAAACCGAATTATGTGGTACCTGTTAACACATTTGACAGTGTAAAATGGCTATTGAAATACAATAGATATGTTGAGTCCAGAAGGGACACTTAGCAAATTAATCTTTCTCTTGAGTTTTAAAGCCGTGAGTTTGAAGGGGTATAGGTGGAAACCACTTTTTTCCCTTTAGAGCTGATGATATTTCATGTTCATTAGGGAAGAAGCAAGGAGAG
Source organism: Rhinolophus sinicus (assembly GCF_057876585.1). Classification (NCBI taxonomy): domain Eukaryota; kingdom Metazoa; phylum Chordata; class Mammalia; order Chiroptera; family Rhinolophidae; genus Rhinolophus; species Rhinolophus sinicus. The sequence goes on from NC_142501.1 coordinate 198,603,437, forward strand.
ACAGATTCATTCTAGGACTCCTTGACCATCAATTCTAGAGTCTATGATAAAATGAATGGGGAAAAGTAGTGCATAAATAACACTATAGTGCCATGAAATCAGTCAGTTCATCCGGTCTAGGGTTTGGCAAGCTATGGTCTCAGGCTAAATCTAGTCTACTGCTTGTTTTTATAAATAAAGTTTTATTGGGACATAGCCATGCCCATTCATTTACATATTACCTGTGGCAACTTTTGCACTCCATTACAGAGCTGAATAGTCAGACAGAGATATCATAGCCCTCAAAGCCAAAAATATTTACTATCTGTCTCTTTACAGAAAAAGTTTGCTAACTTCTGATTCTACTCAGTCAATAATATTTAACTTTTTTGGACGTATACTATATGCTAGATGCTGTGTTGTTTTATATGCATTTTTCATATAGTTTTATTTCATCCTCAAAGCTACACTATGAATTGGTTATTATTATTGGCATTTAATAGATGAGGGAACTGAGGCTTAAAGGACCAAGTAAATTGCCCTGGATAATAAAACTAGTAAATGACAGAGGTGGGACTTGAACAGATATCTGTTTGATTACTGAACATTTATCCAGCTAAATGCAAACTTTCATGTCTCCTAATTACCTAAATTAGCACAGAGGACCATGAGTATATATCTATCTCTCTCTATATATATATAGATAGATAGATATATACATATATACACATACATATATATATATATAGATATATATAGATATATATAGATATATATAGTGTATAGTGGCACATATTTGTTGTTCCTTCTTGAAAAATACAAAAAAATGCTTTTAAAGTCTTATTAGAATATTAAAAAAAAGCTTTAGCTTATTTTCATAATTCAGTTAGTATTTAATTATCTAAACTGTCCTATACGCAAAGAGGCAATGAATTCATCTGTGAAGTGAGCTCTCATCTCTTGATTATAAACATGATTAAAATGAAAATCTCATTCAAAAGCTACACGTGAGATGGAAACTTGACCAATAGGTTTCATATAATATTGTGGTTTTATTGCAAGACTATTTTTGCGGTAGGGGAGAATGCCTCTAGCCATTTTATCTGAGGAACACTACTAAATTCCCCCTACCTGACTCTCCTCACCCTGGTTCCGTGTTCAACAATCAACCTACTTGTTATTCAGGGCTGGTGCACTGAACAGTCACGGGGCTGCGAGGTGTACCATTCACCCTGCAGTTCACGTGAATAGCAGTCCCTACAGTTCTGTACGTAGCGTGAGAAGCTGTAGGTAGGTGGCCCTGGAAAGAATGGACAGGTCTTGTTGACACTTGTAGTTTTAGTGAAAATTACGTCACTTGTAACGTAAATCGGCCTTCAGCTGTGTGCTTTGCTATCTGAACATGAATTAATATGAGTCTACCCCTGAGACTGGTTAATTTTCTCTGTGCTATCACCATCAGAATTTTTGATTTGGCAGATTAGGAACTAGTCCCTGGAGAGTTGTAATGTTGCCAAGGAAATAGATGCTACATTATGAGGTCTCCAGACAAAGGGCTATATGTAGACTTATTACTACAATTAAGCAACACGTCTTCCCATTTGTGGAAGACGTTTTGCTGTGCCATTCACAAATAAAGGACAAACCCCAGATGTTGGGAATGCTGCTGGCAGCTAGCCCTCAGCTGTCTAAAGGGATTATAACAGTGAAGAGGGCTGCCTTGTCCTCTTGCTCCAACTTTGAAGTTCCAATAGCTTCAAAGGGTCAACCGATTTTCAGAGTTCCCAGTCGAATTGGCTGAGGCTCCTGCTAAGACTGTATCAGACAGCTCAACGTGTCCCTCTGGCAAGCCTGCTTTCTTCCCTTCCTTGCACAGAAGGCGATACACTTTCTGCATGCTAATCTCCATCTCAGCATCTGCTTTCTGGGGAAGCTAACCTGTGATACCATTCAAACCTCAAAAATCAGAGACCCCCACCTTTAGGGACTGGTAATCCATAGAAATGACGAAGAAATCTCCACTTACTCATCCAACAATTATTTATTGAGCACCTATTATGAGCCAAGTACCTCCCAGGCACTAAATAGAGTAGTGAATAAGAAAAGTCTGTCTTCTTGGAGAACTTTCCAGTGTGGGAGGCAGATAAAAACAAATAAGTTAATAAGCCAGGCAGAGATAGATACTTGAAGAAAAATAAAACAGCATGCAATTTAGAATTAGGGGCGGGAGGAGCTGCCATAGGGCGGTCAGGGAAGGCTTTTCTGAAGCAGTGACATTGAGCAGAGACCCAACGGAAGGCAGCAATGCAAGGGCTCGGGAGAAGAGCATTCCCAGCAGAGTCAACTGAAATGCAAAGGCCCAGTGGGAAGGAGCACTGAGTTTTTGAGGAACAGCACGAAGGCCAGCCTGACAGAGTGGAGTGAGCAAGTCAGGAAGTGGTATGGGCTGAGAGCAGAAGCCCAGACAAGTGCCTTGTATAATATTTTGAGTACAATGGGAAGCATTCAAGGGTTTTTAGCAGGAGAGTAACAGGATCTGATCACTGTGACTCAGTGGGGGAAGGCATGGACGCGGGGGACCAGGGAAGAGGCACTGCAATAGTCTAGGGGAGCAATGGTGGCGACCTAGACCAGTGTGGAGGTGGTGAGAAGTGGCTGGATCTGCGGATGTATTTGAAGGTGGGGGCTCAGGACTTGTGATTGTTATGGACGGACTGACTGTGTCCCCCCCAACTTAATTCATATTTTGAAGTCCTAACCCCCAGTGCGAATGGTCTTAGGAGGTGGGGCCTTCGGGAGGTGATTAGGATTGGACGGAGGATTAGGGTGGAGACCTCATGATGAAATTAGTGGTCTTATAAGAAGAGCAAGACACCAGAACTCCTTCTCACTGCCATGTGAGGAAACAGCAAGAAGGCGGCTGTCGCCAAGTCAGAAGAGAGTCCTCCCCGGAACCCGAGCCTGCTTGCACCCTGACCTCAGACCTTCTGCCTCCAAGACTGTGAGAAATACATTTTTGTCATTTAAGCCACTCAGTCTGTGGGTACTGTTACAGCAATCTGAGCTGACTAAGACCCTGAAGGGTTAGATGAGGGGATAAGGGTGGGGAGAGAATCAAAATGGCTCATTTGTTTCTGGCCTGAGCACATGGGTGAGTAGCTGGTGCCATTCACTGAGATGAGCATCCTCCCCATTTATAGGTTTCTAGAATCTCTTGCACACAAGTCGGAGGACCCACGTGATAATTTGCATTTGCAGAGGAATCCTTCACTGTATGACTGAGGACACTCATGCTGAAGGAAGTAGAGGAGACAGCATTTTAGTTAATACAAATATGCACTTATTGTTTTATAAAAAATAATCCTGGAGGGGAGGGGAGTGGTAAGGGAGACTGTGGCCAGGGCACTCTGCTTTTATTATTACTAGGAAAAATGGGATCTCTGTTGTAAAACAGAATTAGTGGTGATAAATTAGCTGAAATAAGTTAAAACCAGAGGACTGTTGGATGCATTTGGGCTTCTCTGGTCAGTCCTGCTTGCATTTATTGATATAATTATAGTTCTGGTCTTTAACTTGATGTGATAAATTTTACTTATATATCTCATAATGTTGAACCATTCCAGCAGTGTAAAAATAAAATCTACAAGGAAGTGGTATACCATTTTCTCAATATACTATTGGATTTGACTTGCTAACAATTAATTAGCTAAACAATTTACTTATTCATATTTAATGCTCTTTCAAAAATAAGCTTAGGTATTTTCTATTATCTTTCATTTTCTATTTTATTAATTTTTAGCTTTTATTTGTTACTTCCTCCTACTTTCCTTGTTCTCTTTCTAGTTTCTTAAATTGACCACTTATGTTTTTGCATTTTTAAAATAATAAAAGCATTTAAGTCTATAAATTTCCATTTGAGCATAATGCTACCTGTATGCACTGGCTTGGGAGTGAAATATTTTCCATGTTGTTAATTTCCATATAATTTTTTCAGTTTTGATTTATCTCTTTGACATAGGCTGTTTAATTTTGTTTTATTTTTAAAAGATAGTTTAAAAATTCTCACTTGTTTAAGATATTTTTGACATAATTTTGTTGTTGACATAATTTTATTAGTTTATGTTTAGCAAAAATCAAGCTATAGAACCATGCATTTCAAAAAGATTTTCTTTCTGAACTATGTGACCAATTTTTGTTGAAATAAGTAAAAAATTCTCAAGGCCTAGAGGGAGTGGGCAAGAAAATAGCTTCTTAGAGTGGCATAAACATTATTTAATTTTTCTATGTTAGTAGAAAAGTAAAGGTTGCTGGTTAAAGATGGAAAATTTGTCACATAATTTTTCTCTGCTCTACCAAGTCCTCACTAAAAGCTACAATAAATGGCTTTAAAAAAAAAAAATTGTAAACCCACAAGGACAAAGAGAATAAGTAGAGACAAAACCGGAACCTAATTTTGTGAGCTGAAATGTAGATAGGTGAGTGGTAATTGATTGGGGGCTACTGCCATGGAGTAATGAAACCGTAAACAGTAGCCTGACCCTCCCTTGTATCTCTCACGGTTCCTAACAAAGGGACTGGCACATAACAGCACATTAATAAATATTTTTTAATAATGAAAAATACAAGTTAAAGAGGGAAAAGTAAATACTAGTGGAATTCAAAAGCCTAGAACTGTCATAAAATTAGGGACTAAAATGAGGGGGCAGTGTTGTGAATATACGAACAGAAACTTGGTTAAGCTTGCAAAAGTGAAGAAAAGAGAATCTACGGCATGACCAATTTACAGACTTAATAAATCTAAAATGGGATGGAAGAAATGAAGCCGAGTGAGATATCATCATGATGAAAACGGAGCACCTGATTTAAGACGGAGGCACGAGTAGAAGGTAACAGGGTCAAACGCATCATGTATGCTCCACAGGAAATCACAGATTTCTTGGAAACACCATGAGTTTCCTTTCCTTTCCTACACTTATGTTCATGGCGTATTTACAAAAAACTAATGGCCATGAAGAAGATAGAAAGTGAGCACCGAGATAAATCCACAAACCAACCTTACTAAAATAACCCTTCTCTTCCATTAGTTTTCCCCATATTTCCTGATCGCTTTCCCATGGTTTACCACCCCTAGCCTAAACCCCATTTTCTTTGTCTTGTCATGTCTCAGCAATGCATTAATGTTTGTTAAAAAGGTACATATAATCTTTCAGACCTATCCACTTATTTGGGTTTTTACGTTCTGCAAAAGCCTTTGAATGCATAAGAAATAATAAACCTTTTCTCCTGTTAACCTGTATTTTGTCAGCCTAATTTGCAAGGTCCCAGTCACTAACCATGAGGGGGTAGAGGAAAAAGTTTTATTTTCCTCCTTTACATCAGTTATACTTTCTCAGTATAACTGGAAAAGAAAAAGGAGTGCACAAAATTAAATAACTGTCCTGATTGGGTCAATGAGACCCAGTCTCTGGGCATTGTTTTTACCTCTAATCATATCATCTCTGGTGGAATTCTCTAGAAGCTGTTTATTATGATGCTAATACGTTGGTGATGATTTGCTCTTGAAAGTCAAGCTGACTGTAAATGTGTAGGAAAGTCTATCATTTCTGAGGGAATCTATGTGTCCTTGAAGTCACAACTTGCTGGGTATTTGAGGAAACAAACTTTATTCAGGAGACACAAATGATCTGGTAAATGGGCACCAGAATGTTAGTTAATCATTCATGTTCCGTTGTTATAAACCAAAACCACATCCTCTCTTCAGAGATGAAGTGAGGGACTGAGCTGTGTGAGTAGTGTCAGTTGAGTAGGCTTTCTGCAGAAGGCAAACTTTCAAATTATAGCTCTGTCACTGAGTGGCTCGCAATTGGGGCGAGTTCCTTTCCTTCTCTGAGCCTCAGTGCTTTACTTGCAAAGGTGAAGATTCACTCACTCATTGTTTCATTTATTGAGACACTATTATTTGGGCGCCCAATGTGGGAAGGAATAATGAGCAATCACAAACACGGTTCCTTACAGATAATAATTTCTATTTCATAGGATTGTTGTGTGGATGAAATGGAATAACTCAACTAAAGGGTTGGTGCAGTAGTTATTGGTATTATTATTAACCTTAAATTATATTTGATCCAAATGACTAATTAGAGCTGCCTGCCTTGGAACTCGGTCTTATTTGTTGAAGATCTCCAGCTTTTTGGGGGAACATTCACTTGTTCTTACTTTCCACTGCTCCTTCTGGCCTACTGAAGTCCCACCAGCACCTCATTCATCTCGCTTACCTCTTTGGATCTGAACAAATTAGTAGCAAAAAGGAAGGAAGGGGCCAGGAGGTACCCTTCTCCTCCCCTCCTTTCACCCCATTCTGGATTCCCTTGGTTAGTGCATTCTAAGAAACAAAAATTCCTTCTTTCAACATTGTTGAATATCTTTTATACATTGTATAGTATACTAAATGTGGAATATACAAATTGACAGACTATGTCCTTGACCTTGAGAAGCCAAGAATATTCCAAACCCAAAATTCTAAAAATGGACCATCTAGATGGACCTCAGAATCTCCAAGAGTGTAAGAAGAGGGGTATTCTTCAATGAGTGTTCGGGACAGTGTTTAGCAAATCATAGGTCTCATAATTTTTATAAACGCAGATGCTACAGTGTCAGATGGGCATAGAATTTTCCTTGATGTCTTAACCATCTGCTAACTACCTTTCTGCCTCCAGTCGTACTCACTTTTATTTTAGCTGGACATCTCCTAACATCCTGAGAAGGAAATGTTTCTAAGCTATAAAAACCTTGGAATGTGGGAGGGGTTGGTAGATGAGGGTAAAGGGGATCAAATATGTGGTGATGGAAAGAGAACTGACTCTGGGTGGTGAACACACAATGTGACATATAGATGATGTATTACAGAATTGTACACCTTAAATCTACGTAACGTTGCTAACAATTGTCACCCCAATAAACTTGAATTAAAAAAAAAAGAACTTGGAATGTGTTTTTCAAAAGCACATTTTTCAACATTCAAGGAATTTCAAGAAATGTACCATTTGCTTCAGGGCTGATGATTTAAAAGGTCTCTCTTGTGATGGCTTCAAATAAGTTGGTGGTTGGAAAGCTGATGCATGAATATAAGGCATTATTATTCTACAGTGATGCTTCAGAGGAAGAAACTAGTTAGGGGAATATTTTCCTTACTAACATTTTATCCCTGCTGAAATAAGTCAAAATACCCAATGTTCTTTGCATTCAGAGGTGACACCGGTACCAGCAAACTGTCAGCTGCTGTCAATCCCGGCCTTTGGAAGCAATGTCACGGTGCTTTTACTTGCTTTTCAGTTTGCTCAGCATGTCTTTGAAGCACTGCCTCTACTCATCTCTTCCACAGCTCACTGTTCAGCCAAATTGCACTATTTCAGCAGGAACTCAGCTAAATACTTAAAAGCTAGGGGGCCAGCCTCCTCCTTGTTGAGGATTAAAGCTTGTGTTTTTCAAAGAGTGATCCTCAGGTAGGCAGCTTGCCCATCGCCTGGGGTGCTTGTTTTATGTCATATTCCTGGACATCATTCACAAACCAACGATTCAGAGACTCTGGGAATGGGAGATGGAGTAACCTGAATTTTGAACAGACGCCTCTGCTGATTCTCCTGCACTGATGGTCAAGACCTCTGAGTTGAGGGCTTTTACAGTTACTGGCTATGTTTTGGTTGATCCTCACATAGTCCTTTACACACAGGGACACCAACAGTCTGCAGAAGGCCCCTTCCCAGAAATACACCTGAATATCACAAGGGCAGGTCTGTTCAGATGATTCAAATCTTCCCAGAAAACTCTCTGTCCCTTAAATATATTATGGCTTATGTTTTGAAAATGTCTCACGTGCAATCAAATATACCTTTCTAAATGGCTAGGTAGATCCTGAACAAATACAGAAAACAAATCAAATTCAAAACATTAACGTACTTTGAAAGAGGAAGAGCTCAAAGAGTGGGAGTAGAGTTGTAACCTTCCTTGGGAAGGGAAAAGGCCCTCAGCTTGGCTGATACGCAAGACCCCTCTCAGGTATTGGTTAAGAAACCAAAAATAAGTGCGACACCTTGGGCTTCCTCCCCAGACAGATATACTTCCAGCCCTGCTGCGAGCAGACTATAATTCTTCCTCTGGCTGCCTGGAGCTCAGATCTCCATTTCCATCTGCATGGTTTCTACAACTGCAGACAACATTTCTATCCATCTTTGAAAATTTGTTTCATTTTGACATAATTATAAATTTGTAGGAAATTGCAAAAAAAAAAAAAAAAAAAAATGCACAGGGATGTTCCATATACGCTGCACCCAGTTTCCCCAATGGTAACATCTTGCACAACTAGAAACTATTGTACAATATCAAAGCCAGGAAATTAACACTGGTCATTGGTACAACTCACAGCTTATTCAGATTTTACCAGTTTTACATGTATTTTGTGTGTGTGCGTGCGTGCGTGTGTGTATGTATAGTTCCATGGAATTTTATCACATGTGCAGACCAGTCTAACCACTACCACAGCTAAGCTACAGAACTGTTCCATCATAGCCACACCCACTGCTTCCACCACTGTCCCCTAGCAACAGCTTCTCCATGTCTACAATTTCCCACAATTATTTTGAATAGCGTTGTAAAAGCCTCGAGGCAACCACCAACCATGCTGGGCTTCCCGCCTAGACTCTACAAGCTGCCTCTCAGGGTACCAATTACTGTTTTTGTCAGTGCTCTAGTTCCAAAGTTACACACATTTTTAGTGCTCTGACTATAATCCTAATATTTCTAAACGCATTATTCTGAATGTACAATTTTGCTGAATGTGTTTTTTTCCCCCCCCATCAACATCTATTTTGTGTCACAGTAGAAATATCTATGTAATGGCTCCAACAGAATAGAAGTTTATTTTTTTTTTTTACCCCCAAAAGAGTGCAAGGAAGATATTCTGCCTGGCAAACATTTCTCCTCTAATCGGCAATCCAGTCACCCAGACTCCTTCCATCTTGTAAATGTGCCACTTTGATGGTTAATTGCATGCATCAAGTGGACCGGGGCACAAAGTACCCAGAGATTTGGTGAAACATTATTTCTGAGTGTGTCTGTATGGATGTTTCCGGATGAGATTAACATTTGAATCAGTAGACTGAGTAAAGCAAATTGCCCTCCCTCCACAATGTGGTCAGGCCATATCCAATCTGTTGAAGGCTTGAATAAAATAAAAGCCTCAGTAAGAAAGAATTCTTTCTTTCTGCCTAAGTGTCCTGGAACTGGGACATTGGTCTTCTCCTGTCTTTGGACTCAGACTTGGTCTAGAATTTACACCATCGGCTCTCGTGGTTCTCAGGCCTTCAGACTCAAACAGGAACTAAACCGTTGTCTCTCCTGGCTCTCCAGCTTGCCAGCTGCAGATCGCAGACATTTCAGCCTCCCAAATCATGTGAGCCAATTCCTTATACTAGATCTGTTTCTCTCTATATAACCTGTTAGTTCGATTTCTCTGAAGAACCCTGACTAACACAGCCACCCTCTGGCCAGGGCACAGTTGCAGTTATATCTCTCTAGTAGATGGGGACAGGGAGAATGGAAGAAGTACTTATACGTTCCGTTGTCTAGAACTAAGTCACATGGCCACATCTAACTGCAACAGGGGCTGAGAAATGTTGAGATCAAAGGACATCTCTCTTCTATGTAACTTCTAAAAGTGGAGGATTCCTTAGGAGGAAAAAGGGGGAGAGTAAAGGACTTTGCACGAGGCAAAAAATAGTGCCTGAAATAAGGATAAGTGCAAACATGAGGCTAAAAATTTTCATCTTAGAACTGTTTATAGTAGTGTAAATATTTTAACAGCTTAAATAAGTCATAATAGGAGATTGTTTAAATACTTTATGATGAACTCAAATAATATAATAAAACACAATTTTTAAAATGATGTTTTAGAAGAATACATAGTTTAGAATGACATGGTAAATGTTTATAATGCACAGTTGAGTGCAAAAAGCAGGTAAAAAAAACATATATACAATGTATTCCTTCTTTTTGTAAAACAATAACAACAACTACAAAATAAATATGCGCACAGAAGAGAGACTGAATGGATACATACCACAATTTTAACAATGGTTACCCCTCTGGGAAATTACAGGCGATTCTTATTTTCTTTTTTTCATGTGTAGTTTCTAACTTTTTGGAACTATCACAAAAATGTGCTACACTTGAAATAGAAATTTAAAAAGATTTACAAAGATGGTAATGAATATAGATGACCAGAAAACAAGGATAAAAGGGACAAGGTTGAAAGAAGGAACTGGTGACCTGAGTTTGAATCCTTGCTCTCCAACTTACTAGTTGTGTGACCATGGATGAGTATTAACCTTTCTAAGTCTTGATTTCCTCATCCATGAAATGAGAACACTGGAAATAAAAATATTGATCTCCCTGACTTGTTATGAGGCTTAAGCAAAATTTGTTCTTATAGTTCAGTAGTTGGCACACAGTAAGGGCTCTAAGAGCTTAGCCACTGTTGTCACGATCATTATTAATAAGAAGAGTTGAGTGTCTTAGGGCAACTTAAGGTCATGGGGTAACATGGAAGTTTTTGAATATTCTCTCCGCTCCTGGGCCAAATATCAATCTTCACAAATAAAGTCTACTTCCTCCAAATCTACATTGCTTTTCTTTCTCATCTTGTTCATAAGCTTTCAAATGTGTTTTTGTTATCAATACCATTCAGCCTAAACTCTAATCTCATTTAAAAAAAATCCCACAGAGAGAGATCCAAGGTGGTGGAATAGATAAACACTGTGCTTGTGTTCTTCTGTCAACACATTACAATTACAATGATAGAACAATCAACCTGGAGAACCATCTGAAGTCTAGCAAACAAGTCCTACAACTGAAAATATAAAGAAGAATCCATGCCAAGACTGGTAAGAGTAGTGGAGTTGCAGAACGGGCCCCATAACTGTGTGTGGCAGTGGAGAACCAGGAGGGATACCTCCGCTGCCATGGTCTCCCTGAGAGGACCGAGGGACCCCAGTTCCCCACACCAGCTCCCCAGCCTGGAGTACTGATGCTGAGAAGAGGAGCCCCCACAACAGCTGACATTGAAAAACAGCAGGGATTCCAACTGTTCAGGTGGTCCAGAAGGCTGTGGGAAAACCGGATGTCCTCTTAAACAGCCCACACACAGACTCACTTGTTCGTGGGCACTTACCTTGGGCTCCAGTGGAGGGATGATGACTTGGGGGGCTTTGGAGACATTTGGGGGTGCAGACTGAGGTGTGTGCCTGTACGGGGAGGACTGGAGGATAGTCGGCATTTTCCGGGAAAAGGGTACATATTCATGCAGCCAGCAGGCAGGCGCCATCTTTCCTGTGTTTAGCCCGCCTCCTCTGGCCATATCTGAACCTGACTGGCCTGTTGAGCTCCACTGCTCTGCCCTGACTCACTGGGAACCAGCCCTACCTAACTCGTGCACAACCGGAGGCACTTTCTCTGTGAGCAGCCATCCCTGCTCTCTTTCTTGGAAAACTATCAGAGTCTGACAGACCCCAGGCAGGCAGCAACTGGCCTCTGTGTGCTCTGAGACTTGCTGAGTTGCTCCAGGCTCAGCACTGGCACCAAACCAGAATTTACATCAACATGGTAACCACAATTCTTCCCACTCTAGTGACTCCCTGAGGCCGTGCCTCACCCAACTCAGTACTGCACAAAATGTTATCAGTGGCTGAACCTTAAGGGAGCTGGCAGGTGACAGCAGGCCTCAGGCTGTCCTGGCTTTTGCGGAGCTACCCCAGGCTTGGTACTGGTGGCTGACATCCTCAGTTTGCCACATGGCCTCTCCCACATGCCTCCAGGTCTAGCACAGGCAGCAAACAACTGTGGATTGCTTTATAGCTCCTACCAGGTAGCCACCCCACCAGTCACAGGCAGTGGCTGACCTGGACCTGCACTGGAGCCCCTCCCAAGAGGACCTAGAACCAACATACTTGGAGGTTGGCTTCAGACCACAGCAGAGCACCGCCCAATTAGCCCACAAACAGCACACACAAAGGGTGGTCTCAACAGGCACCAGAGCCTGCTGTGGCAAATCCCACTCAGTGGGGTAAGCCTCCTACACAGCATCCCATAAGCTGTGCACAGGGCCAAAACCCACAGCCAGTCAGCCTGAGGGTCAACCCCACCCACTGACGTGCCAATAGCAACCAAGGCTCAACTATAACAGGAAGGTGCACACAACAAACACAAGGGACATTCCTGGAGCACCTGGAGCAGGTGACCAGGGAGACCGTGTCACTGGGCCTCACAGAACACCTGCTACATAAGGCCACCTGGCCAAGACTGGGGGCTGGGGGGTGTAGCAGGTCTACCTAATACATAGAAATAAAAAGAGAGGCAGTCAAGATGAGGAAACAAAGAAATGTGTTCCAAATGAAAGAACAGGAGAAAAATCCAGAAAAAAGACTAAACAAAATGGAGGCAAGCAACCTCCCAGAGACAGAGTTCAAAACAATGGTTATAAGGATGCTTAGTGAGAACTTCAATAAAGAGCTAGCAAAGACATGAACCCATGAAAAAGAACCAGTTAGAAGTGAAGAATAATTGAAATAAAGAATGCACTAGAAGGAATCACCAGCAGATGAAGGAGAGGATTGAATCAGCAATTTGGAAGACAAGGTAGCATGAAACACCCAATTGGAACAGCAAAAAGAGAAAAAAATCCAAAAAAAATGAGGAGAGTTTAAGAGACCTCTGGGACAACATCAAGTGTAACAACACTCGCATCATAGAGGTACCAGGAGGAGAAGAGAGAAAGCAAGTGATTGAGAACCTACTTGAAGAAATAATGACTGAAAACTTTCCTAATCTGGTGAAGGAAACAGACATACAAGTACGAGAAGCACAGAGAGTCCCAAATAGGATGACCCCAAACAGGCCCACACCAAGACACACTATGATTAGAATGGCAAAGGTTAAAGACAAAGAGAGAATCCTAAAAGCAGTAAGAGAAAGGCACTTAGTAACTTATAAGAGAGCTCCCATAAGAGTGGCAGCTGATTTCTCTATAGGAACTTTGCAGGCTGGAAGGGATTGGCACAAAATATTCAATGTGATGGAAAACAAGGACCTACAACTATGATTGCTCTGCCCAGAAAGGCTATCATTTAAAATTGAAGGACAGATAAAGAGCTTCCCAAACAAGAAAAAGCTAAAGTAATTCATCACCACCAAACCTGTATTACAAGGAATGTTAGAGGGATTTCTTGAAGATGGGAAAAAAAACAACAAAATTATGAATAATAAAATGGCAATAGCTACGTATCTACCAACAATTACCTTCATTGTAAATGGATTAAATGCTCCAATCAAAAGACACAGGAGGGACGAATGGATAAGAAAACAAAACCCTTACATATGCTGCCTACAAGAGACTCAGTTCAAATTGAAAGACACACACAGACAGAAAGGGATGGAAAAAGACATTTCATGAAAAGGGAAATGAAAACAACAAAAAAAGCTGACATAGCAATACTTATACCAGATAAAATAGACTTTAAAACAAAGGCTATAGAAGGGACAATGAAGGACCCAGTAATCCCACTTCAGGGTATTTATCCGAAGAAACCCAAAATGCTACTTTGAGGAGATGTGTGCATCCACATGTTCATTGCAGCATTTTTTACAATGGCCAAGATGTGGAGGCAGCCTGGGTGTCTGTCTGCTGATGGATGAATGGATAAAGTGGAGGTGGTACATATATACAATGGAATATTGCTCGGCCACGGAAGGGAATGTGTTCTTGCCATCTATAGCAGCACGGATGGACCTGGAGGGTGTTGTGCTGAGTTCAGTATATCAGACAGAGAAAGACAGATGCAATGTGATTTCACTTATATGTGGAATCTAAGAACACAATTAACAAACAAAACAGAAACAAACTCATAGATACAGAAAACATTTTGATGGTTTCCAGATGGAAGGAGAATTGGGCGTATTAGTGAAGAAAGGGGAAGGGATTAAGAAGTACAGATTGGTTGTATGGGGATGTAGGGTACAGCATAAGGAATATAATCAATAATATTGTAATAACTATTTATGGTATCAGGTGGGTACTAGCCTTGTTGGGGTGATAGATGGGAGGGGTCAGGGGCAGAGTAAAAAAGGTGAAGAGGTTAAGAAGTACAAATTGATAGTTACAAAATCGTCATGGGGATGTAAAGTAGAGAATATAGTCAATAATACTATAATACTAATAACTATTTAGCCAGGTGGTTACTAAACTAGTCAGGGGGATCGCTTCTTCTTTTTCTTTTTTTTTAAAAGAACCCTCTCTTCCTTTCTTTTTTTGGGGGGTGGGTGGGAAGGGGAATAGGACTTTATTGGGGAACAGTGTGGTGTACTTCCAGGACTTTTTTCCAAGTCAAGTTGTCCTTTCAGTCTTAGTTGTGGAGGGTGCAGCTCAGCTCCAGGTCCAGTTGCCATTGCTAGTTGCAGGGGGCGCAGCCCAACATCCCTTGTGGGAGTCAAACCAGCAACCTTGTGGTTGAGAGGATGCACTCCAACCAACTGAGCCATCAGGGAGCTCAGGGGAAGCTCAGCTCAAGGTGCCGTGTTCAATCTTAGTTGCAGGGGGCGGAGCCCACCATCCCTTGCGGGACTCGAGGAATTGAACTGGCAACCTTGTGGTTGAGAGCCCACTGGCCCATGTGGGAATCGAACCGACAGCCTTTGGAGTTAGGAGCATGGAGCTCCAACCACCTGAGCGACTGGGGAAGCCCAGGGGGGATCACTTCTTAAATTATATAAATGTCTAACCATATGCTGTACACCTGAAATTAATATAAAATAATACTGAGTGTCAACTGTAATTGATAAATTAAAAAAGGGGTTGCAGAAGGGGAATAAGGGGTCCAAATTTCCAGGTATAAAACAAGTAAGTCATGGGGATGTAATGTACAGCATGGGGAATATAGTCAATAATATTATGATAATGTGGTGTCAGATAACCAGCTGGACTTATCATAGTGATCACTTCTTTAGGTCTATAAATGTTGAATAACTATGGTGTACACCTGAGACTAATATAATATTGTATGTTAGTTATATTTTTAATAAAAATCTTTTTAAAAATCCCCCAAATTACAATCTTTACTATTTCATTTTAACAGATCATACCATTGATTAATCATCATTAAAGATCATTTCTAAAGAATTTGGCTTTTAAGAAACTTCTAAGCAACTATGATGACCACATTTTATGGAACACCTCTCTCTCACCACCACCACACACATACCTATCCTCATTCCTACTGTTTCCTTTTATGTAGAGGTAACTCCCCTGGCTTTCTTCAGCCTCTCACTCATTTCCTACCTTCCCCCAATCAGGCAGCAAGATTGCCCTGTGCCAGCGCTGATTTTGGATAAGCCATGTTTAATTCTGTATGACATACACGAAGCCATTCAACAGTGTCTCTACCTTAGACTTTATCAGTGACGATGTTTTGGCCTCAGCTTTATCCTTTGTCTTATTTCTTAATTGCCTCAAAACCTGGAAGGGGAAAGCACTTTCATTTACTGGGCCCTACTCACAGTTCCCAAGAAAACACACACACACACACACACACACACACACACACACACACACACACGCACACGGCGTCTTGATCATACCACTTCAAAGGATAAAGGTCATTTTTTGTTTTTGCTCTTACTAAAGCTATACTAGAGAACAGGGTATAATGATGCATATAAAGAAGTAAAACAAAACAAAACAAAACAACAAAACCAATCTAACCAGAATTTGAAAGACTTAGGTACAAGTGCACAATGCAGATCCAGTTTGTATTCTCAGGATAGGATAGTGCTTCCCCAACTTTAAGAGAGCTAAAGCCTCACCTGGGGATGCTGTTGAAATTCATATTCTGATTCAGTGGGTGTGGAGTGGAGCCCAAACTCCCTGTTTGCAGTAAGCTCCTGGGATGTCGATGCCGTTGATCCACAGACAACACTTTGTGTAGCAAGGTTACAGGACACCATGAACTGCTTTCTTCTGCACTCGATAATTACTTGTCAATTTATGTATTCTGAAGTAAGGTGATGTTAGGAATTATTTTGTCTAATCTAGTATTTATGATGTGCCTCCAGTTTTCCAAATGCATATCCATCTGGATAGCATATCATATTTGCTCACATCACTTACCTGCCCCTGTCTTTGAATGGTTCTCCATTATCAGCAAGCTTTTGCTGCATTAACAAACTACCCCAAAATGCAGAGGCTTAAAACAACCACCATCTTTTTTGCTCATGGTTCTGTAGGTTGTGATTTGGGTTGGGCCCAGCTGGGTGATTCTTTTGCTGGTCTTGACTGGGCTCCCTCTTGGCTTCTCTGGTCAACTGCAGGGAGCTAGGTTGCTGTTCCCCTGACAGTGCCGACTGTGGGTGGTGGTGGAGAGCACTGAACACATATTTCTCATCAACACCCAACTGGCTCAAGCAAGCTTGTTCAGGTGGTGCCAGAAAGGTTCCAAGTGGGTCATTAGAGTCAGCCCAAATATGCAAGCCCGTTTCGTGTTTCTATCTGAATCACGTTTGGTACCAGTCATCCTACTGGTCAAAGCAAGTGGCATGACCAAGTTCAGCATCCCCATGGGGAAGAATTACCTAAGGGCTCGGATACCTGGGTGAAGCATTAGTGACTGGTTTTGCAATCTGACTCTTCAAGTTCAAATTGGCCTTTAAAGCCTTCCCCAGAGAGGCTACCAGGCTTGTTTTTGCTCCACAATATTGCTCTTTCACTTCCCTCTTTCTGGACCACTTTCTACCTAACTTCGGACAGAGCCCTAGTTCACTTTCCAATGCTACCTCCTACTTAAACTTGATGTCTAAATTGGATGGAATCGTCAGTCATATGGCACATCCCATTCCGGCTGTTATAGTTACTTATGTACAAGCTGCATCCTCCCTACTAGATCAGCTAGTTCTAAAGGGTTTTGATTGTGGCCTCCTCAGTTTTGCATTCCTGTAGTATCCAGCAAATAATATCTATTGCTACTATTTATTAAGGATAGGTATGTGTGTGGCAGTGGTGAGAGAGAGGTGTTCTATAAAACGTGGTCATCATACTGTAGTTGCTAAGAAGTTTCTTAAAAGCCAAAGTCTTTAGAAATGATCTTTAATGAGGATTAAATCAAGGTATGATCTGTTAAAATGAAAGAGTGAAGATTGTGTTTATGGGATTTTTAAAAAGATTTTTATTAAAAATATAGTTAATATACAATATTATACAGTGGTACCTCTGTTTTCAAACATAATTCATTCCGGAAGACCATTCAAGTTCTGAAATGTTCGAAAACAGCCGACAGCTAGGCCTCAGGATCTTGCACTCAATGGAAGCTGCATGACATGTTCGACTTCCAAGGCGTGTTCAAAAACCGAAGCATTTACTTCTGGGTTTACGGTGTTCATAAATTGAAAAGTTTGTCAACAGAGATGTTAAAAAACTGAGGTACTATTGTATTAGTTTCAGGGCTACACCATAGTTATTCAACATTTACAGACCTAAAGAAGTGATCACCATGATAAGTTCAGCAACCATCTGACAGTGTAGTTCTTTATATAACCTCTATCTTATACAAAGTAGGTATTCTTATTGGCTCCTTTTTTATAGATTAGGAAAGTGTAACACAGAGAAATGAAGTCACTTGTCCAAGATCACAGAGCCAGGAAGGTGCAGAGTCAGTATTTGAACACATTCTCTCTTGAACTCAGAGCCTGGCCTTTTCAACTAGTCTCCTCATTGAATAAAAATAAATGGTTTTGAATACGCCACACGCAGATAATTAAGAATTGACCAAGGACTGTATGTGTGCCCACTGTTGGAAATGCAAGTCAGGCTATAGGGGTAAAATAAGGTCTAGGTGTTGATGGGCTTCTCATAGAGATGAGCTCAGATTTTGACTCAGGTCTGTAGGTTCACAAATTGTTCTCAGTTCTCGGTAGAACTGAATTATTGATAAAATGATTTCAGACTCACAAAAGACTGGAGAAAAGTCTAGAATGCTTACTTATTAGTGTCCAGGGATATAAAGA
Organism: Rhinolophus sinicus; assembly: GCF_057876585.1. Classification (NCBI taxonomy): domain Eukaryota; kingdom Metazoa; phylum Chordata; class Mammalia; order Chiroptera; family Rhinolophidae; genus Rhinolophus; species Rhinolophus sinicus. Next base: position 198,621,515 of record NC_142501.1, read on the forward strand.
AGGGACAACCACACCCGCACACGAGTCAGATGTTCAGCATATTCTTTTATCAAAAGGGAAATTAAGTTAAGATGAGACGGTTGCAGAGTGTTTGCTTTCTGTCTCCTTCCAAAAAGGATCTAAGTCCATTTTGAAGGGAGCGGCTATTTTTAAGTAATACAGTCAGCAGTGAGGCATGGTGAGTCATTCTGGATTAAAATGCTGAGTCAACCAAGCTGACGGGAAGATTCATATTGAGTCATCAATGCTCCATCTCTCCTGGGCAATACTGGAGAAATTCTTTCCTCTCAACGTCTCCATTTTCAGTATTCCATAAGAATGTCAATATTGATAGGGCTTCACTCTCTTAGTTTGGGATTGTGAATCTGCTCTATCCCGACTGATTATTCCCTTCCCGTCATTATCGTTGCAGTTTGGGCAGCTGTCAGCAGGGGATGACAAGGCTTTAGGCTTAGTTATACAGGGATGGGGTAATTGGTTAATCTCAGGTGTGAATAGCTCAGGAAAAATAATGTTACTAGGTGAAGCGAATGATGTTAAAAAATTTTTTTTTCATTTGTAAAAATGTGGTGCACAGTTGAGATTGTGAAGGAAAGAAACACAAACACCTTATGTAGTAGTCAGGCTTGAGTGTAGGAAGCAGACATGTAGGAAATGTAATGTAGGGAATAAGGTATTTACAAAACCACTGGGAGATCTATGGGTGTGGGCTCTTAACAGGGCTTCTGGAAATGACTTCCAGAATACTGCAGAGCTGACCCACTGGGGTGCTATTACCTTGAGGCCACTTCTAGGGCTACTGATGGCAGGAACCCACAGCTGAGGTTGTGTTCCTGGTATCAGAAAGGCACACTGTCTCTAGACACCCAGGACGCTGGAGAATGGACTCTGACAGGCCCTACAGACCTCGCGTCCCTACTTCGTAGCTTGCCAATGACAACATATAGTGGAAAGAAGCAGGAATAATTCTCCACCTTCCAAGTCTCATTCAAGTATATTTAATTGGCCAAACTTAATTTGTTTCTAGAATTAAGAAGGAGCAAGTTGGGCCCCAGAGAGATTAGGTCATTTGCACAAACTTAATGCTGGAGGAAGAAGAGCCAGGCTCGGAACTCTACCTGCCTGTTTGCCACCAACTACTTGACCACTTGCCTTTTTCCCTGTCTGCCACTCACCATCACTCTAAGTCCAAGGCCTCTGAAACTCCTCCCAGCTCTGAGCCAGCCCCAGGCTGTGGGTTAGTTCACAGACTCCTGACAAGTGTCCTGCAGCTTTCCTCTTGCTCCTGGTTTTAATGGGGGTATCACAACTTTGTTAACACTCTCCACAGTTTTACTGCTGGGAGGAGGCTTTCTCTACCTACCTCTCCTCCCTCTGGAGAGAGAACGGCTTTACTCTTCCCAGGGAAGGTCTGAAATTACTTTCCACCTCTACTTTCTTTTCATCTCTCTCCATCTGAAATAGAGAAGATGAAGGCGAGACCACGCTTTCTGAATTCTCTGAGTCTCAGCAAAATGTAATTACTACATTTCTCCCCCTCTTTCTAATCACAGGAGACTTCTTTGAGCAACCTAGTTACTGATTCTATGGCTCCCTCACTTCCTCCTTCCGACTGCTCTTTGAAGCTTGGCCTCAGTGTGGAAGTTATTTTGCTTCAAATTGCTTAAGCTGCCTCATTAATGAGGTTGATGACAGCCAGATCCTACCATGCTTCTTAAGAGACTTGTCATTTCCCCTACCCCGAACACTTTAGCACACATGTGAGTGGAATGACAAAGTGGTGTGGTCATTGTCTATTTGCATCTGCCATTGGAAAACACCTCCTCAATTTAAAATACCCTCCAACATGAGGTGCCACCCATTCATCCCTGGTCCCTGCTCTCTCTCTTCTTTCCGCATCTGGGTTCATTCAGCAACCACCCAATGATCAGCAAACTCTGGCATCCGTTCCTATCATTTATTCACTAAACAAATGTTTGTGAATGCTTGCCATGTGACAGGCACACCCTAGGTGCTAGGAAGAGTAGCTGAAATATCAGGGTTCCTATCTTCCAGGAGCTTCTAATCCAGACACTACACAACTCATAAAAAGAATTTGAGGTGAATACACACACACACACACACACACACACACACACACACACATATAATTTACTTCAAACTACATTCCTACTTAGATAATGTGGTCAGGGAAGGCTTCTCAGAAGAGGTGACATTTACATTGAAGGAAAAGTAGGAGACAGCCATGCAAAATGAGAAGGGGCAGGTCATTTAAGGCAGCAGGCACAGCATGTGGGAAGAGAAAAATGATGTGTTTCAGGGTCTTCAAGGTGAGTGGGGTGGGGGCCCACCAGCCAGAGGGAGGATAGCACTCGATGTCAGTGGGGACCAGACATTGTAGGGCCTTACAAGACGAGGGGTCTGGATTGAACACTCAGTGTGATGGGAAACTGTTGAAGGGTTCTAGGCAGCGGAAGGATGTGGTTTGATGTATACTTACTTAAAAGATAATTCTCTCTGCTGAGTGGTAACTAGACAGGGATGAGGGGTGATACACAAAAGTGGAAGCCAGTAGGTCATTACAGTTGTCCAAGGGGAGATGACAGAGACCCGGAGTAGGTGGTGATGGGGGGATGTGGAGAGAAAGGGGTGGGGTGAGGCATGACAAAATTGCTGGCAGACGAGATCTGAGCGGTGATGGAGTGGATGAGACGGTGATGCCTTCTGGTTTTCAGCATCAGGAATCCTGGCATGAATATGGCAGGGGTCTTTCCTGCTGATGGGGTTTAATGGGCTTTATGACTTAAGAACACGCTTCTTGGCAGCCTGTCCTCTTTCCCTTTCTGGCTATATTATTGTTAGTCCATTCTCATCCCAGGGGACAAAACTTCGAGGCTGCATAACCTGACTAAAGCCTAGTACATGCAATGCCTCTTGGCTCTGACAGTGTTTGGGAGTGGATATGAATATAGTTCCCAGGGCCAAACAGCCTGGTGTGAATCCTGGCTATTCCCTTGACGAACGGTGCTATCTCACCTGACTTCTCCATAGCTTAGCTTCTTCTATTGTAAAATGGGATGAGGACAATCGTACCTACCCCATCGGGTTGCTGGGAGGATTGGATGAGCTCCTGCAGGTAAGGTCCTTAGAGCGGCACCTGGCACACATGCTCAGGGTTAGCTCTTAGTAGCGGAAGTCAGAAGGGACCAGGTGCTTTTGACTGTACCCACCTTTACTCTACACCACCTTTACAGCAGAATTTAGTGCTTGAAAGCATCCCCAAAACACATCCAATCCCATAGTGGGTTAACAAGAAAAACTATTTTACTAAGTATTTCACAGGCACATGGGGTATGGGGATTTCCTCCAGAGTATACAGCATTTCATTTCCAAACATTCTCATCATTGAAAATCTGGTCTCTTCTCTCTCTCCTTCGCCACTTGCTGTGAATCTACCCCCCCCCCCCACTCCCACTCCCACTCCCTTCATGCAGTTTTCCTGGCCTCTGGAGCTGGACTGTCCTTTTTACCCTTAGGTTTTTATAGAAACCACAATTGAGTTTGCTAATAGTAGGGGGTTGGGGAAAATGGGGTGAAAAACAACAACATATAGCAGAAAAGAAAAAAAGACCAAACCTTTCTGAGCTACGGTTTTATCTCAAGAGTTAGTTAAAGAATAGAAAATAAGTGCAAAGAAAATAGAAGGAAAGAAATAATAAAGACAAGACCAGAAATCAGGGAAATAGACAACAAAGAGAGGATTAGCAAGACCAACTACGGAACACTCTGAAGATACCCGACCAGTACGCCTCAAAACTGTCCCAGCCATTGAAAACAAGAAAAAGCTGAGAAATTGTCATAAACCAAGGAGACTAGGGAGCCATGATGACGACCGCAATGTGGCATCCTGGATGGACCCATCAAAACAGGGCAAAGCAAAGGTCCACTACAGTGAAGCAAGGATAATAGTTTCAGGTAGATCTGATGCCAAGATAGGTACTAATGGTAAGTGAGGGAGAAAAACGTTGTTGATTGTCCCGAGGTCTTGGAAAAACCGATATCCGTATCCATTTGGTTTCTTCACTGGCAAGACCAGAATGTTACAACAGGGTCTGGGAAGTGCAGGGTCTGGGAAGACCTTTGGATATAAGGCCTTCAGCTCTAGCTTTGAACCCTTCCTTTGCTTCTGATTTCAAGGGATATTGAAGATATTTGGATAAGAGTTTCATTGGATCTATATACTGTCCAGATTCTGCCCCAATTATTTTTTCTATGTCAGTGGACTTTGAAGGTCATAGAATGTCAGGTCTGATGTTAAAACTTGACCTGGGTATGCACCAAATATAATGGGGAAGGCATAGGTATATCCGGAACACATATAACTTGACTATGAATAGAGGACTTCTCTGGAATTTAAAGAAATAGTTCCTCTGTTGAGCGCTTAATATTACAATTCCATTTGCAGAGTAAGTCTCTCCTTATTAAATCTGCAGGGGTGATGTCACAGAGCAGAAAGACATGTTTTTCATTCAAGGGCCCAAGGATTATAGTTAAAGACCTGGGAGATAGGAAAAATCTGTGGGTTATTTGAGAGATAGGAAGAGGCTGAGCTAAGATGAGGAATTTAATGTAGTAAGAGAATGCCCCTATCTACCAGGAATTGATGAGGTTGATGATATTTATTCAACCTGAGTGTTTAAGGGTAAATCGGGATATTAAGAGTTTACTTATTTTTTAAATTAATTTATTTTTAACCTCTCTAGAGCATCCTCATTGGCCAGAATTGAGGGATTTTCTTTGCCCTGGTTTTTCTTCTATAAGTTGGGATATTCTTTCTTCCCAGTGTTTCTTCTGTTTACAATATCTACACTGTCCTTGTCAAAGATGGTTGCTTGGGAAGTGGGCCACTTAGCTGTTTGATCTGCAAGATCCTAGTTTATTTTGGATTCTGTCTCATTTTTATTCTAACCCCCTCTCAAAATGTTCTGACAGGTGTTTTAGTTCAGGCAAAGGTACTCTTTCCCATTCTAACTTCTATTTTTGAATTAGGCTTCCAGTTTCAGGTTTAACTCCACTGACAGTAGGAGATGAAAGGGTTGCTTTTACACCGGCACCTTCATTAACTCCTGAATGTTGTCAGAAGGTATTTTTCTAGTCTATCATGAAAACCTATGTTTTCATCTTTTCTGTTTGCATGATTGAATTATGGTCCAATCAATTTTTATTGGAAATGTTTGGGGAGACAACTTTTACAAGACTTTGCCCTACTTTTCAGGCTTTTTGTTTTAGACTCTAGATGTATTGTAGAAAGAGAGGTCCTTCCTGTACATCACTTTCTGGGCCAGTCCAATCAGCTTCTGCCACTTAAGATTTAGCATCGGAGGTTTTCAACAACATGTAGACAAGTTGATGTATGTTAGGTGACCCTGAGTTATATGCACCTGAAAGAATTTTAAATTCTTGTAGGAATAGTTGCTGGTCTTGCTGGAGAGTAGGGAGATCCTTAATTATAGCTTTTAATTTATCTTGGGTCCAAAGTTTAAATTCTACAGTTGCCTGCATACCTGGAGGGATAGATTTTTACACGCAACTAGCATTTTGTGGTCTTAGCAGAATTGTTGGGAAACGGTAGGGGGTCTGGCCTGGTCAAGAGGAAAAGAAGGGAGTAATTGTCGGAGGTGAGGAAAGAGAGATATTGGATGTGGGGAGGCAACTGGGATATTGGATTTGGCAAAGAGGGATATTGGATTTGGGGAGGCAACTGGAGGACAAGGAAAGGGAGGATTTACTAGAAAATGAGGAACGTGATGCAAAGATAGCAGAGATCATATCTGGTACTGACTTACCATGTTGGCATAGATTTGACAAGCCACAAGTAGCAAGGCACAAGGGGCTTCTGTAGATACCACATCTGGTCAAAGGTTGGGGTCCATGGTGATGGAAAGTGCAGACTGTGCCTCAGTGGAGTCTCCAGGAAAACTAGGGAAATAAACAAAATAAACGAAAAACAAAGACTATTTATTTCGAGCTTGCTAGACCAAGGGGGTTAGTAACCGTTATTTGCATTTGGCATACTCAAAGGCAGGCAGGGGAGTGGAAAAGCTTTACAGTCAAAAAAGAGGGAAGGCTTCAGGTGTCCTCTGGTTGGAGGTTGTTGGCAAGGGGGCGGTGGAGATGGGTTAATGAGAACCAGGCATCTTACGTCATTGGTTTGGGGAACATATTTGGCTTTCTCTGCTTAGTCCTGAATGGGACGCAGGTGGAAAAATTGGGAAGCTGGGAGTCCTTGACTACGTCCTAACTGTTCCGGGCAGATTGCTGCAGGGGTTGTAGGTTGGGATTCTTATCATGTGTGATCTGGCCCTTGTCCATTTGTATAGTCAGTCTGTCAAGGTGAAAATGTTGTTGAGCAGTTAGATCTCACTTAATCACCGTGACTATCTCCTCCACGTTCCTATTTTACAGACGAGGAAAGCAAAGCTCAGGTCATGCAACTAGTGAGACAAGCAAAATTCAGACCTACAGAGGTTGGAGCTACTTTAAACTAGGTTATGTTTCGTAAAGCTCATGACATTTTCTGATGTTGCCCTATCTGTTAAAAGTAGTAGGTACTAAAAAGTTTTCATTGGGTGAGTGAATGGATGCAAATAATTTTGGAACACTTTTGAAATGATCTCCACAGCCTGTGTTTTTGAATCCTTCAATGATGGCATATCTTGATGGATTTAGTTTTGGGAAACAAACATTTTTCCAAATTAAGACTGGTGAATAATGTGAGAGAAACTGCTGGCTCAAAACAGTGTGTCCATCTAGTAACGAGATGGATCTTGCGATTTTTGCCCATTTTGCATGTGATCGACAAAGCAGCTTTGAAGTCTTTTCCAAAGGAAAAGTTGTAAAAATAGCTGCATTTTGGGAATAAGAACTTGACTTTTTCAAAGTTTGAAGGCTAATGCTTATTTTAAAAAACAAGCTAAATTATTTTGCGATCTATCTTTCTGTGTAGTTTTACACATTTCTCAAATTGTCTACATCATTCAACAAACATTTGTTGAACATCTATTATATGTTCAGTGTATGCTTTGAACACAGAAATGAAATATAGTCAACCAGGAGCTCAGAGTCTAGTTAAGGAAGACAGAAAATTAACAACTGAAATGCAATTTAACAAGTACCATGGCTGATAAATGACAGGATGCCCTGGGAACAGCAGTGAGTTGGTATGTGTTAAAAATCGACACCTGAGAAGGTAAGGGCCCGATTTGTAGCGTTTGCTGATTTCCATGGTCTAAATATTCCCAAGGCCAATTTTGAGCTACTCACATGATGCCACTAAAACAGGAGTTGAACAGAGGTGTGCATCATTATATTCCATTTCTACTACATAAGGTACCGTCAACATAAATAATGTCAAAAGCCTAGATAATAGTAAAATGTAGTAAAATAATTAGGAAGTGATGAGTTTAAGCATTTATTACTTTTGTTTTTAATGTAATTAACTTAATTGTAAGCTTACATAATGTATTGTTAAAGAGTGGCTGTATTTAGAAACCAGCTCACAAAATTACTGAACATTTAACAATCAGCTCTTGCAAGCGAGTATGAACCAGTGCAAACGGGCTGTTGCACATCACTGGACAAGAGCAATGTCAGGAATTACTGCATACTCACCTAAGGTGAAGATTGCAAGGAAACTGAAGGCGAGGATCCTGCCTTTTCATTTCTGTATCGCTGGCATCTAGTGCTAAGCTGTTGAGTGGTCAAAGTAAATCATTAATTCAATATTTAAAAAAATATTTTAGCCCCTGCTATATTCTGGACACTGTTCTTGAAGCTTGGGATGGGTGGTTGGGGTGAGTGGGACAGCAAAAACCAAGGCCCTGTCTTCAGGGAGTTTACATTCATAGGTGTGTGTGTGTGTAAAACACGTCTGGCAAATCAGGCAGTGATGATAAGTGTTAAGATTAACAACTCTGTAGTGCAAGAGAGAAAAGGAGTGGGGGGCATTGCTATTTCATAAGGGGTTGTCAGGCAATTGTAAATGTTGAGACGTTTGAAGGTAAGGATGAGAAACATGGTCTACGTAAGGCTGAAGCACAGAGTGCGCAAATCTCACCATTCAACAGGACTGGATCACAGAGTAACTTAAGAAAGTTTTTCTTCAGAGAAGCCCACGCAATTGCCCTTTACTTTCCTCAGCCCCTCTGCACAAGTGCAAAGTCCTGGTTTCAAGTCTGTCTCAGGAACACTAGTGATTAATTAGACCAATCAGATGCAAGGAGGCGGGGCTAATTTTCAGTACGATTTGAAGCCCGCTAAACGCGCTGACACCCCTGCGCATGCTCAAATCCTCCGGTTTCTGGTGCACGGTTGGGAGTGGTTCACGCATGTGCGAGAGCGAGATGCAGATTTTTGTCCCAAGGCCTTGCCGTACCGTCCAGGAGGCGAGTTGCATCCTGGTTCCGTCGTGTGTCGGTCTTGTGTTGACTCTTCTCCCGCCACAGTCGCCACCGCCGACATGAACCGCGAGAGCTTCGCCGCGGGCGAGCGGCTGGTGTCGCCGGCTTACGTGCGGCAAGGCTGTGAGGCCCGCCGCTCGCATGAGTGCCTCATACGGCTGCTTCTGGAGAAGGTACCGAGCTGTCAGTCGGACCTCTCCCCAGCCGCCGCGCCCCCAGGCTCCGCCCCGCCCTCCTGTTAGTGCCGATCCTGCCTCACCCCTTCTGTTGCTGGTTGGGACCTGTCCCCAGAGTCCGTCGCAGCGTGGCGTGCACTGTGCTGACTTGCTGTGCTCAGCTCGTTCTCAACCTCACCAAAGCCAGCAAAATCCAGAGCGTGTTATTAGGGGGTGTGTAGGGTCGGGATTTTGAGTCTCGTTGTGCCTAGTCTCGGGCTGCGGCAGTGAGGGGGGCAAGTCCCAATGGGTTTACTTTGTTTGTTTGCGGAAAGGGCCATGTTCGCACCTGCCATCTTTCACTCCCAAGGACTCGAGGAACACCTTACATTTGTAAACCGCGATATCCCACGTGGAACCAAGGGCCTCCCCGGAACTTCACCGGTCCTGCGCCTGCCAGCGTTCCTGAATTTTAATTTCGTTGACGTTTGACAGCCCGTAGTTTTAACAATGTGGTTGGAAGAACTTCGTTGTAGATAAGGTTTATGATTTCCAGTTACCTTAACTGCAACTTTAAGTAAATCTGGCCGTGTGCATTTATTATCATTTCTTACAATCTGTAGATAAGTGTGACGCAGTGTAACATACACGTTTTGCCTATTCGAGGTTTCTTCATAGGGCTGAATTTATGTCTGAATTTTAGACAGCAAGGAGCATAGCAAAATACACTTTAAAAAGTTTTAAAATTCCTTGCAGTAGGGTTTTAGGGAACCATGCATGGTTTTCTTAAATATAAGTTTTTGTTTGTTTGTTTTTAAGGGCAAATGTCCAGAGAATGGTTGGGATGAAAGTACACTTGAACTCTTTCTACATGAGCTTGCAATAATGGATAGCAACAATTTCCTGGGCAACTGTGGTGTGGGAGAAAGGGAAGGGAGAGTGGCATCTACATTAGTTGCTCGACGTCATTACAGGTATTTTTTTCAAGTAGCTTGTGAAAACTTTGTTTTTTGCTTAGAAACAGTGGTGGCAGTATTCATCATATTATAAAATGTCTGCTTGTAACTTACTTCTTGAACTCCCTTCAAATGGACATGAAAACAAGATGCAACAGGGAAATGGAAACAATTTATCTGGTGTTTTTCAAGACAGTAGCGTAAAAGTTCTGGTATGTGGTGGTTACCTTGTCAGGTTCTGGGTGGTTAACAAAACTGCCTATTCATTCTATTAAGAATGTTTAACCTAATAAACTTACTTGGCTGTAAGAGTTTAAAATATGTTAAGGTTACTTACGCTTTTCCATGTTTCTTTTCTACAATTGTAAGTTTTTTTTAGAGAATGATGTATAATAAGTAGAGCTTTAAAACATTATTCATCTACGTCTAAACTGAATCCCACTTTATAAGTACCTTGCTTTGTTGCAGTAAGTGTAGGAAAAGGTATATTAAATTTAATTTTCGATTATTACATCACTCTTGCATTATTTCAGAAAGCTTTTCATCAATTCTGATAACTAATTGATAGTGGTTCCAAATGTAATCATTTTTCTGTTTTCCAGGCTTTCTGTGAAATATAGGTAAACTCTTAACAACTCCTGTCTTCCATGATTTTAGATCATGAAAGAATTTTCCTGGGGGTAGTAGAATTTTATTTCAATCAAAGTCACCACACTTCTAGTTCTGTCAAAAGATACAAACTTCCAGTTATAAAATAAGTAAGCCATGGGAAGTAATGTACAGCGTGGTAATTAGTTAACAATACTGTATTGTATATTTGAAAGTTGCTAACAGAATAGACCTTTAATGTTCTTATCACAAGAAAAAAAATTGTAACTATGTGTGGTGATGGACTTGATTCCACAATATATACAAGTGTTGAATGATTATGTGGAAACTAATAGAATGTTATATGTCAATTTAGAAAAAACATTGCAGTCAAAGCTAATGATAATGAAGGTATAACTTGGATGAAAAATTCATGGTCAAAAATGGGCTGATAACATGGTTGATATTCCGTGTAAAAAAAGGCTTTGTACATGAGGTTTCAGTGGTAATGAAGTGCAAACTAGTGTTCTGTGGTAATTCCAGTGTGCAGAATTTCCAATCTAACTATAAATTACAAACAGATGTTTTATTTTGAAGAATATCCAGAAGTCTTTTTAAATAGTGTATAACATCTAGTTTAAAATGAGTGGATTTGCACGCTTAATTTTCAAGGAGCGTCTAGTTCTTTTAAAATTAAGGCAATATTTGAAACAGCTCATCCCCATTGGAACTTAGCCCACTGCTATGGTTAGGGGAAGAGGAAAGAAAGAAGATAATTTAGTGTTGCATATATTCTGCTTTTCTACTGCTGCATAACAAACCACTTGAAAACTTAGTGACTCAAAACAGTCATTTATTATTCTCTCTCATAGTTCTGTGGGTCAGTTGGGTTCAGCCCGGTGATTATCGCTTTGGGTCTCTCATGTAGTTGTAGTCAGTTGTTGGCTGAAGAATTTAGTCGCTGAAGGTTCAACTGGGCAATTTATCCCAGTTGAGTCATGTAGATTGCTGGGAGCTCAGATGGCCTTTCCATGTGGCTTTGGCTTCTCCCAGCATGGCATCTGAATTATAAGAGGGAGCCCCCCAGAACAAGCCCTTCAAGAGGCCAGGTGGAAAGCTTGAAGCCTTCTTATGACCCAGCTCTGAAGATCCAGACCATCACTTCTGCTAGATTCTTTCTGGCCAAGGAAATCACTATGGCCAGCCCAGGTTCAAGTGGAGGGAATTAGACTCATCTCTTGGTGTGGCAGTACCATGTGGGCACAGAGAGGAAAGGAATTGATGGTGGCCATCTTTGGAGCACCGCAGCATAATTGATGAATTTGTTTTAATCTAATAGTATATTTTCATATTATTAATAGTTTATGAACTACATCTACAGGAGTCAAGTATCGCTTCTGGTATTATTTAGTTATTGTATTTGTATACTTATACAGTGGATTGCTCTGAACACTGAATATTTTTGTCCAGTTGTTGGCCCATTTTTTGCTTAGGTTCATTCACGGAATTGGACGATCGGGTGATATTTCTGCTGTGCAACCAAAAGCTGCAGGTTCTAGCCTTTTGAACAAAATTACCAATTCTTTGGTCCTGGACATCATAAAGTTGGCTGGTATGTACTGTGTTAATCGTAATACTTTTGGCTGACCAGCCATACATACCTTTGCCTAATTTCTTATATTAATGCCTCTTTCCAAAAAGGATATATATAGCTTTTGAAAAAAAATACATATATATATATATATATATATATATATATATATATATATATATATATATATACCTTTAGAATAAGATAGAAAGTCAGAGTCATAAGCATAGAGGATGAATTTGGCAGTGAGCTTCCTGAGAGCGAGTACAGTGGGAGCACTAAATCTACCACTCTTATTATTTGCTAGAAGTATGTAATTTCTTCATGAAGGATACTGGTTTATCAGTGGAATAATTTCTGTTTTACTTTTTATTCCTAGGTGTCCACACAGTGACCAGCTGCTTTGTAGTGCCTATGGCAACTGGTATGAGTCTAACCCTGTGTTTCTTAACATTGCGACACAAGAGACCAAAGGCGAAGTATATTATATGGCCACGAATAGACCAGAAGTCCTGCTTTAAATCCATGATCACTGCAGGTAAAAGAATGTGCTATGTATAACGTCTTCAATATCACAGTTAAACATTTCAACCTTTGTATATAGCGATAAATAAGTAAAAAGAAACTAAACCTGTTCTTATTTCTTCTTGTTATTGTGATCAATATACATAAAATTTACCAGTTTAACCGTTCTTAAAAGTATAGTTCCATGACATTATGTATATTCACATTGTTGTGCAACCGTCATCACCATCCATTTCTAGAAACTTTTTCATCCTCTTAAACTGAAATTCTGCCTGTTGAACAATAACTATTCCCTCCCCAGTACTCACAGTTTCTAATAAACATTCTACTTTCTGTCTTTATGAATTTGACTACTCTACATCCCTCATGTAAGTGGAATTATAGAGTATTTTGTGACTGGCTTATTTCACTTCCCATAATGTCCTTAAGGTTCATCCATGGTATTGTATGTGTCAGAATGTCTGTCCTATTTTGACTAATATCCTATTGTATGTGTGTATGTTCATCCTACATTTTGTTCATTCGTTCATTGATGGACACTTGGGTTATTTCCACCTCTTGGTTATTGTGAATAATGCTGCTATGAACATGGGTATACAGTACCTACCTGTTTGAGTCCCTGCTTTGAATTCTTTTGGGTATATACTTAAAAGTGGAATTTCTGGATTGTTTGCCCTGTTGGTTAAAACGGAGACATGATGAGCTACCTCACTAGATTGTTTTGAGGAATAATTGTGATGACACATAAAATGCCCAACAATAATCTTTGGGCCATAAAAGGTGCTTAGGAATGTCTGTTGTATATACATGAGTGGAGTACACATAAATTATTACCATGAATCAAAGTACAAGAACGCAGACATCATTAAATATAGATGAGACAAAAATCTTTAAATTAGTATTTTAGTTTTTGGCTTGCTTAAGTACAGTCGAATTTGAGAATTTAAGGTTATTTTGAATGGCCTCAATCTGTTGTATGAAATGAACAGTATTGGGCTGTAACTAAACTGCATAAATAATCCTAAAGAAACTCATGTAAAGGGATTCATAATAAGGAAATATAGCAGAAAGCTGATAGACTTTTAAAAATATACTGATTTATTTTAAGTGGCATAAAATCGTCAAGTCTGTTAATTGACATCTTATTAAGCAAAGAACTGATAACTAACTTATGGAACAGATTGGCATATTGGAAAACTAGAAACTTCCAAAAGATGTTATGATTTGGACTACAATTTGCAGTTAATTCTTTTTTAGGATAGCCTCTAGTCTTAGGAAGCAAGATAGTTGTAGTCTTTAAAAAAAAAAACTTGCATTTTAATCATCTGAAGGCCAAAATAGGGTTGGGTCTTGAGGATTTGAGACATAATTGAAAATTAGCTGTCCTCAGGAAACTACTTATTTAAAGTTTTGAATGTTTGCTTCATTAGCTGTGAAGGTATAGATATAAAACCTGGACATTTCTGAACCAACATATTTGAAATAATGATTTTATAGTGGCTTATTATAGAGGTTTTATATTTTTGTAGATAGAATGCAGATAACTTGATGTGGATTCTAAAACACAAAACTACTTGCTCTTGACTTTGTTATAACTTGCTGTGTGACCTTGGAAAGTCACTTCATCTCCCTGAACTTTGGCTCTCTTATCTTTGAAATGAGTAAGTTGAGCTAAATAGTTTCTAAATCCCTTATGGCTCTTAAATCCATGAATTTAGCCTGTTGCTAGATTTGGTGTTTGGGAAGACCAAAGATGTGACTACATAATAACTTTATGTGCAAAATTTCCCAGGTTAATTTTGTATACAGTTTCTGAGACTCAAACACATAGGTTTTACTTTTACCCTAAATACTTACTAGTATCACAAAGTACTTAGTTAATATGAGTGCTTTGTATATTATTTAGTGTGTATATTGCTTATACAACTTTTTAAGTTTATGGATACTTAAAAATATTTACCATACAAGGTTACATCGTTATTATTCAGGTAAACCTTTGATCACATGTTAGTTAAGTGTACTGATTCAATTGAAAATTGGAAAACAATTTTTATATTTAAGTTATAGGAGGCTCTTGTAAGCTGACCCATAAGATGGGTCAGTGATCCGTAGGCTACTAAAATTCATAACAGTTTTTTTTAGAGGTAAAATATTAAGTTGATGATTATGATTTGTTTCAATAGTTGAGTTATTATTTTTGTCCGTCTCTGAAATAAAATGAACTTTAAAATAAAAGTTAAACATTGCCAGAGAATGGGTAGATTTGCTTTTCTGTGGACTGAAATTGAACTGGACTAAGTTATCTATTTTGTCATCAATGACTGTTATTACTTTTTTAGGTATCTTTTTAACATTTGTTTCCCTTCCCAGAACTAGTCTTTCTTGTCATGTCGAACTGTTAAATAGATTTGTGACCCTAACTGTGGTTTAGTTGTCCTTCATGTTACTTTGACATGTGTTTGACTCATACCAGTATTGAGCCGGGTCTTTATCGCTAGAAGAGGGTTCATCGACCAAAATAAATATTTAGCGTTCTTGCGTAGACGAGCACTGCTCCCTGGAGTTCCAGGATCTTCCCTTACACTAACATTTACACAAAATGTTTACACTAACATTTTGATTTTTGGTTGGCTTGCTTAGGTTTTGAGCCTGTGGTGATAGAGAACGTTGTAGAAGGTGATGAGCTACGTACAGACCTGAAAGCAGTGGAGGCTAAAATCCAGGAACTGGGGCCTGACAACGTTCTGTGTGTTCATTCTACTACATCCTGCTTTGCTCCAAGGGTGCCTGATAGGTGAATATTGTCTTTTGGGTGTTCCTCATTCTTTTAAATAAAATGCATGTATCCTAATTCTCAAAGATGCTTCAGTAACATTTGGCAGTCAATGGACTGTTCTAAGAGAATAGATGACTTTGTGGAGAAACAACATAATTGCTTAAGAAAATAAAACTCTGCTATAGAAGAAGGAAAAACAACTAGTACCTGGTGGAGATCCCTTTATCACCTGAGCAGATGCAGAGCATCTGTTTTCTTGCTCTTTTCCCTGTTTCTGATCTATTAGCATCTTTTTCCTCATGATGTAATGGAAGTTTCTAAGCTAAATGTTGGGTTTACCTGTTTTCATTGCTATCTCTACTTCTTTGATGGTACAGTTAGTTTTCATATGTGGGAACTATTAGTATTAACAGAAAATTTTAGGATTATTTACTGCTCTTTGAATTTTGTTTAATTGGAAGATTAACCCAGATGTACACTTTGGTGTTCACAGTGGTTGTCTTTGCATTCTAATAAAAATGTAAATATTTAAGAAAATAAAAGAAAAAAGCAAAAAAGCAAATGTTTACTTTTCTAAAGGATGGCCACAAATTTTTATTCTGAAAATGTAGTAGGCTTAGGTATAGGAATACAGATTTCCAGTTTTGACAGCAAATCTTTGTTTCATTTTACTGTTTTGAATAGAAGTGCTAGTAATTTGTAAAAACTATGTTGACTTTGGACTATTTTTGTGGCATCAAGTTATACTTTGGTTTTCATGAAGTCACATAATTTTGCAGTAATGAATACATACACATATTAGCTTTTATTATCTTATAGGCAGACTTTAAGAGACAATTTTAAAGCGATACTCTTGAAAATTTACCTTGCTTCAATCATGAGTCTGAATTCTATTTTAAGATTAAATTGTATATGCTTTATTATTAATCACATTTTAAATTTATACTAAAATATTAACATATCTATTCTTTTCTCATTGATGGTTTTGCTATCTAGAGAAATTTTAATGTGATAGAAATAAATCACATTTACAAAAATAGTATATGGATATTTATGTTAGATTATTTATCATTGAGGATAGTTTGGTTTTGTTTCATTTTGATTAATTCTTTTTGGATATTTACAGTATGCCTGGTGTACTATTAAGTATTTTATATGTATTATTTCATTTGGAAAAAATTGTAAAGTTTTTTTATCAGCATAATTCTCATTTGCCACTTTTTAGTGATGTTATATGATGAATGTTTCTTAGGGAACCTTAAAAAAATGGTGATAAACCGTTTTCAGTAATATGTTTAAATTTCTGATTTTTATTAAATTAAAAAATACATTTTGATCTTTACATTAAGCTTAATTCTTTATAGTCGTAATTTGAGTGTGTATATATTGTCTTTTTTAGTTCATTAATTGGACAGAGCATTGTGGGGCAAAATCATCAAAGGAACTGTTAAAAAAAGAAGAGTATCATTTCTTCTACTTGATAAACACCATAAATTAGCTTCTAAGTTAGAATACAGTTTGATTCACATGAAAAATATTTTTTCAGCCTCTCTTTGCCTTTCATTGAATACCTTAAATACACTCTAAATATTAGTAGATTTGATCAATTCAGACTAAAACTACTTGCAAGTGATTTTTTTTTTTTAAATAGTACTTTGTTATTATGGTGCCTTACTCTCAGGAAGTTTATTATTAAGGAATGCTTTCATTAGAACACAAACATGCGAAAGTGCCTTTTATGAAGAAAATACTGTGTGTATCCCAGGTCTACTTTGTTAAAAACAACATCTAATTAGTTTACGTAACAAAGGTTTTCTGTGTTGATTTACGAGACTTATGAAAAGGAATGACAAAATGAGTTTAAGGAACTAAATTGAAAACTACTGACAGATGAAGAGAATAATGTTACTCCTATTTTTAGCTTAAAAACATCTTAATGCATGTCTACAAAATGAATGTATTATGCATCAGTAGATAAAACTATATAATATATATTTGAAATATATAATCTATGGAAAAGAACTTTTATTGTGTAAAAATGCTTTGCTTCCAAATTCTTTATATTGTAGAAAGAATTTTTAAAAAATAAATTTTATTAAACCGTATGTAGGATTTAGTTTTAGCCTCTAGCATGAAGACGTTTCTATTAGAGATGACCTCAGTCACAAGTAGTAGTTGATTTCGCAAAGGAATATAATTTGTTATACTCTAATTAAAATTTAATTATCTTTTCATAAAGTTAGACTCTCAAATTGTCTTAATATAAGGAGTATTAAGTGAAAAAGTAAGAGTGAATTTAAAACAAGCAGCTATTTTCAAGATTCTTTAGTATCCAAGTTGTTGGAAAATGTTGGTACTGAAACATTTTGATATTCTGTATTTTTTTAACACATTGAAGTCTATTTGAAAGTATGTTTTTTTACATTATGTTTACAGTGAGATTTCTTAACATTTCAAGATATGCTAATTATTTTGCACATATTAGCTTTAGTACAATAAGCAACCAGATGTATTTAAACATGAACAGACAACCTTATAAAGAGTCATTATAAATAATCTGCATCCTGCTTTTTGTATAAGAAATTTTAAAGTGACTTTAAAGTGACCATCTATACAGACTTTTATAAATATACATTTTCTCATTTATTAGTAACTTAATTACAAGCTTTTAATGTTTAAAGTGCCTGCTATGTATTTTCAAACTGCTGAATTGCATGCTCAAATACTGTTGTAGAAATTTCAGTTTTGTCGTTTTTTCCCCCTAGTGTACGTTAAGAATAACTGTTAAAATAGTTTTCACACTGTAATTTATAAAAGCGTAATATGACTGTGTCTTTCTATTGAATATTTATGTTTACAGATTAGAGGAGCTGGCTGTGATTTGTGCAAATTACGGCGTTCCACACATAGTGAACAATGCTTATGGGGTACAGTCTTCAAAGTGTATGCACCTCATTCAGCAGGTAAGGGAGTTTAAAGAGGTATGTCAGGAAAAAAGGGATTTTAACATATGATAGGATTATTACTTTGTTTTTCTTCCTTTTTTTAAATTTATTGGGGTGACAATTGTTAGTAAAATTACATGGATTTCAAGTGTACAATTCTGTATTACATCATCTATAAATCCCATTGTGTGTTCACCACCCAGAGTCAGTTCTCCTTCCATTACTTTGTTTTTCTTACAGCCTAATATAGTAAAAACAGTTGTCTACTACCCTCCACTTTACGGAGCTCTAGAAGTTTGCACACAATATTCAGTCAGTAAAAGTCAATTTTGGTAGTATGGTGGTAATTGGATTAATAGCTTTGGTCAGAGCCAACATAGAAATACTTCCGTAGCTTAGTTTTTAACTTTCGGAGAATGAGTCATTACCAGGATTCTCCTTTTTCTATTAGGGCAACGACTTTGTTTTCTTCACTGTTATGTCCTCAATACATAGGACAGTACCTGGTACATAATTGACACTCAATAACTAGTTACTGAAAAAAGTGAATGAATAAATGAAGTATTATATTTTATTACAATGATTAATTATTCATACTATATAGGATATGGATAGATGTTATTCGTGTATGATATGAGTTATATAATTTGTGTGCATAACAATGTTAATCTCATATTCAGTTTTGTCATACATGTGATCTGTGGCATGTGGACATAATTTATTCACAGATTATCTGTGGCCTTCTCCAATGTCGTGGTAAATGCTCCTGAGCCCAGTAGATCCTGTCTAGTAACTTTTTTTTTATCATTTTGATTATACTAGTATCATCTCTGATATAAATGTGGTTTATATGATAGTAATAATAGCTGATTTGCTTAATTTCTTTACTCAAAGGTTGTGCCAGTTAGGTTGTAATTGGTTGCAAGAAACAGAAATTCCAACTCAAATTAGCTTAACCAATAAGGAAATAGATTTGTTTATATAACATAAGAAGTACAGGGGTGGAGTACATTGTAGGCATGGTATGTCAGGGTTTCATAATATCTTTGGAGGAAAACTACCATTTCCTTGGTATCCTTTTCTATTATTCCTTAACTTTTTAACGTTTTATTCAACATAGTTCTAAACTAGATTGTATCTAATTTGGTAGCAGAGGAAGGTTGTATAATTCTCTACGCTGGAAATCTTAAAAGCATTTCAGTGATTCATTTGCATTCCTCCTCTCGCTTTTACTCTCCTCTCCCCTTCTCCTCCTCCTTAATTTTTAACAGCTTCAATTCTTTCAAAAGTCAAATACTTAAACGTTACTAAAAGTTTAGAAAAGTGAGGAAGGAGTCGATCATTCCTAACCCTATTTCCCTAACAAATACTCTTAGTAATTTATGTGTGCCCTTTTCTTTTTTTTATGTACAGTTGTTGCTTTTTATATAGCTGTAGTCATTGTGTACGTTTAGAATTAACTTTTTAAAACTTAGTGAAAAAATATATTTAATTTTTAAACTTAAATACAAGCTTAGATGCTAATTTTATACTCGCCACATGCCTCTAAAGTTTCATCATGATCATTTTAATGGTTACTTAACATTTACTCAAATGTTATTTACTCAACCCAGGAAATGCTCAGTGTTTTGGTGCTCACACATATTTTTGAATACTAAAAATCTGGTGGCGTACTTGAGGAGATGAAGACTAATAAAAGAAAATGAGCTCCAAGATACTATATGAAAGGTGCCCTTGGAGTTGTCATCACGAATACACTATTTGTTATCATCTCTCTTCATTCATGAGGTGGTTTTACTAAATTTTAACCAGAAGATAACACTATAAAATGGGTAAATACATTTTTTAAATGCAGCTATTCTATTACCTTTTAAAATTGCCATTTCTTAAAAAAAAAAAGGAAGGCAGTACACATTCCATTTGTCCCAAATTGGCCCTCACCAAAGAGGTAGTACACTCTTACATTAAATCAAATACATACTTAGGACTTATTGAGTGCTCGTTGCTGTTTCATGACATTCTAAAAAATTAAAGTTAGCTTTAATTCTTCCCAATAGTCCTTCATGGTAATACGTACTAGTATTTACTGAGCACCCACCATGTGTCAGGAATCCTGCTAGACTTTTAAAATTTATTAACTTCCTCCTAATAATTTAAGGTTTATTTCTTATTGTTGCCCTTCTGCAAATGAAGAAACAGACTCGGTAGGATTAAGTGACTTGCACCAGGTCCGAAGCTACAAAATGGCCCAACGAGTTCATTGTGACGCCAAAGCCCCCTGTTTTTCTCTAAAAGACAAAGTGTTAAAACTGCAAATACTTTCTTGAGGAGACAGTATAATGAGGCAGTCAGTGAAGCAAGAGCTATAACTAAAATGCTGTAAGGGCGATGCCCCAAGATGGCTTAATGCTGAGCACATAGAACATTCTGGTATACGCATGTAGTCCCCAGGAAGCTAACCTTCGAAGAGCCTGTACTTTTGTTTATATACTGAACTGAGTAATAATTTAGGAGTCTCATGAAATACGGATGTTAGGACAGCTTAATGGAGGGGGGTATAGTAGAGTCACAAAAATACACAGGATTAATTATTTTAGAGTCAGAATGGATTGTAAAGCTCCAAAGTGTGGGAAGCAGCAACGTTGGTTATTAATAATTGAGAGAAGTAGGTGTTATACTGTTTATTCACAGACCTAATTGTCAGTTCATTCAACAAATATTTACAGGGTTCCCACTGATGTGCAAGGCGCCAGGGTGGGTGGTGGGGATGCAGCAGTGAATACAACAAAATCCTGTCCTCATGGAGCAGAAGCAGACAGGAAACAATAAGTATGACAGGTCTTGATGGACACTCTCATCGTGAGGGGGAGGGTGGCAGATTAGATGGAGTGATCCAGGGTCCTCGCCAAGAATCGGGTAGTCGGAAATCCGCATATGCGGAGGACCCACTTAAGTTCTATACAGATTTTGACTGCACACGTGCTCAGTACCCCTAATTCCCGCATTCTTCAGTGGTCCATTGTAAGTGTTATGTGAATAATTATCTGTTTTATTTACTGCTGCTATCCCCAGAACCTAGAACAATGTTTGGCCAATGATACGTGCCCACATATTTGTTCCCATGAATAAATGAGTAAATGCAACCCTTTGCTTCATAGAACATGCTCTTATGCTTCCTATTCTGTTTAAGTCCTTCCATCCTTCTAGTGTTTTTTTCCTCCTCTTTTCCTCCTCTTCCGACTTTAGTGTGGGGAATGATGTCTATATACCATTCCTGAGGTTGGGTCCAGTCTCTTTGCTTTCTTGGTACATAGTGCTGCCTTTTCTTTTTTTTTCTTTTTTTTTTTTTTTTTTTAACTTTTTAAAAACTTTATTTTGAAATAATATTAATCTCACACAGAAGTTGCAAAAATAGCACATGAACCACAAACACATTATGCTAAGTGAAAGACGATAGTCACCAGAAGACAAATATTATATGATTCCACTTATATAAGGCATCTAGAGTAGTCACAGTGGTTAAAACAGAGAAAGTAGAATAGTGGTTACCAGGAGCTGGGGGGAGAGGGACTTGGGGGGGAGGGGGTTATTGTTCAATGGGTACAGAGTTTCAGAGAACAAGTCCTGGAGATGGTTGCACAGTATCGTGAATGTAATTCATGCCAGTAAACTGCATACTTAAAAATTATTAAAATGGTAAATTTTGTTATGTATATTTTATCACAAGAAAAACAGTACAGAGAGTTCCCGTGTACTCTATCTCCCAATGATATATCCTATATAAGTGCTGCCTTTTCAATGTTTGTTATGTTTTAGTGAAAGTCTGGGGCACTGATGTTTCTCTTAATAATCCTGCTCCCAATTTAGGTTCATGTTTCTCTCAGGAAGCCTTGGGCAGTACTTAAGTGTTAATAAAAGGCAACTCGAACTGTTCCACTTTATTTTTATGTGCTACTACTTTGCATGTTTTTCAGTTGTTTATTCTATTAGTGTTATATGCTTCTGTTTTCCTGCGATATGGTGAGGTTTTTCTATGATCATAGTTTATGAGGAAAATAGAAAAAAATGTAATGGGAAGGTTAAGATTTAAACAATCATGTGATAGCCTCCAGAGTAGTCGGCTCCCCTCCAGCTTTTGCTGCTTCTACCTGTTGCCTGGATCTGGTCTCCTAGATTAGGCCAGCTATCTGCTGCTGCTGTTCTCTCTGAGATACAGATGTGGAGAGAAAGTGTGAAGATGAAGGTCACATGTGGTTATAATATTAATAGGAATGTGGGTTGTGAATACAGATTGAAAATCTGTAGCCACAGATAAAGAAAAAAACTTATCTTAGTTGGAATTTAGATAGTATCTCTAATTTTAAGGGGAGAAAATTGAAGTACATTAGACAAAAGGTCATAGACTCTGTTGGATGGGGACTTGAACTTAGTTTCGTGTTTTTGGTAAGTATTCAGTTTTTCTCCAGAATATTAGATTTTCACGTGAAGTTCATTTGCAGTGGCATGAGATCATCTGAGATTATGACATTAGGAAACATGAGTTAATGTGGAAACATTGCCAAGACTATACAGAAAAATTTGCCATTAGTTGATGTTAAAAATAAAATTTTTCTTTTTCTCTTTTGTAATCCAAGTGGTGGTAGAAGCATAATTTAGTGCTTAAAGGGGTCTCGCAGGTGGTGGATTATCCAAGCATTGAAGAGAGGCTCTCACAGGTATAACTCATTGATTGGCAGCATGGGTGGCTGCAGTCCATTAGATTATGGCGGCCGCTCTTAACCTCACAGAGGGTGTTTAAAATTATTTAATAGTTGTAGGGCCTACTGTCAACATTTATAGTCAAATAGAATATCCCAGATGAGAGGCACAGGAGGAATCCACTCTCTCTTGCCCAGTTTTAAGGTGAAAAGCTCTGTTTCAATATAGTTCCCACCTGAACTGATACTGACACCCTGCCTTCCTCACAGGGTTGTGAGGATTAAATGATTTATGTGTGAAAGCAGTTTGCAAACAATAAAGTGTTCTTTCCTCTATACAGAGCAGTGTTTAAAAACTCAGTTTGATACTTAAAAATATTTTACTGGCACTGTCACAAAGAAATAAAAGGGTTTGATCTGTTTTTTATTTTCATACATTGTTTTAATGGTATTTATTTGTTAATAGCTATTGTTGTCTCTTCTTCTAGAAACTAATATGTATACTACATGTTACTTCATTCTAGGGAGCTCGGGTTGGTCGAATAGATGCTTTCGTTCAGAGCTTGGACAAAAATTTTATGGTTCCAGTAGGTGGCGCTATAATTGCTGGCTTTAATGATTCCTTCATTCAGGAAATCAGCAAGATGTATCCAGGTAAGTAAATCAATTGCTCTTCAGAAAGAGTAACTAACAAACAAAAATCCATTTGTACGTAGGCTACTATAATAAATCTTAATTTCCAAAGCTTTTCCCCGTTGTGAATGTAACTCGTTCATTCTTATTTCAGGAAGAGCTTCAGCGTCACCTTCTTTAGATGTCCTTATTACTTTATTATCACTCGGATCAAATGGCTATAAGAAGCTATTAAAAGAAAGAAAGGTACGCTTTCCCTTTAGGTGTAAAATAGTACTCCTGATTAGAACAGCACTCTGAATCACTGGTGTTTTTGCCTATTGGTTTGTCACTTTTGATTATAAATCTGTAGTACGGTCCTAGGGATTTGCTTCGATCTGGAACCACCCTGGGTGGTTTGCAATTAATCATTGTCATCCTGTTTATCCAGATATTCTGAAGAATCTTGGACAGGTGATTTCGCCTTTTTTTTTTGAGAAACTACATTAGGGATTCTTATTAGTTCAGTAAAATTCAACTCATTTGTCACTTAGATAGAAGCTCTTGAAAGACAAACAGACAAGGCTTTTAGAAACCCGTAGGCTTGTGCAGGTGTGAGCTGTCAGTTGAAGAAGGTAGAACCAGGTCAGAAGTTGGTCAGCTACTCATTCTAAAATAATAAGTCCATCCCTCGCCGTTATTGGAATGCTGAACTCACTGGTTATGTTGGCCAGAAAGAGAAAATGACATCTGTGCTTGAAAACTGGGCTTTGTCTCCAGCACTAAGAACTACCTTCATTGAGGCCAGCTCCAGAGTCGTCGACAGTGTTGGCAGGGCTAGTCAGACCAAGATGCTTTATTTGTCTCTCATCTGGGAGAGCCGGAGGCGCCTGGTGCCGTGCAGTTTTTGTATCTGTACAACTTTCCAACACTTAGCAGTTATGGTACTTTGGATTTTATAATAGTACTTTACATATTTTTAAATACTTTCATAGGTATTATTGGATAGATCATCTCAACAGCCTTATGAATATGTAACAGAAGTTTTAAAATTTTTGTGCCCTATTTTACCCTCCCCCCACTAATTCAGTCCATAGGAAACTAATTATTTACTTTTTATTGTGAGGCCATCTCTTAAGATTTACATGATCTAGGAAAAGATGCTCAACGTCATTAGTCATTAGGGAAATTCAAATTAAAACCATAATGAGATAGCACTACACACTTATTAGAAGAGCTGATACAACTAGTTGTTTCATTATGGAAAAAGGACTTGAACTTGCAGATTTTATTTTCTCATTTATGAAAGAAAGAATTGATACCTCAGGCCATTTCTAGTTCTGAAAGACTGTGGAATTGTCTGACAACAGCTACTTCCTGGGCCACAGGCATCGTGATCAACATTGGCCTATAACTCACAATCTAGCACAAGTCATATTGGGAAAGTATATATCAGACATGTTTTTAAGGTTGAAGATTTTACGATGATGGTCTCTTCAATTTCATGGCACCTCATATCCGTTTCCACCCCTATCAGGCTGTCTTGGTTCCCCCAATCTAAACAATAATAAGCCCACTTAAAATAGCGTGGTCGAAAGTAGGGACCAGTGTTTTTGTGAAATTCAAAGTAAATGAAGGTGAATGTGTGGGGTAAGTTTAATTTACTAAATATTTATTGAGCACATACTATGTTTGGGGCACATAATATTGATATAGCAATCAATAAAATAGACAAAGATACCTGCTCTTGTGGAGCTTACATTGCATATGGGGGAGACCAGCAATAAAAAAGTAACATAAAACATAAATTATAAAGGTTACTTAATGCATAAATGATAAAGGTTCAAAGTGCTCTGGAAAAACCAAAAACAGAGTAAAATAAGAGAATTGGGGATAACGCTGTGGTGGTGGGGAGGGATACAGTGGTTAGGGCAGGCCTCAGGCAGGTGACATTGAGTGCACAGGAAGGAGTTTGAGGGAATATACACATGTGATGGAGAAGAGTGCGGCAGAAAGCCGGCCCAAGGATCTAGGGCAGACACGGTGTGTTTGCAGTGCAGTAAAGAGGCCAGGGTGGCTGGAGCAGGGTAAGCAAGGACGAGAGCTGTGGGTGCTGAAGCCAGAGTGGTAACGGGGGGCGGCTTTCTAAGCCATAGGAAGGTCTTTGCCTCATATTCTGAGGGAAATAAAGAGCCACTGGAGGGTTATGAATAGAGGAGTATGGTGATCTGACTTATATTTTAAAGGATCACTCTGGTTGCTGTGTTGAGGGGGGAGGGAGCGGGTAGAAACTGGGCCACCTGTTAGGAGGCCTTCGCAGTAGTCAGCAAGTGAGGTTAGTTTGGATCTAGATAGAGACAGTGGAGGCAATGAGAAGTGGTTGGATTCTAGGTCTGTTTTGAGCTGGTAGGAGTTTATGATGGATGTATTGTATGAGAGAGAGAAGTCAAGAGTAATTGTGAGACTTTTGACCTGAGGAATTGAAAGCATGGAGGAGCCATTAACTGAGATGAGTAAGACTGGGCCTTTCAGAAGGCCAGGAGTTCAGTTTCTGACAAAAGTAAATTCAGAATATCCGTTGACATCTAGATGGAGATGTCAGGTAGAGCGTGGGATATGAGTCTTGTGTTAAGAGAGAGACTGGGCTGGAGATAAAAATTTGGGGAGTTAATTGGCCAAGAGCCCAGATGCGATTGCAAGAGAGTGAGTCTAATAGAAAAGAGGTACAAGAACTGAGCGCTCAGATACTCCAACAGGAAGAGGTCTGGAGAAGAAGAAGGGACGAGCACAGTAGTTAGAAATAACAGAAACTTGGAGAGAGAACATATATAATGTCATAGCGTTTTAATATTTATGAATAGGTAGATAATATTCTATGGAGTTTGAGATGGACTGCATAAATGTTCCAAGGATCAAAGCTTGAAAATATAACTTGTTAGTTGTCTATTTTTGATCTTTTTAGTTGTCATAGTGCAGTCTTTTCTTATAGTTCCTTTTTACCTTATATCGATCACTGTACAGATTTGGGTAAAAATTCATTTTAAGCTAAGTAAATGGAAAATATAATAGCTCTGACAATAAGACTATTACACAAAGTCTTAAGTTAGCTATTTAAAGAGTATAATTTATTACATAGAAACTTTAAACATTTTTAGATGCTGTTATTATATCAAATAAGCACACTACACATATTTAGTATTTTCTATTTTTGTTCTTGAGTTGACACTAAATAATAGCTAATAATATTAAATATTTGCTATAATACAATAATGTAAGTCTTGAGTGGCTTTGTAGTTAAATTTATTTAACTAGCAAGTTAAACTGATTATGACCATCAGGTGTCTGAAATGAAACTTGGTTCTTGGTTATGGGTAGTCTAGTAGACTAGTATCTTCCTTGGATTTTGCCATTGATACTTCTGTTCTGGGCATCCTTTGCTTGATGTATAGTTGATGCTAATCAGATGTTTGTTGAATGAACCAATGCAGAGTGTTTGGGAACATATAGGTTCAGTGTTGTATAGTCCTCTCTTGTTTTACACAGAATAAGTATCTTTCTGGAAAGTTAGGAAACAAATAACATTATGATACTGACCTCCATTAAATTAGATGTTCTTATGGAAACATTTCCCTATGTGGATACAGTTGAAAATTTATGAAAAGAAATGAGTAAAATGTGATTACCTGCTGTGTATAACAGGTAATGTACTTCTGGGAGTAGCACGTCCTCCCTACTACGTATTCCTCTTCCAAAGCACTTTTCTTACACTAGGAGTTTGGAATTGTTGATTTTAGGGGTGTTTTGTCATTGCTTTGGAATCTAAGAATTTCTGTTATGCCATGGTTCTTCTGACTTCTGACATGTGGGGTTTGACTTCAAAATTTTCAGCTACTTTTAGATGATTCCAGAGGCCCACGAGTGTGTACATTTTGCTTAGCATGAGTGGCAATGCACCTGCTTTGAGAACGACCTGCAGGGTGTGTAGCTCAGCTGGTGAATGGCTCTAGCAGGCAGTCCAGCTCTGCTTTTCATTGAGACTTTGTTCTTTATTAATCATTGGATAAATACTTCATGGGAGAAATTTTATGTCCTAGTGATATTTATAAATTGGATGGCTCCATCTCAGCTGTCAATGGTAACTCGCTGTAACACCCAGAACTTTGTTCTTTTCCTTTTATCTAGATAGAGTGGAATAAACAGGGACAGGACAAGAACAGGATTATAGCTATGGGGTATTAAGACATGTTTATAGGAGTCCTGCTGGCTAATGTTAGTTATTTAACCTGAAAACTCTTTTAGGCTAAGGGAAAAGTAGGTAAGTGGGGAACAAACATTTTTATGAATATCTACCATATACCGGGAACTCTACAAGGTTCATTATATTCATTATTTCATAGAGTAAGTTTTTGAGGTAGGTATTATCCCCATTTTACAGATGGAATTGAGCAGAAAAATTAAGTGCTTACCCAAAGACCACATATAAGTGCCAGAACTGCTATTGAAACTCAGGTGTTTGTGACCTAAAGCCTCTGCTCTTTGCTGTCTTACCACTCTCCTCTCACTGCTTCCATTGAGAGAGCATTTACCTGCCCTGTGCTAGGCATTTGAGCCATAGAAATGGTGATCTCGTGACCCCACACATTTACCTGGTGGAGGGATGTAAAACCCCAAAGGCTCTAGTGTATTAATTGGTTTTATTTAAAATTCTTTGTATAGAATTTGTTTACAATAGAGACTGTTTGCAGTAGTAATCTTCAAAGTACTAGAATGCTCATTTGAGAACTCTGTCATTGTAAGTGAATAAAAATAGTTCTTTAACAACTTCATTCAGCAAGCAGGTCTTTTCGTTGAAATATGACGATGTCCTCCATAAACCATAATTGCACATAGGTAGCATAAATATTGGTTTTTTTATTGGATTCATTGCAGAAGTAAGGGCCTCTTTTGTTTAAATGGACTTGCTTTTGAACTGTGAAAATTTAATCGTGATAGTTTATTGGTTCAGCTCTGGAGAAGCTGAGGCAAAGCTATTTTGCTCCAGCCAGAGCTATTTATATACCATCACTGAGAGCTCCTTTTTATATTATTGGTGTTACTGCATGCTAAAAAAAGGAGCGTTAAAAGAAAACTTAGGAAGTTTTTTTATTCTATGCCCTTATTCACCACCATGATATTTTTAGAGGTTATTTCATCTATATCTCTTCAAAAAAGGCTTTATGTTTTGCACAGTAGAGGCAGACAAGAACTCAGCTTGAAGCCATTCCTTCTCAAGCTTTCTTTTTTGAAGAGTGAAAGGATCAGAGAGAGTGGAACTGTGAGTGTGAATTGAACCTCTTTGCCCTTAGCCCTTTCCTGATCAACACATCTGCTTTACTGAGAGGAGAAATGACCATGAATGGAACTGAAGAGGTCTTTAAGGAAGGGGTTCAAATTTTGAGAAACTGTTTCTTTGAGTTTCTCTACGCAAAAAGAAAGATCAGCCTTAAGTATTTATCCTTACTTCTGTTTTGCTTCCAGAGAAGACCATTATTCTGCTTAGCTTTCCTTTCAGAAGAGTGTTTTGTTGAGCAGGGCAGACAGATAATCATGGTTGCAAGTATCTGCTGAGTGAGACAAGTACAGAAGAAGAATAACCGCGGAATGGCTGCTGCAATGGCTGGAATTTGTTAGCTGAAGTTTGGAGGACAAACTAAGTTCTAAAAGAACATCAGACGTAAACTTCAAACAATGTCGGATAACAAAGCTGAGTTTGGAAACACTGGTAGATCTGCAGCCCTAAAAGTAGAGTGCTTGCGTCTCAACACAAGTGTAAGGTTTCAGTCCTGGATGTGGGGTGTCCATACTTGAAGATAACAGTCTAAATGCAGCGTGCAGACTCCACCGAAGAGTCTACAAGCAGTGCTTTAGCCTGTGATGCAAGGACTGCCGAGTGTGCCTGCATCCTTGTATCTGGCCATATAGAGCTGCACGCTGCATTTATACTGTTATCTTCAAGTATGGACGCCTGTGTGGGGATATGTACCCACAGTCACTTGTCTGTCCAAGTGATGTTTCCCTTCTGATTTATAACCTACCTTAGTAGACATACTGTAATAATACGTGAAGTTCTATTTTTGTCTTATCCTGTAACATGCAACAGTGTGTATCAAAAAACATGATTACATAAGACCTTTTTCTTCAAGATTTAGTGAATTATGCACATCTTTGGGTTATGGGGAGGGATAGGCTGAATGTTGGGCTTCATGACTGCAAATCAATGTGCAAAAGGCCATCTGAAAGGTAATGCTTAATATAATTCAACTTCTCTGCCATTAACATCTTGAACTATGGTGCAAAGTTTTGTATTTTTTATTCTAGAAATATAGCTGACATTAGCATTCAGGTATACAGTTCAGTTTATCTCTAGTGAAGAGTCTTTTAAAATTAAGTTAAATACAGCACAAAAGACATAGAAAATCAATAATATTTCATTTCTTTTAAGTAAGATCTTTCTATATACATTTGCTTGGGGTGCTTATAAATTTTTGCCTTCACAGAAGTATTTTATAATAAATGTCAGTTATAGATTTAACTGTAGCAAAAAAATAGTGTAAGTTCTGTAGTACCTTTAATACATCAGGTAAAAAACTGCTTAGCTAAGTATTAGTGTCGGAAATAGTGGTACAGTCTCCTAAACCATATATTTTAATCTAGTGATATTAATGGGAGAGCATTTAGGACCTTAATATGTAGAATATTGTAGGATTCAGTGTTTTGTACTGTAAGATAATTTAAGCTTCTTTGCTTTTCTGATTACCTATCATAACCCATCACCCATATAGTATCTCAGAGTAGAGATACTATAGATATTTGCAGGTGGATATGAATTTGACTCACAAATATTTTCTTATTTGTCTAATTATTCCCATACAGTGATATATGAGATCTAGTTACCTTAGTAGTATGTTTGTAGTCTAAAGATTTTTATCCTAATGTTAGCTGCAGTTAAAACTGAATTCTAGTGGCATTAGCAAGTGATTTATAGACCTGGTTAAAATGTATTTGTTAAAGTATTAGAAATTGAACATTGGGAAAATTTCAGTTTTTTAATAATAGCCATGTTTGCATCAGTAAGTTTAAAAGCACAGTCTACAGGTGTTACTAAGGAAACATTTCCTCTCTCTTTAGAAATAGCTAAGTACAAATTAAGTACATTTGACCCTTGAACAATGGGTTTAGGGTCACCAACCCACTGCAGAGTCGAAAGTCCAGGTATAGCTTTTGATTTCCTGAAAACTTAATGACAGTGGGCCCTTTGTATCTGTGGGGGGGGGGGGGGGGGATTAGATTGGTTCCAGGACCCCATGTGGATACCATACTCTGCAAATGCTCAAGTCCCTTTCATGTGGCCTAGAACAATACATACAGTACAGTTGGCCCTCCACATTCACAAATTCTGAACCTTGGATTTAAAATACATTTTTTCAACCTGTGATTGAAAAATAGATGCAAACTTGTGGATACAGATGGCCAACTGTATTCATTGAAAAAAATCCATATATAAGTGGACCTCCACAGATCAAACCCGTGCTGTTCAAGGGCCAACTGTACTCTCCAAGTGTGACCACAATGGTGATTATTGTGGCAGCCATACTAGATAGAATATTATTTTAGATTCGTCCTCAAAAAATAAGTTTTTTATTATTGCTATTAGTGGGGAAAACGTGGGAGTCTGTAAGAGGAATTTCCTGGCTGCAAATTTGTTACTGCTTATAAGAGGTTGATTATTTTGAGACTAAAAGAGAATTAGATGCAGATTAAGACTCTGGTTTATATATAGATGAAAAATCAGTAATTAATACCTAAATTAAAAAGGAACTTTTTAAAAAAACAATATAGAACATTTAAATTAGTGACCTAGTTACTTTATAACAGATGAAAATATATAAATGAACTCAGGAATTCTACGCTTTATTAACACTGGTATCTTTATATTTCTAAGAAAAGATGCCTACAATAACTTTTTTTTCCTGTTTCTGGTGATAACATTTCGCTACACTTTTTTTTTTTTTTTTTGGTGACAAAAGAGAAAGGCTTTTCACATTTATCAGTAGCACTTACTCATAGGTTCATTAGGTATTACAAATGTGGATAATATATTGAATATAAAAACTTCAATTTCTTTTTTTTTACTCTTTTTTTTAATTATAGTTTATTGGAGTGACAATTGTTAGTAAAGTTACATAGATTTCAGTGTACAATTCTGTAATACATCATCTATAAATCACACTGTGTGTTCACCACCCAGAGTCAGTTCTCTTTCCATCACCATGTATTAGACCCCATTTACCCTCTTCTAGAGCCCCTCTCCCCCCTTACCCTCTGGTAACCCCTAAACTACTGTCTATGTCTATGAGTTTTTGTTCCTTCATTTGTTTGTCTCATTCTTTTGTTTTCAGTTTTATATACCACATATCAGTGAAATCACATGGTTCTTGACTTTTTCTGTCTGACTTATTTCACTTAGCGTTATAATCTCAAGATGTATCCATATTGTCACAAACGGTACTATTTCATCTTTTCTTACTGCTGAATAGTATTACATTTGTGTATATATACCACAACTTCTTTATCCATTCATCTGTCGAAGGACACTTTAGTTGTTGCCATGTCTTGGTCACCGTAAATAAAGCTGCAATGAACATTGGAGCACACTTGTCTTTATGGATAAGTGTTATCAGATTTTTGGGGTAGATACCCAGGAGAGGGATTGCTGGGTCATATGGTACTTCTATTCTTAATTTTTTTTTTTTTTAAGATTTTTTATTGGGGAAGGGAACAGGACTTTATTGGGGAACAGTGTGTACTTCCAGGTCTTTTTCCAAGTCAAATTGTTGTCCTTTCAGTCTTAGTTGTGGAGGGCGCAGCTCAACTCCAGGTCCAGTTGCCGTTGGTAGTTGCAGGGAGCACAGCCCACCATCCCCTGTGGGAGTCGAGCGGGCAACCTTGTGGTTGAGAGAACACGCTCCAACCAACTGAGCCATCCGGGAGCTCAGCAGCAGCTCAGCTCAAGGTGCTGTGTTCAATCTTAGTTGCAGGGGGCGCTGCCCACCATCCCTTGCGGGAGTTGAGGAGTCGAACGGGTAACCTTGTGGTTGAGAGCCCACTGGCCCATGCGGTAATCAAACCGGCAGGCAGCCTTTGGAGTAGTTAGGAACATGGAGCTCCAACTGCCTGAGCCACTGGGCCGGCCCTATTCTTAATTTTTTGAGGAACCTCCACACTGCCTTCCATAGCGGCTGCACCAGTCTGCATTCCCACCAACAGTGTATGAGGGTTCCTTTTTCTCCACAGCCTCTCCAACACTTGTTACTATTTGTCTTGTTGATGATAGCCATTCTGACTGGGGTGAGGTGATATCTCATTGTGGTTTTTATTTGCATTTCTCTGATGATTAGTGATGTTGAGCATTTTTTCATATGTCTATTTGCCATTTGTATGTCCTCTTTGGAGAAATGTCTCTTCAGGTCGTCTGCCCATTTTTCAATTGGGTTGTTTGTTTTTTGTTGTTGAGTTTCATGAGTTCCTTGTATATTTTGGATATTAGCCCCAATTTCTTTTAGTGATTTAAGATTTCATAATTGCGACGCGCTGAGAATTAATCTTATAAAATATCCCCCAAATTTAAGAATGACAATTTGGCCGTACCACTTAAAAATTTCCAGGTCAGAATATAAAATATACTGTTGTCAACAAGGGTAAAAATATTTGTGGTCTTCAGCTGACTCATTAATAATTCATAAACTTGGTAGGAATTTTCCTCTTCTCTTAATCTTTACCTAACAAAAGACAGAGTTAGTCATCTCATCTCTGTACGTTAGACATGTACAAGCTATTCTGAGTCCGAGTGGGATCAGACTATGCAGCCCTTAACTTACAGAAAACTAAAGCAGCTTTTGTGGCTTTTGAAGTTGGAGAGGTATCATGTCCTGCTGTCTCTACAACAGGTTACTTACTCTGTTGACCTTTGGCTTTTAGGTGTATCTTTAGAGTATATAGGTTTTGATTATGGCTTTGTTCAGCGGCAGAGGTTTTTTTTGGCAGATTTTCGTTCTAGCCAGTACGTTTTAAAGGGCTTTCTAGGAGAAGAAACTATAGTTTTAAGTCACACAGTTGTCAACTTAATATTTATTTGTAACTTTGTTAAACTCCCACTTATATACATGTGCACATGAAATTTCATACTTATAAAATATATTTTTATTTATTAGATATACATTACTTTCTAGACTAGGATCAAAAATACAGTTTTTAGTTGCTGTATTCTTTTAATTAAGGGAATTGTTAATTTTACGTTTCTATGATTTATAGGAAATACATTTTTAAACTACCCCTACCTAAGTTACTTATATTCTAAAAGCCTGCCACATTTTTTTTTTTTTTTTTTTTTTGTGTTGAGAAAACAGTGGTGAAGAAGACAAAGTCCCTGCTTCCAAGGAGTTTTCCATTCTAGTAGGTAGTCATAGGCAGTATTCATGTAAGCAGATAAATGAGATACTTTCAGGTTGTGATAAATTGTAGTGAACGAACCAAAATAGGTGATGGTGTTAGAGGGAGATTGAGAGTCAGGAGTGGGCAGTCGGAGAGCTACTTTTATAGGGAAGTAATAAAAGAAGGTCTCCTTGGTCTGTGACGTAAGGGACCACTCATGGGATGATCTGGGAGGAGAGCCTCTGAGTCTAGGGGAAGCCGCCATAAAGTTCTGACACCAGAATGAGCTTGGCACGCTCAGCTGTTGGAAAAGAAGCTGACGTTGCCGGCGCCATAATAGTGATGGGGGACGGGGAAGGACAGTTGCTGAGTCAGGCATGTTGGCTGGGCCAGATCACTGGGGGCTTAGCGTACAGATGTTTTATACTCACAGGAGGAAGTCATTGCGGGGAGGCATGATGTAGTTGCTGCTTTGGAAAGACCACTCTGGCCTCCGTGTGTAGGAGAGATTGTAGACGGGTAGGAAAGGAGGCAGAGAAGATATTCAGAATGTGTGGCTGTGGTCCAGGGAGGAGATTGACAGCTCTTTGCACTAGAGCAGCAGCCATGGAGGTTCTGAAAGGAGGATGGATTTGTGATAGGTACATAGTAGCCCCAAAGCAGGAAATGTGCT
This sequence comes from Rhinolophus sinicus, assembly GCF_057876585.1. Lineage (NCBI taxonomy): Eukaryota > Metazoa > Chordata > Mammalia > Chiroptera > Rhinolophidae > Rhinolophus > Rhinolophus sinicus. The sequence goes on from NC_142501.1 coordinate 198,655,962, forward strand.
GGTTCATCTCCATCTTTACCTAAAGCCTGTGCTTTCTGATCATTGTAGCAGCTTTGCATCTCACTATATTGCAGCAAAGGAAAGAGTTGCTCCTAGGACACATGACTGAGTTTAATTTATAGCACAGACTTCACACCAATCAGATTTTGTCTTACTAAATCTGGCAAGTTGCAGTTAGTATTTATTTGATTTTCTTTAAGTGTAACATTTTGTTGTTGCAGGAAATGTTTTCATATCTGTCCATCCAACTAAAGAAGCTGTCAGAAGCCTACAATGAAAGATTATTGCATACACCTCACAATCCCATATCTTTAGGTAATTTTTTTTCTTTAAAAAAAAAAAAATGACTTCAGAACCATCCTCAGCAGGAAACTGGTATTACTAGGAAGAGCATGAGGTCTTTCTGGCTACAATGATATTTCTAAATTTATTACAGTATTAATTTGTAAATTGAAAAAGTTTCATTAGCCTTTAGAAATGCTTTAATGTATTTCTAAAATAAAAACTATATACTGAAAGAATCCAAATCACTATTATGTATTATAATGAACATACAGAAAACAATGCTTTGACTCCTGTTTCTAACCAAAATAATTTGGTCACTATTAAAAAATGTCTGTAGTTAACAAAACACCATAATATTAGAAGTTAAAGCTATTCTTATATTGTTTTTAATGCTATTTGTTTTCTTGAGTGTCTCTATGTTAGAGAAATTTGTGTTTATGATAATTACCTTTGTTTGTATAAGGACTGTGTATTTTTGTCGTGTAGTACAAGAGCTACTAAACAGGATAATAAGAATGTTGACTTGTATGCATTTAAGTAACTTTTAAGCTTCATAATTACCCCTTTTGCTTTGTGAATGTATGCAGTATGTTTCATGTTTCAGGTATATCAGAGGAAAGCAAGGAAACAGTCATTTGTAACTGAAACCTTTTTCAGGAATGGGCTTCCATGGAAAACTATTTGGCTATCGATATATAATAAAACCCATCCATGTCAGTCCTTTGCTGGTTTATAATCGATACAGATGTTACAGAAGCTGATGTGGTATGGTTTGAATCTGAATTCTGCCATGTCATAGCTTCGAATTGCCTTTTCCCTATAGAGATAATGATGCCTCACATGCAAAATTGTTAAAGAATGGTTGAGATTATATTTGTAAACTATCTAGTATGGTAAGTCCGTCCTTAGGAAATGGTAACTAGTAGTAGTGGTTGGTGGTGTGAATAGAATACAGTTCACCCACATAACTTCAGAAAGATAATTGTCACTTCCATATGCAGAAATGATCTTACTTAGTCTTATACGTGTGCTGAAATATATCCCACATTCTCATTTTACAAGTTCTTAAAACATTGTTGAATGAGAATAAACTGCAATATTGGTCATGCATGTCATTGTTCCATCAATTTAATTGGAAAATTCACTCTTTAGAAGGGTGATATGGAAATTCTGTCCCAGTCTGTGCTAACTTATATTAACATGTTTTTGTCTGATATGTAAACAAGTCCTTACTATAATTTATTAAGTGCATTAAAGTAAAATAATGCCTCTTGACCATGAATAAAAAGTAATGTCTCTGTGAAATAAGCCAGTTTCAAAAAGACAAATATTACATGATTCAATTTATATAAGCTACTTAGAGTAGTCAGAATCATAGAGACAGGAAGTAGAATGGTGGTGCCCAGAGGCTGGGGGGAAGGAGAATGGGGAGTTAGTGTTTAATAGGTGTACAGTTTCAGTTTTACAGAATGAAAACAATTGTGAGGATGGATGGATGGTGGTAGGACAACAATGTGAATGTATTTAATACCATTGAACATACACTTAAACATGGTTAAGGTGGTAAATTTCATGTTATATGTATTTTAGCTCAATAAAAAAAAGTCTCCAGTCTCCATTATTATGTGTTTGTTTTTTGATTGTTTTTTGTGTTGGTTAACCAAGGTTCATTGGGATACTTTTTTCTTTTTCAGCTGTGTCACTTAAGACACTAGATGAACACTGTGACAAAGCTGTCACTCAGCTTGGCTCAATGCTTTTCACCAGACAGGTTTCTGGAGCCAGGTAAGTATGTTCCAAAGAAGCTTGGATTTATTTGGCTTTTTAAAGTTAACTGTAATAAAAATACCTTCCTTAACAATAGTCCCCTAAGTATATGCTGAACTACCCCTGAGAATTCGTGGTGGAGTAAAAGACGGATGACGTAGAGAATCTGTAAGGCTAGAGAATCTGTAAGGCTATTATTATCTGTGCCTACACTTGAAATAGTCACAGAAAGATATGAATCTTGTTTGTCTCAATAGACACACAGAAACGATGTTTCATTACCTCTATACAATTTTTTTGTCTTTATTTTCCTTTGTTAGATAATCTTCAGTGGTGTCACATAATTGTGTTAGAAATGAGTCATCTTCATTACTAAATTTAAGTGCAAATGTTTTTAAGAAAAAGCCCATTTCCTAAACTAAAAAAGTTATGCAATTCTTGTGTAAGTACTGCCTTTGAAAAATGTACTTTTTGCTCTTATATGTACATGGCTTAAAAGTTAATTTCATTTTTCATTTTTTATTTGATGAGGTCAGAGAAAAATGACTTGAAAAGAAACATCTTGTTCTAAGTACTCTTCTGTACATTCTCTACTAAAGTATTTTTCTCTGACTACCAGAGGTTAGATATTTCATATCAAAGGACAACTTTAAAAAAAAAAATCTTAGATTAATTCAGCTTTTACCTTGACAGCCTGTATTTATGAAACATAGCATAATTTTGACACTTCTAAAATGGTTTTCTTGGCCTTTCAGAGTTGCCACTACTTGTCTCTAAGTTTAACTTTGATCTTAATTGACTTCTTTAAAAAAAATGTACTCTTAGATAACTGCTTATATCAAGTATGCCAACGAAATCAAGCTTAATTGCTGAATATTACTGATTACTGACCACCACCCCACTGTAAGCAGTTACATAATTTCTTCTGGATCTTTGCTTTAAGGATCAGTGCCATTGCATAACACTGATCAGATAGCTGTAATTATTTGAGGTGACACATGGCAATTAATCAAAGTGATTTGACTTAACAAACTTCATCATTCCATTATAGGGTATTATGTGAAGTCAGATTCCATATTTGGTACAAAAACAGAAATCTTTTTACCTCTTTGAAGAAGATATAAAGGTGTTTGTGATTCCTAGAGCTTGTACCTCTCTAATAGAAGATAAGTAAATGGTAATCACCAGGCAGTACCTTTCCATGTAAAATTGCAGTATATTGTGTACTTTTTATTTTAAGGCTGACACAGTCTGTTTTCATAGGCCATGATTTATGGCTGTTTTTAAACTTCTTAAGTAGATGTAAGGCTTAGTAACATGTGCTTTTTGTTGTTGTTTGTTTGTTTATGGGTGATATTCTGTTAATATCACCAGACATACTAAATTAGCAAGTCGTTTCCCTTCCAGGGTTGTGCCTCTTGGGTCTGTGCAAACCGTGAATGGCTACACGTTCAGAGGCTTTATGTCACATACAAATAATTACCCTTGTGCTTACCTCAATGCTGCCTCAGCCATCGGAATGAAGACACAGGATGTGGACTTGTTCATAAAGAGACTTGACAAGTGTTTAAAGATAGTAAGGAAAGAACAAAATAAAGAGAGTGATGGATCTGGAGTTGACAATTATGACAAAACTGAAGATGTTGCTTTTGAAGAAATGGCTTTACAACTAGGTAATGTACTTCTTGACACATACCAGGATTCTTCTTCGTGACATGTGAAGGGTTTCTTTTTGATAATTTGGAAGAAATGATGAGGCGACAGTACAAGCAGTTGAAAGACAAGACTTGGGATTTTTGAATTGGGATTGTCATGGAGAATGTTTAGTCAAGGAATAGACTATGGTCTGACTTAGCCATTGATGATTGTTACTTATTTGTTCTCACCCTGCCTCAATCATTATGACCCTTAACAGATTATAACACACAACTAGTGTTATTCTAATTGTTAGAATATGTGTCAGTTAAGTAAGCATTATGATTCAGAAAACTCGTACTAATATAATGACAGTAAAATTACCACTAATTCTCTCTGAAATGAGTACACTGCCTCCTCCTAACCATTCAAAAATTACTTATGTTTCTGATCACACAGAATTTAGAAAGATTTCTAATGCTGATTGCTAGGTGTTTGTTGATATGTGCCAGTCACAGAATGCCTGTAAAATGGACCTTTCCCAGGGAAGCAGCATCAAGGTTAAGCTTTAACTTTCTCTTGGCAGCAATGGTTCTCAACTGGGGATGATTTGCTTATACCTAAGCAACATCCGGGCACATTTTTGGTTGTCATAACTGGTGGGAAGCTGTTGACTTCTAACATCCTACAGTGGACAGGACAACTTCCCAAAACAAAGACCCTGCCCAAGAATCTCAGTATTGCTATGGTTGAGAAACTGCTCTAAAGTGAATTCCTCAAGTAAAGAGAAGTTTTCCATAGCAGCTTTAGTTATTCCATAGTGCTTCAAAGAAGATAGGTAGCTCTGTAATGTTTATCTAACTGAACAGTGTATAGACTCTTAAGTGATAACCAGGATTACCAATTCTAAACATGTAACTGTAAATTGTGTCATATGGCACTTGTGCATTTCTCCATTTGGGCAAGTGAAAACTATTCCAGAGGTTTTGCTTTAAGCAGCCTTTGTTTGTTGGTTAGTTTGTTCAGGTGTTGTGTACAGCTGTCAGCAAGAATGGTTAACATAGGTGTTTTTGAGCATGTTTTGCTAGGGAGCTGAAAACGATGCGGTGTGATAGACGGGTGGATTCCCCCCTCCCTGCCCACATGCTCACTTTCTGAGTCTGAAATTCTAGGCTTCCTGGCTATACCACTTATTTTGTTGTTAATTTTAAGAAATAGACTGATATCTCAGAGTCTGGAATTAGTGAAGCTTCTGAATACACCAAATGCTGAAGCCATGTTTCACCAGACCTGCTCTGTGGAGCATTATTCCTCAGAGATGGTCATGGGGATAAAAGGCTCTGTGGGCAAATAATTTGGGGACTTTGCAATCCTGTGTATTGGCATATTAAACACTCTAAGAATTCCTTTGAAACCAGTTTGAATGTATCTTTATTTAAAGGTGGAACTTGTTTTTTAAATTAAATACTTATTGACATCCATTGAACATACTTTTGAAAACACTACAGTAGAAAATGCCGCCTTGATTTCTGGATTGTAGTTTTCTTTATTGATTTGGCAGTTAAACATGAGCTCAGATACCACTTCCATTAATGTGTAAGTTAGACTACTTTAGACACTGGCTTGCCAACCTCGGAAGTCCAGATGGTTGAGATAAAGTACGTAGTTATAAATATTGTAAAAATTACTTTTAAATTACTATATCTTTGGGGTTCAAATATATTAAATATTTGTTTTTACGAAATAGCTGTAATAACTCATTTCAAAGGAGTAAATCCTAGATTAAAAAGGTGGGTAATGTTTTATGTGAATTTGGGGCTGAATTGTAGCACCAGTAAAATTGAAGAGTCACAACAGAACCTGTAGAGTCTACGAAAGAGAACGCCAGTGTAAATACTGGCTGCGCAGCTTACTGTACACGTGAGCCAAAATTGTTTGATGCAACAAGTGGTGTACATTGTGTGGTCATCATTTAGCTAAGAAAGGCCAGAGCTGAGAGACTAGCAACTGTTTGCCATCTACAGGGCATCAGCAGTTCTTGGGCTTCAGCTGCTGAATAGATAATAATTCTAATTGAAGATAAATGACATGAAGTCACACGTGAACAATATGTTATAACACTTCATCTCTGCTGCATAAAATCAGCTGCAGTTTGTATTATTAGCCCTTTCTTTTCAGAGGTTTTGGAATTCCAGCTCTGTTTCTGCTGGTTTAAACTGAACCTTGAGGTTCTAGAATTCGTACGTTTTTGAAGGTCCTGCCTAGTCAGGCGTTCCTTGGCCTGTACCCCAGGGTTGTTTTTCCTTGCCCTCTCCCATTTCCACATAGACGTATAAAAAAGTCTGTACAGGTAATTCTTTTAAGTGTCAAGTGCTAATTGGTAACCCTCGTAATTGGCCTTAGTTTTCTTGGAACTGGCAGAGAGGCAACATGGTACGTTTTCCAGGCATTGATGAAGATGACCTATCTTTAGGATTCAACTGCCTTTGCTAAGACTGTATCAGATAGAATTTTGGAGTTTGGTTTTTAAAGTCATTGGGCTGTGTGGTTGTCTGCCCAGAAAAGAAAACTGAGGAACACAAAATATTCTTTCGGTCCCTACACAATGTGTTACTTGTACGCACAGCAGGGAAAGGTATTTTAAATCCAATTCTCAATCTGGCTCTTACGTCTTTTGCTGATGAATTCTTACCCTGTCAGAGAATGATATGTGATACCAGCCTTAGGAACTCCGTGTTCAACTATAAATCTTTCTATTTAGCTCTTTGTATTAGTTGAGTGAAATTACAGAATATGAATTATTGAATACAGTTCTGTTCAGCCAATAGTCACTTGAAGTGCAGCATGGTAAATTTAAATATAAATTAAGTTTTTTCTAATGTTTTGCTCCAGCACATAATTCTGCTGTGATTCTATTTCTATAACCACCCTGTAATAAGAACTTTAAAGAGGCCTAAGCTACAGGATGTGCTTTTATTTTTAGACTATATGCCTGTGTTAGGTTTTAGTAGAATTTATATTAAACAAAGGTAGTTTTTTTTTTAACCAGTGATATTACTTTAATATTGAATTAGTAGCTCATCGTGAGAGTTAAATTCTTGTGTTCTTTCATGGAGTAAAATAGCCAGCACTTAACAACAACAAAACCCCTGATGATTCTCATTCATGTTATACTTGGAGAAATTTTTTTGAGTACATATATATTTGATGCATATAAAACAAGTTGGGTTTTCTTTTCTAAGATATGTACTAATTTCTGCCAGGCCCTTAAATCGTTTTGTTATGTTTTGCATTTCATGAGGCCAACCTTATTTTGTAACTAAGTTTACATACACAGAAGTTTAGTCATTTCAGAACTTTGATACCCTCTGAGTAATTTGATAAGAATAATTGAATAGGCTGTTAACATTTTGGAGAAAAAAAAACCAAAAACCTCCTGTAAACTGTTTTTTCCTTGTCTGTCACATTGTGTTGACATATCTTTTATGGCCACTCGTAATATACAGGTCTAAGACCCACAGCATCCATTTGTGCCTTTTTTTTTTTTTTTTGTACTTTCATGCTCCTTTTAGCTAGTATGGTATATACACGTATAAGATGAAGAGTTCAAAACTAATGAACATATCTTTATAATTTCCCAGCTAATATCCTACCGTTCAATTAAAGGCCTTAAGCAAAATATGGAAATGTTTATACTGTCTTATTTTTATCAAGTGGTATCAACTTGAATTTTTGGAGAAATGTGAACAAAATCTATGTTTAGCTGTATAATTTTGGGGGATTTTAGCCATTAGAATTGAAGCTGATATCAGCCTGCTAACCTGTTTGTTTTACCAAAAGAAAAAGATGTTTCCAAAAATATTTTTGGTGTAGACTGTTTAAAAGTGAAAATGAATTATATAATTTATTACATGAAATAAATCTTTAATAAATCATTGACAGCACATTATATTATTTTACCTAATCATTGCTACAGATAAAATCTGAAAGTACACTAACACTGAATTACTTGCCCATTTTTTTCGTTCAGCCATCAGTACCACCTTGCACAGATACCGGCAAGAAAAGTCATAATGAGAATCATGAGTTATAGGGGGTGAGGGGTGGCTAGATGTCATGCATGTTCTCTGGTCCCATTCCCTGCACCAGAACGCAGGATATGGTGAGCCCAAAAAGGAACACCCACGGAGCCATGGATAGGAGAGCCATACCACTATATTCTCGCTGGCGCTGGCCAAGACATAAAAGCAAACATCTGCCAGTACCCCAACGAGGGGTCTTCCTGCACCCCAATCTCACTGGTGGTCGGGCGAGACCCAGGAAGTAGGATCCACATGATCCACAACCTGTCGACCGCTTCTCTGCCAACCAACCAATCAACCAACCAACCAACCAACCCCCACTTACTAACTGCAATCCGCACTCGCTAACTCAGCCACGGCAGGTATATCAGTGGCCAACGGCTAACTGGTTACAGCTGATGGCCATCTACTACCCAAGCCAGCACCTTTCTACGTGAGACCAAGAGCCTGGAAACTGCTCTCTGGGACTCTGTCCCCACACTCCACCCCTACAGGGTCTTGCCTCACAATCTACGCAACAAGCACCTTCCATGAGGGGCCCTGTGTCAGAAACTCAGCTCACGATAAAAAGTTTCAGTCCAGTTCAAGTAATGTCCCTGGGGGTGTCCCTCGATGTCCACCTACTTTCTGGGCACGGCCCGATTTCCTGGGTATAGCCAGGGTTCTCACATATTCTCGACGGTGTCCAGTGAAGACACAGGAAGTAAACATCCACCTGTTCCCCAACAAGGGGTGTTCCTGTACCACAGTCTCACTGGCAGCCGGGCGAGACACAGGAAGCAAACATCTGCCAGTTCCACTACATGGTGGTAGGTTCCTAAGCAAACAGTCAAGCGGCCCATCAAATCAGTGATGGAAGACACTTCCCCATAGTCCACAGCCATTCATCAGGGCTGTGTGCCGGCCCCGCAATGTGTGCCCTCTCTGCAGGGTCAGGGCTCCAAGTCCATCCCAACCTGGGGGTGAGGGACGACCTTGACCTCACCCGCATCCTCCACCGAGGACTCAGCAAGCGTTTCCTCCTGAGACTACAAGTCCCGCATCCAGGCTGCCTCAGCAAGCACTTCCCAGCCCACAGGGCCGCAACGACCTTTGCTTTCTCTGGCTTATGCTGGTTGGAGAACCGTCCACGTCCTCCCACCCCTCCATGGGAGTCCAACTCCCGAGAACAGTAGCCACTGGGCACCACACACTGTATGGGGGCCACATGTCCTCCCGCCCAGAGTCAGACGCCATTCCTACCTGGCCGGAATCCTGCTTGTCGTGCCGGGTGTCTGATTGGGTGGAGGCCTCGGTATAAAATGTCCACAACTCTAGGAGCACATGGCAGCAGCAGACCACCAAAAGGAAAACGTCGCTTGCTTTGGCCAAGAGGGTGGTGTGCCATCCAGAGGCTTGAGAGGACCACCAACTCACCGAGGGCTCACGTTTCTCCCAGGCAGATCACGTTTCCTGTTCTGGCACCACTCCTCCCGGGCTTCCTGAGACTGAGTGCTCATACGCCCAAACTGCTCCACCGCCCTCGGAGAGTTTTTGACCGTACCCTGCTCGCTGCGCCATGTGTCATGCAGGGTCTCTGGTCCCACTCCCCGCACCAGAACGCAGGATATGGTGAGGCCAAAAAGGAACACCCACGGAGCCATGGGTAGGGGAGTCATACCACTGTATTCTCGCTGGCGGCTGGCCAAGACATAAAAGCAAACATCTGCCAGTACCCCAATGAGGGGTATTCCTGCACCCCAATCGCGCTGGTGGTTGGGCGAGACCCAGGAAGTAGGATCCACATGATCTGCAATCCGCCGATCGCTTCTCTACCAACCAATCAACCAATGAACCAACCCCCACTTACTAACTGCAGTCCGCACTCAAAACTCAGCCACGGCAGGTATATCAGTGGCCAATGGCTAACTGGTTACAGCTGATGGCCAACTAGTTACAGCTGATGGCCATCTACTACCCAAGCCAGCACCTTTCCACATGAGGCATAGAGCCTGGAAACTGCTCTCTGGGACTCTGTCCCCACACTAGATTATTAAAAAAAAAAAAAAAAAAATGTAGGCGATGACATTCCAGCATCCATTTTGTAAAGGATCTGTTTACTATAGAAAGTTGGATGCTTTGAAGTTAATCTTTTCTAAAGGAAGCGCTTTGTCTTTTATTTGGAAGAAAAATAGGTTAATATCACTTCCTTCAGCAGACTTCATTTCTAAATTTTGCTGTTTGAATTTTGGAAATAGTTCTCATTTGATTTGGAGCTCTGCACTGGTACTTTTTATTAAAGTTTATTGGGGTGACAATTATTAGTAAATTTACATAGGTTTCAGGTGTACAATTCTGTAATGTATCATCTATATATCACATTGTGGGGGCAGAGCCCCAGAAAGTAGTTTCCAGGCTCTCAGCCTCACATAGACAGGTGCTGGCTCAGGTAGTAAATGGCCATCAACTGTGCTTGGATGGCCATCAGCTGTGGCTAGTTGGCCGTCAGCTGTAACCAGTGAGCCATTGGCCACTAATATAACTGCTATGACTATGCTAGCAGAAGGAGAAAGAGAGAAAAGAATAGGGGCTAGCAAGAAGATGGCGGCTGGGCTGGCAAGTGTGGATGGCGGTTTGCGGACAGTGTGGACCCAGCCTCCAGTGAGAGTATAGTGCCGCCAGAGAGAATATAGTGGTATGACTCCCCTACTTATGGCTCCGTGGGTGTTCCTTTTTGGCCTCACCATATCCTGCGTTCTTGTGTGGGGAGCGGGAGCAGAGACCTCGCAGGCCTCCCTGCATTACAAATGGCGCGGCGAGCAGGGTCTCCCGCATGACACACATTGTGTGTTCACCACCCAGAGTCAGTTCTTCCATCACCATATATTACCTTCCGGTAACCACTAAACTATTATCTCTATGAGTTTTAGTTTCTTCATTTATTTGTCTTGTTCCTTTGTTGCTTTCAGTTTTATATACCACATATCAGTGAAATCAGGTGGTTCTCAACTTTATCTGTCTGATTTATTTCGCTTAACATAATAATCTCAAGATCCATCCATGTTGTCACAAACGGCAGTATTTCATCTTATGGCAGAATGGTATCCCATTGTGTATATATAGTACAACTTCTTTATCCAATCATCTATCGAAGGACACTTTGGTTGTTTCCATGTCTTGGCCACTGTAAATAAAGCTGCAATGAACAGCAGAGCACATATATCTTTATGGATAAATGTTGTCAGATTTTTTGGGTAGATACCCAGGAGAGGGATTGCTGGATCATATGGTAATTGTATTAATTTTTTGAGGAACCTCCACACTGCCTTCCATAGCGGCTGCACCAATCTGCATTCCACCAACAGTGTATGAGGGTTCCTTTTTCTCCACAGCCTCTCCAACACTTACTTATTATTTGTCTTGATGATGATAGCCATTCTAACTGGGGTGAGGTGATATCTCATTGTGGTTTTTATTTGTATTTCTCTGACAATTAGTGATGTTGAGCATTTTTTCATATGTCTATTGGCCATTTGTATGTCCACTTTGGAGAAATGTCTATTCAGGTCCTGTGCCATTTTTCAAACTGGATTGTTTATTTTGTTGTTGTTGAGTTGTATGAGTCCCTTATATATTTTGGATATTAGCCACATATTGGAGGCATTGACTGCAAAAATTTTCTCCCATTCGGCTAGTTGCCTCTTTATTTTGTCAATGGTTTCTTTTGTTTGCACTGGTACTTACTAACCGTGTGAGCTCACATATTGAGCCTCTGAATCTCAGTCTTATCATATGTGAAATGGGTACAACCCGATAGGGTTGAGAATTAAATGAGATGATAGTACATGTAAAATGATTAACTCAGTGCCTGAAACATAGTACTTACTGTTAATAACTTCTATAATGCTCTGCATAAGGCTATACTGTACCACGTTGTACTAGATTAAATTAAAATATATTCACTATCTAGTTTATTTAGTAGCACTTTTTTTGAGAGGGAGTCATTGATGAATTTTCTCCGTTCTCCAGTGGAAATTAAAAAGTATGTAGTTGATTTTAGATGACCATCTTTTTTTTATTTTCAGAGTTTTTCTATTTTGGTTTCTATGATTTACCTTTTGTTTTACATTTACATGTGAGAATTAATATATATATATATTTAAAGTGCATTAATTATTTTATGCACCTGGAATTTCACCTCACAATCCAGGAGTGATGTACCAAAAAAGTTTGTCACAACGACTACCACAGCAGTTGTATTGTCTGACCAAAGCTTTTGGTATAACCAGCAGCTCTGCAAACATAGCAGTAGTTCATTACACTGAGCCTTATTCCTAGATGACTGTAGCAGAACGACTGATGCTGGCCCACATTTACCTCTTTCGCACACCTCTTTCCTGCACTGCACACTTGTGCGAAACTGCCTACTCATTTCTTGGAGGCCTACTGGATGTCTCAGCTTCTACATGCCAGAGGTAATTTCTTGAGCTTCCGCCAAACTTGTTCCAGTCCCAGCCTTCCCCATCTGATCACACTTCTGTTCTTTCAGTTATTTAGGCCAAAAACCTTGGTCTTATCCTCTCTTCCTCACATCCTACATCTAATCCCTCAAGAAATCATGTTGGATCAAACTTAAAGACTTACCCAGAGTCAAACCATTTCTCAACTCCTCCTTTGCTACCAACCAGGTCTGAACAATCAGTGTTTCCTGTCTGAATTAACATAGCACCCCTCCACCCTCCACAAAGAAAAGTCTCCGTCTTCCTACCGATGCCCCGTTGCAGTCTATTCGCAATACAACACCCAGGGTGAACCTTTGAAGACATGTGTCATATCACTTACCTGCTCAAACTCTTGCAAACAACGTTCTTGCTGGTCCCCAAAGGCTCTACAGCATCTGGCCATCCTGCCCCGACCCCCTTTTCCTTTCTGACTCTCCCTGCTCTTCACCGGGGCCCTCTGCTCCAGCCAGACTGGCCATCTTGCGTTCAGACACTGCAGGCCCGCTTTGCCTTACTTAGAGCTTTGGTTCTAGCTATTCCCTCTGCCTGCAAAAATCTCAACCCAGGTTTCTTGGCCAACTCCCTCCCTCCTTCATGTGTTTAATCAAAATTTCTCTTTTCAGTGAGGACTAAATACTGTAGTTATCTCCCCTAATGAACCTTGTCTAAAAGTTGTCTCAAAATTGAGAGTAGAGCCTCAGTTTCACTGTGCATAAGAGTCACCTGAGGTTCTTGGTAAAACGAGGATTTGAATTCAGTGGTTCTAGCAAACCCCTAGGTGATAACTAACACTGGGCATGGACCCCACGATGAGCAGAAGTCGAACATTGTGGGATCAGAGCCAGGAGTGCATTTTCCAGGCTCTCGGCCTCACATGGAAAGGTGCTGGCTCAGGTAGTAAATGGCCATCAACTGTGATCAAATGGCCATCCGTGGATGTTCCTTTTTGGCCTCACCATGTCCTGCATCCTTGTGCGGGGAGCAGGACTAGAGACCCCGCATGACACCCTACATGACAAACATACTGTGTAATTTACATATTTATTATGTCCGATTGTTTGTTTCTCTCCCTTTTTGTAGAATATAAAGTTCACCGGAGCACGATCTTAGTTTTGCCCACTCTTGTATGTATTCCCAAGCACCTAGATGGCACCTGGCATATGACAGATCCTCGACTATTTGTTGCATGAATGATTCCCTAGGCATTATTAAATATTTATGTAACCATGAGATCCCATATTGTCTGATTGAGACTATTCAGTGGTTTTCTATTGCTTTTAGAACGAGATTCTGCTTGGTGTGGCAGACACACAAAGATACTGCTCTGATCTCCCTTCAAAAAAAGACTTGCTACGTCGCTGCACGGAGTGTGCTTAGCTAACAGCCTCCCTGCTGGTTGCTCCTTGAAGGTTAGCTCCAAACTCAGTGTTTGAGCCAAAGTCGAGCTCTTTGGCCAATTTCTGAGTAAGGTTGTGGTGTAGGGGCCTGGCTATTTCCACCTGATGCAGGACCCCTCTAACAGGTAGTTTTTGCTTCAGATCCCCCTGGGAGCCAGCTGACCTTTGTGGGGTTTGCATCACAGACTGATGGCTCCCCCTTCCCCGGCCTACATCACCCCTTTTCTCTCACAGGCATTACTTCCCCATAAGCCTTTTATGCTCTATGTTTTTTTTAGCCTTTGAAAAAGTTTATTTTTAAATTATAGTTGACACATGATATTATATCGGTTTCAGCTGTACAACTTAGTGATTAGACATTTACATACCTTATGGACTGATTGCCACGATAAGGCTAGGAACCATCTGTCGTCGTACAGAGTTATCACAATATTGACTATATTCCGTATGCTGTATATAACATCCCCGTGACTTATAACTGGCAGTTTGTACTTCTAATTGCCTGGTGGTAAGGCATCGGTCTCATAAACCTTTTGTACTCTTAACCTTGTCTCAGCATCTACTTCCCAGAGAATCCGACCGACGCCGCCTGTGGCCTCTGGGCGGGCTATACTCCCCTGCCTACCGGTTTAGTCTCCTCCATCTCCCCCCCCTCTTCGCCCTTGCTCTAAACAGACCCAGAGTGCACCCACTTACTACTCTTTAAATACTACCAATCCAGATATAGTTCTTCACTAGCCTAATAAGTCTTGCATTTTGTTGGCCATCACAGAATCTTATGTGGTTTTAGTCTGGCATCATTTTGGGGGGCTGTTTTGTAATTTAAAATACTAGCTACTGGCTTTTAAGTCTAGGGCAAGACTTAATGATTTAGCATACCTTTGATACATGGTCTGTATATGGGGAGAGAAGTGTACAGAAGTATACAATCATCTCTGACCAACCTTCAGGAAGTTTCCTTCAAGGCACGGTAGTGACTGTGAAGTTCTTAACAGGCCAGACTTCCACCCTAGCTCTGCCACTTAGTGGCTGAGTGACCTGGCACAAGTCACTTTTGACTCATCTGTCAAATGAGGATAGTAATATCTAAAAGGGTTAAAATAAAGATCAAATGAAATCATGTATAAAGTACTTACCGTGTTTCCCCGAAAATAAGACTGGGTTTCATACTGTATGTCCCCCAAAATAACCTGGGTCTTATATGAATCGTTGCTCCAAAAGATGCATTAGGGTGTATTTTCAGGATATGTCTTATTTTTTCATGTACAACAATCTACATTTATTCAAATACAGTCATGTCATCTTCTGGACCATCGTCATAACATATTAAATGCATCTGTCTGGCTGATGATCTTAACTGGGGCTTATTTTCAGGGTAGGTCTTATTTTCGGGCAAACACAGTAGCAAGGAGTCTGGTATATATAGCAAGTTCTGTGATAGTAGCTATTGTTAAATGGTGGCTAAGAAAAAAAAGGAAAATAAATAGTATCAGAAATAGCTTTCCTAAAATGTAGTTATGTTTATTGGCCTGATCTTGATTAAATCTTGTTAGGTCAGACGAAAAAAGAAAATTGAGACTGGAACTGTAGTCAGAGTGTTGACGTAAGAAACATCTGAACCTGTAGAGAATTTTAATGAGTTTATTTGAGCCAAACTGACAATTGCTGGGGAAAAAAATCTCAATGGATTAAGAAAATGCTCTGAGAACGGCAGTTTTGCAGCTTATTTTATACATTAGAATCAAAGGAGGAGATGTAAGGAGGGTTACACAAAATCCATTGGGGGCAGACTAACAGGGTAGGAGAAAGCAAAGCGGGTAAATCTCGGATTGGATAAAAAGTAAAGCGGAGAGATACATACTTCTTTGACACTGGTGAGACAGGATAGTTCAGTAACATTTACAGCACATAGAGATGATATTCAGGGAACAAGACAAAATGAGGGGTTCTGTTGTCTGCCCTGGTGTGGTGGGCTGTGCCCGGAGGGGTCCTGAAAAAGGCCTTACTCTGACATTCCAAGGGACATTATCTTAGATGAAAAAGACAGTAGACAGACTCGCTTAAGGTAAAGACTGACCTTTGCCAAAGAAGCTACACGTCCAGGTAGTGACTACCTACCATGACCTGCTTTTAGTGAGGAATTTTTATGTTCTTACCATCCTATGTAGTTAATTTTGGTCTCTGAGTTTACAGGGCCAGCGATGCTGGTCTCCCCTGAGCTTGTCAAGTTGAGTGTGTGGCCCCTTTTTTCATCCACAAGAGCTCTTGGCTTAAGTGGCCCTTTTCCTAGTGGCCCCTTCCCGCCTCTCCTCTCCCCTTTGCTCCTACCTGACTTGTCACTGTTGGATTCATTTCTTTTGTCTTCTGTCTTTTTTCTCCCATTTAAATACAGCGACATCAGGAAATAGATGACTGCTATTTGTCCAGTGTGGGGGCAGAGCCCCAGAAAGTAGTTTCCAGGCTCTCAGCCTCACATAAACAGGTGCTGGCTCAGGTAGTAAATGGCCAACTGTGATTGCATGGCCATCAGCTGTGGCTAGTTGGCCGTCAGCTGTAACCAGTGAGCCATTGGCCACTAATATAACTGCTGTGGCTATGCTAGCAGAAAGAGGAGAGAATGGGGGCTAGCAAGATGATGGCGGCTGGGCTGGCAAGCGTGGATGGCGGTTTGCGGACAGTGTGGATCCAGCCTCCAGTGAGAGTATAGTGCCACCAGAGAGAATATAGTGGTATGACTCCCCTACCTATGGCTCCGTGGGTGTTCCTTTTTGGCCTCACCATGTCCTGCGTTCTTGTATGGGGAGCGGGAGCAGAGACCCCGCAGGCCTCCCCGCATGACAAATGGCGCAGCGAGCAGGGTCTCCCGCACGACATCCAGTTAAGGACATCTGAGTTTGGATGAGTTTATCAGACGTTTCCCTAACTGGGCTATTTAAAACAAAAACAAAAATCTTTTTATTATAGAAAATTTCAAACATACACGAAAGTAGAGAGAACCATATAATGAAACCCAGAATCCATCACTCAGCTTCCACAATTGAGTTGCTAAGTTTGTTTCCCCTACACCACCCGAGTATTTTAAAACAAATTTGCGCATCATTTCCAGGTGTAGCTCACATTTCAATCTGTATCACTAAGTAAAGGACTCAGTTTTTTAAAAAGTTATCCTACCATTATCACACCTGAAATAATTAACAAGATCTCGACCATCTATGCTGTCAGTGTTCATTTCTCTAATTACCTTTTTAGGTTTGCGTCAGGATCCAAGTAAGATCCCCTCAGGGTAGATTTAGTGGAAAGGGGGGAAGAGGTGAGAAACAGTGTGAGGAACCAGTGAAAATTAGACAAGAGCAGAGTGAGGACATTCAACGTCCTCGAGACACTATTTTTCTGACAACTTCCCCACAGATTAATAATCCTGCTGGATTTATGGAGCTGTGCACACTCCACATGGGCCCCTAACAGTCCAGGACACTGCAGAAATTACGATTCGACCTGCTCGAAGTTTCATCACTTATCATGAGCCATGGACTTGCGTTCACACTCTGTCTAATAACTCAGTTTCAGTACCAACTTCCTTAACATAAGGCTGCAAATTAGAACCCCAAATCGGATGAGACCTGTAAAACAGTGGGGGTAATTGTTCTGGCGACATAGAGGGAAGCTTTGTTGTAAATAAATGTATTGCAGGTGAATCAAGTCATTATGTTGGGTTCCAGCCAGGCCAGGCTTAATGAGCAGTGAGGGGAAGGTCAAAGTGCCCTCTCAAAAACCAATTTTCAGAGAAGAAGGGAGGCAGACAGGCCCCCAGGATAGATCAGAGGAGCTGAGTGTGTGTGATGCTCCAGTGGGAAGTGTGCTTAATGTGGCTCGCGAATCACATTAGACAGACAAAGGGACTTTCAGGAAGTACTTGGGGCTTCTGACCAGGTGAAAAGCTGAGAGTGTTATTCCACAGTCCCCCCTCCAAAAAATTTGGCCAGAGGTGATAAGAAAAAGGTCCTTTATGCCATAAAGGCAGAAAGTACTTTTAGTTAGAAAGCTGCGAGGGAAAAACAAAACCAAAAACCCAACCTCTCCTTGGAGAAGTGAACCTGGGAAATGTAGCATCCAAGCTCCTGGGATACATTAGTCTAATGAAACTCCCCCTTTGACGTTGTCGTCGGGGGTAAGGAAATGGGTCTAAGGGTGACTACCCAAAGCCATGTGGCTGAGGCAGGGCTCCAAGGCTGGAGTCACCAATGGGCCCCTGACAGGACATGCAGAAACACTTTGCAAGATGAAAAGTTGATCCAGAAGTCATTTTCACGGCTTTTAGGTAAACCTTTTGTTTCCATGTAAAATGCATCAGTTTCTCTTTGTTCCCTTAGTTTTCTGTGCCTGCTCTCACCATGTCCAATTTATGCCCTGTTTGCCGTTGCCCAGTACTTAAACCTTCTGGGGTGAGGGGTGGAGGGCCAGTGGGGTAATGAGGTGGGGTAGGAGATAGGAGCCTTTTGCACAAAACCCCTGCTAACTTGTCTTGAAGACCCGTAAAAATTCTCTTCAGTTTTAATCCACTAGTTACCAGTAAATGGACCTTTTAACATTAAGATATTCAGCATTTTTTGTTTGCGTTTATGATCATTGTCTATTTTCCATTTATTCCCATCTATTTGCAATAAGTGTATTTTTGAGCCAACTTGGTTTATGCTGTTTTCCCTGGGAAAAAAAAAAAAAAAAAAGGAAAAAGCCTACAACCAACCAAACGGCTCATAGCGCCATCCCCATGGAGCCCAGCACTTCCTCGGCATGAAATTGACTGACGCGCACAAAGGCAGCAGGTGCGGGGCCACATGCCACTTGCCGCCTTTTTTTTTTAGTGTGTGTTTATAATCAGTAAATGGCTGTGGATGTTTAAATGGTTCCCTAATACTGATGGAGAGCGGATGCCATTATAACTTGAACTTGTATTGCCATGCAGATGGTGGAAATAAACATCCAATTCTGCACACAGTTTTGTTTGTCTCTCACTTGTAAAAGATCGGCTGAGTGTCAGGCCTGCGCGGTGCCAGCAGGGGGACGCGGGCGGGGGCAGAGGAGAGAGCGGGGCTGCCATCAGGCTCCAGATTGGCTGTTGTGTTGAGAGTACCCAGGGCAGCAGGTTTCTGGTAAGTGGGAGGGGGTTCATTTCGGAGGTGGACCCCGCCCCGGGTTACCAGGCAACAGCTCCCACTATCCCTTTACACTCAAGATGTGCTTCACATCCTTGACCTTCTCTGTTATAACACTATTCCAAACCCAACCACACCTCCTGGAACTCTCCCTGTATCTTCCTCTCCACCTTTCCCTTTTTAGACACTTTGAAAAATGGGGTGGGTTCAGCACTGTGGTGAAGGCACATGATTTGATGTCACCTTTCAGTAGCCCCCCCTGCTTGTCCTTCAGATTGCCTCCTTTCTGGGGGGGTCACTGATGTACTTAGTACATTTCCCTCCTTTTCCTCAGCACATTGGAAGACCTTGGTAAATAACTTGAACAAATGCTCAACTAACCTGTTCACGCTATTGAAATAACCAATAGGGTTTAACATTCGCCTATTGCAGAAATACTTGTAACAAGTTTGGAATAAAGGTAGCAATGAATCTCTGTGAAAGTTGGCAAATCAGTGAGCAGAAAGAATAGGGTGTGTTTGGGGCAGGACAGTCTTCCCAGCACCTTAAGATTCCCCAGGAGGAAGCCCACTCCTTGGGGGGCAGGCCAAGCCTGGGAAGGCCCTGCGAGTCATTTCTCTGGGCCAGAGGAAGTAGCCTCCAATTTGAATGCTTCAAGGATGATTCCAGACTTCAGGGCCGAAGAAACTGTTACATGAGGGAGGGGTGGTCAGTGTATGACAGGCCACGTTTAGCAGGCTTGGTTTGCTTTATGAATGAATCATACAAAAGCAAGACAGAACTCGCCTTTCTCTACCCCCCCAGTTGGCTTATTTCCCTCACCCCAGCCTCGTTTCTCTGAATCAAATCATGCAATAATCCTGCCCACTGCTGCAGAGTGCTTTCCCATGCATTAGCTCGTTTTCATCTCCTCACAGTCTTTGGAGCTGGGCAGGGCGTGACGATGATCATAATTTTGCAGTTAGACCTCAGAAAAGTTGGGTGACTGAGATGGCTTATCTGGCTTCATTCCAGGGGAAGACTCTAGAAACCCTGGTGTTCAGGGCTCTGACGCCAGCCTTGGAGCTTTCTTGGAAACTTTGGGACAAGGGTTAAGATCCTGCACTTTGGAGCAGGGATAGGTGAGCTTTTCCTGTAAAGGGCCAGGTCGTAAATACTTGACTGAGGCTTTGCAGGCCATGTGGCCTCTGTTGCAACTACTCGAAAGCAGCCACAAGGCAGTATGTAAATGAACGTGCATGGCTGTGGTCCAGTAACACTTTATTTATTGTGGAAACTGAAATTTGAATTTCATATAATTTTCATGAGTTGTGAACTATTTATTTTCTTTTGATTTTTTTTTTTCTCCAATCATTTAAAAGTGTGAAAACTATTCTTAACTCGTGGGCCATACAAAAATTGGAAGCTGGTTGGTTTTTGCTCGTGGGCCATTGTGTGCCGACCCTCTTTAAGAGCTGGCTGCCTTTATTACATTTGCAGTTTGGGGCAGATTATCTAGATAAGCCTCGGTGTCTACAAGATGGGAAAAATAATGGTGATTTTTACCTTCAGGGACTGGAGGACAAAATGCAATGACTGTACAGGATGTAGCATAATATCTGTTATACACTTGGCCCTCAGGAGATGGGAGAGGTCATGATTTGATGACGCTAAGTTCATGGGACGGTTTGTCCTCCCAAAATACACTGATAGGGGATTCTGATCTCTTTAAAACAATCTCAGTCTTTTCCGCAGCTGGTGCTAATGAAAAATTGTATGTTGAAGGGAAATCCAGATATGCCCACGGGACAGAAATACTTTGGTTTTTTAACCAAAGATAAGGCTTTAAAAAATAATAACTTGTCAGGGACAAGAAAGGCCCAAACAAAATAAAAACAGTCTCCATGTTTGTCTTGCTGACACAAACTCAGGATAGGAAACTTCTGCTTTCTGGCCTTAGTTTCCTCATCTGTAAAATGGGCATAATAATAGTCTGTACCTCGTAGAACTGAGGAGAGGATGGAACAAGATATGGGTGTCAAGTGCATAGCACGGTGCTGATCATGCTGTAAGCAAGATTCCAGAGCATATGAAGAACTCTCTACCTACTCCTCATCGTGCCCACCTCCAGGCTCAGTGTTGGTGTTAATGGTAGTTGTGGTGGGGATTATCTATTAGCCAAATACGCACCTTTTATGCCTTAGGACTAAGAGACAGTGAACTTTGGAAATCCTCCACTCCTGGCACCCACGGAATTCGGCCCACACGAGGGGTCACTGTCTGTGGGGCTCCAGCATCACCAGAGGAGGCTGGGGTGGAGGCAGGTAGAAGATACCTCTGAACACAGAAAGCTGCTGAGGCGCTGAATCCAGAAAAAAGTCCTGAGTCTGTCCGCTCAGCATGTGTGAACCTGGCCTAGATTTGCCCAAATCTGGCTCCCTGCTCTCCCCTTTCAGAAGCAGGAGCTTGTGACTTGGCATCTGTTTCTGGAACCCTCTATAGACCAACCTTCTTGGACGATTCTACACCCTTGAGCCAGGGAGGATGCTGTCCAGAGGTGAGAGAAGCCTCTTGGGATCCAAGAGGCCAAGTGGGGCATCTGCCTCTCTGGTCTGAAGTTCCCCATTCGTCAGCTGGAATCTCTACACCTGCCCAGAGGACTGCTGACCAGGGCTGCAAGTGACATTTTGCATCCTGTGCTGGTAGATGGTGAGCCCCATCACTGACCAAGCAGATGAAGTCCTGGCGTGAAGGGCAAATGAAGGTCAGCCCAGTCCTTGCCCATCCATCTTTCATCAGACAGCCTCATTGCCAGTCAGTCATCCCTTCCGTGCCCAGCGACAGTTCTGGCAGTGATTTGGAGCCTTACGTTTGGGAAGGATGGGGTAAGCAGGGACAAGAGTGGCTGATTCTGCCTCGCCCATCTCTCACCCCTGAGCCAGCCTCCCACCTTCTGACTCCCCACTCACTCGGGCAGTAGTCACAGCCTGGTATAGCCAGGGCTGGCACAAATGACAGGTCAACTGGCCTTCAGTTCAGTGGGACTCCCCCGGGCTCAGTTGGAAAGGACTGAAGCTGTCTGACTGAGATTTATCTGTCTGACTGAGATTTACTGAGCACTGGCCAGAGACTGCTAGTTTCTTCTCAGCTTTAACTGGGAATAATGGCACCCTTCCCCAGGATTAAATCTCCCAGCTTTCTTGGAGTTAGGTGTAGCCACCTAGTAAGGTTACGCTAAAGAGATGTAAGCTGAGTTGTTGTGTGGCACTGTTGGAAAATTTCCTTAAAAGAGAAACAATACACATTCTTCGTGCTTCCTTGCTTCTAACACAGAATTCAGATGTGATGGCTGGAGCTCAAGCAACCATTTTGGACCATGAAGTAGACGTGCTAAGCCTGGTAAAGGAGCTAGATAGAAGGAGTTTGGGCTCCACAAAACTTTTCCCTGAGCTGCACACCTCCAAACATTTTCCATGAGAGGCAGATAAATGGCTGCTTTTAAAAGTACTATTGTCATGAGTTTATTTGCTACATACAAACCCAATCTAAAGTGAAACAAGTCCCCACACATTCTTCGAGGTGGTGATGACAGAGCAGTGAGGATTGGACACACGGTGCCTGCCCTATACACTCACATTCTAATGGAGAGAGAACTCTAATGAGGAAATAGAATAATTCCAAGAAATAATTGGTGCCATGAAGTAAAGAAAACAAGATAATATTGAATGAAATGTGAATCTCAGCTGTCACATGTTTTAAGCAATATAATTTTCATGTAAATTCTGTGAAATAGGGGCTGTTATTATTCCCATCATACAGATAGGGAAAACAGAGGCACAGAAAAGTAAAGTTGCTTGTGTGAAGGCATTCTGCCACTGAGTGGATAAAGCAGCAAGTGAATCGCAGCACTCAGCCTTGAGAGCCCCCACTCTAGCAGTTTGTCACTGCTATCCCTCAACAGGCTAGAGAGAGGAAGCGCTGCTCAGGGACTGCCATTTAGCTGGCACTAGGCCCTCTGAGTCCCATCCAGTGGTCTTTATACCAATGCTATTCCTCCTCAGGTGTGACATTTTCAGCATGGCAGTCCTGGGGTGTGACACTTCTGAAGTGGTGCCTGCCCCCTTACATACCTACTGGAAGCTGCATGACCTTTCTCATCTGAATCATGCTGCCTCTCTTCCATTGCATTTTATTGGTAACTAGTGAGTCACAAAGGCTGGTCCAGATTAAGGGAGAGGGGACACCGACCTCCACTTTTCCATGTAAGAATGTCAAAGAATTTGTGGACATGTTTAAAATCACCACACATATTAGTAAGTCTCAGTGATAGTCACTCTGGTTGGGGAGGCTCCTGGGAAACACACAGAAAACAGGTGCAATGGCTGGAGCTCAAGTAACCATCTTGGGCCATGAATACTCCACAGTGAGACAGCAGGAGCCAAGAGCAGATCAGATAATAGGGACCATGTATAATCAGTCCTTCCAGACCGAACCTCACATGGATGGGAAGTGGAGGAGGCCTTGGCACTGCCCTGGGCATCAGTACCAAAGGTGAGTTCTGGCCAAATCCCCTCCCTGTCACTGAGGGCTTTGTGTGCTGTGACTTGGTAAGATGTGTCCAGGTCCAGAGGGTATCTGCTGAGGCAGGGCCAGTCCTGCGGGTCTGCTGGCCCCCAGGTGGGCAAGACCACTGGCAAATGAGCTGGTGGGAGAATGAATAGACTGCTTCCAAGTACTGACATCTTACAAGAGCAGTTTTGAGATCAACCTTACTTTTATAGGAACTGGCTCCCAATTCAGGACAACCTTCCCAAGAGAATCCCTGGAGGGTCCCCAAAAGCTGTGGAATTGTCTGAGGTTTGGGGAGTATGGACCAGTGCAGGAAAAGCTTGGGACCTTCTTCCTAAAGTCTTGCAAGTTCTCTACCCCATCACCCCCACCTCCTGCCTACCACCTAGGAAAACAGTGGGTCCCTGGCTCCAAGAAGTATCGTAGGATGGTTCATGGATTAGCAAACACAGAAATAATTGCTATTTATTAAGGGCCTAGGCTTTTTCATATATTATCACAGGTTATCTTGTTTAATTGTCACAACAATCCTGCAAGAAAAATAATGATTCTCCTTCTACAGACGAGATGCTGAAATTCAGAAAGATGTAAGTCATGTGCCTATGGTGACAAGGCAAGTGTCAAGGATAAGACTGAGAGCCAGCGCTTTCTGGCTTTGCATCTTAGTTTCCATCCTCTGCCCTATTGTAACCCTCACCCCTTGCGAAAATGGAGGGAGTTAGGCTTGCGCCAGTTTTGGGATCCTTGAGTGACTCTGCAGCTGTCTTGAGTTATTCAAGAGTAAGCTCAGCCAGGTTCAAGTTCCCCTTCTAGAAGGAGAGCATTCTCAATGCTTAGCGGGTCCCAGGAGATGTGCTGGGAGCCCCATGGATGTATCCCCCAGACACTGCCCAGACCATTTTGCAGCTGGGAACAGCTGGGCTCTGGGCAGCTAGGAAGGTGACTGTGGAACTGTTTCCCAGCAAAGGAGAACAATGGAAAATTTGGTTTATTAGGGAGAAAGGTAGGGAGGAATCTGGAACGAAAGGTCAGATTTGGTTTTCAATAAGAAGGCTTTTCTCCCAGCTTCTCATTCTTCAACTTTGTTGACTGAGAACAAAGCACTTTTTATACGTTGAACAAATGGTTTGTCCCCAACAGTTTCTTGGGAACCCCCCGCCCCAAACTCACCCTGGCTGCGACCTTAGAACACAACAACAGCGGAAAGGCTCTCTGCCCCGAGCTGTTTCCTTCTTAGAAATGAGAAGTGTGAGAAGAGAGTCATGTCTCAGCTTGGCTTTGTGCCGTTACAGAGCTACACTCCATTAACATTCCAAACCCCAAACCTCCGAAAACCTCAAGTTAAAAAAAAAAAATCTGACTTGAAAAACCATGCAAGGCTCTTTTCAGCCTTCATTGATCCAGCTTTGTGCTTTTTGCTGCAGAAATAGCAACGTGTTTGTGTACAGGACACTGTATCGTATAGACCATGCCCCACTGTATCTTTCTTAAAACCCCCAAAATTCTGACTGCCGAAAACATCTGGTCCTAAGATATCCGATAAGGAAGTGTATGTAAATCTGCATCAGAAAAAGAACATCATTCTTTTTACCCTTCTCTCATTCTTTCTTTGGGCTTCTTCCTCTTTTTTCCCCTCTTTTTACCCCCTCCCTTTAAAAAATCCTGTTTTAAAAAATATCACGTCTTTTTTTTCTTCCCTTTCTATGTGTCTATCTTAGTTCTTTGGCTCTTTGCCCCACCCCCATCCCCTTTGCACACATCCACCCATCCATCCACACCCAGCAGAGATGCACGGTGGGCCAGGCACACAGCGAGGGGCGTGGGTGTAGTCCAGACCTCACTTAAGTCTTGGAAGTTGAGCCTAGCAGGGGGAGATCATCAAGTCATGTGACGGAAGTGAGGACAGGGAGGTGTAAGGTGCTATGGGGGCACCGGGGAAAGGTACTTCTCCCAGACTTGGTGGGCAGACAGGATGGAGCCCCAGTGGGAGCCTCAGAGGCAGCTTTATTTCCTCCCGGTTTCACAGACCATCCACGTAAAGTCAGCACAGGAAACATACGAGGTCAGACAATTACGTTTGTGAACTCATCCTAGAGAAAGTGCTCCATACTGCATTGCTGAATATCACCATGGTCACCTTCGAAGTACTCTCCTAGGAAAGCTATGCACTGACGCCAGCGCCTAGTCCACCCTTCAAAGCAATTTTGGAACTCCTTTTCTGGAATGGCCATCAGAGCTGTCATCGTATTACCCTTGATGTCCTGAGTGTCATCCAAGTATCTTCCTTTCAATATTTCCTTTATCTTCAGGTAAAGAAAGAAGTCACTGGGGGCCAGATCAGGTGAGCAGGGAGGGTGTTCCAATACAGTTATTTGTTTACTGGCTAAAAACTCCCTCACAGACAGTGCTGTGTGAGCTGGTGCGTTGTCGTGATGCAAGAGCCATGACTTGTTGGCAAAAAGTTTAGGTCGTTTTCGTCTTTTTCACACAGCATTTTCAGCACTTCCAAATAGTAAACTTGGTTAACTGTTTGACGAGTTGGAACAAATTCGAAATGAATTATCCCTCTGATATCAAAAAAGCTTATAACATTGTTGCAACAAGTTCGCGAACTTAATTGTCAGGCCTCATAGTAGCACGCTACCCTTGCAACACCAGCTCAGCACTGGCCCCTAGCCTTCTCTTCCGCCAGCGAGCTGCCCCAGTCCCCTCCTCTGAAGACCACTGTAGGGACTTGGGAAATGCTTCCCCAGGGAGCGCCATCTAAGCGGGGAGTGGGAGGATTTCATTATTTGGGACTTCCTTCTTTCCTCTATTATTTAATGTCTAGTGTATGAGTTGGCTAGGGCTGCCGTAACGAAGTACCCAGACTAGGTGGCTTATCCAACAGAAATGTATCACCTCCCAGTTCTGGAGGCTGGAAGTCTAAGAGCGAGGTGTCTGCTGGGTTGATTCCGTCTGAGGGACATGAGGGAGACACTTCCATGCCTCTCCCCAGCTTCTGGTGGTTGCTGGCAATCTCGTGTGTTCTGTGGTTTCTGTTGCCTCACCCTGATCTCTGCCTTCATCTTCTTGCCTCCTCAGGGCCTTCTCCCTGTGTGTGTCTGTGTCCAGCTGTCCTCTTTTTATAAGGACACCAGTCATATTGGATCAGGGCCCACTCTACTCCACTGTGACCTCATCTTAACCAAATATATCTGCAATGAACCTGTTGCCAAATCAAGCCACACTGAGGTACTGAGGGTTAGGACTTCAATATATGAATTTTAGGTGGGACACAATACAAGCCATAACACCCAGTCTTTCCTTGTGGATGGTGCTTCCACGGGAGAGGCTGTTGTCCCTACCATTGGCTTAGTCTGGGGCTGTGGTTCCTGAAAGGACTGATGGCGAACAAGTGAGAAGGCAGGAAAGGAGCCTGACTGGCTTTCTGGTGAAGAATGGAGAAAAAGCAGCAGCCAGGCACGTGAGAGGAGCTGAGCTAGGCAGAGAAGGGAGGGGTTCTCAGCCAGGAGGAGCTCGGGGACAGGAAACCAGCGGGCTGGTGGGAGGAACACGGGACTTCCGTAAGGGTGGCCCAATCAGTGCTGCGAGAACCACCTACATGGCTTTTAAAAACAACTGCTTCCCTGATGCAAAAAAGTTTTAACAGAAAACCAAAAATCATCTCCCATAATTTTATCACATCATAAAGGGCTTTTGAAGCTAAGTGCAGAAAAAGTGACAAAGAATGGCCAGATCAGTGAAGCATAGTAGTTCAGGACATGGGTGTGAATGTCAGCTCTGCTCCTTAGCAGTGTCAACTTGGATACGTTATTCACGCTGTCGTGCAGGGAGGCCTGCGGGGTCTCTGCTCCCGCTCCCCATACAAGAACGCAGGATATGGTGAGGCCAAAAAGGAACACCCACGGAGCCATAGGTAGGGGAGTCATACCACTACGGTCTCACTGGAGGCTGGGTTCACTGGACATGCGACCTGCTGTCCGTTTTGTCTGCAACCCACCGACGACTCTCTTTCACTCTCCTCCACTCTCCTCGGCTCTCCTTCGTAGCCGCAGCAGTTATATTAGTGGCTAATGGCTCAATGGCTACAGCTGACGGCCAACCAGCTACAGCTGATGGCCATCTACTACCCGAGCCAGCACCCCTCCACGTGAGGCCGAGAGCCTGTAAACTACTTTCTGGGGCTCTGCCCCCACACACGCCCTCTGTGCTTCAGTGTCTTCGTCTGCACAAGGGGTTAATAGCTCTTCTTACTTCATTGAGCTGTTGCGAGAATCACCTGTGAGCCTGTAAGTAAAGCCCTCAGAACAAGGACCAACACACACACTGTATATTCTTCAGTGAATGTCTCTATTATTATACAGGAATGAGCCGGTGAATGTGAGGCCTGGAATAGACCTGACCACATTTACTTTGGACCTATTAAATTGTACCCAAGGACATCGAAAAACTTGCTGACACGGCCACAAAACTATCAGTGTCCCATGAGGAATCGAGAGGTAGGGGAGTGGAAGGAGAGAGCCAGGGATGAAAAGCATTTTTCTAGTTCTTTTTTAAGGCCAAAAGACTCAATTGTAGAGACTCCAGACTGGTGTGATAACAATCCCTATAAAATTATTAGACAGTTGTGCGTATACACGTAGAAGAAAGGAGTGATCACCCAGTATTATCATGGGTTTATTTACTACGATCAAATCATGCCAATTCCACTTTATCTCTTCTGGGGATGGGTTAATATGAATGTGGAAAATGCTAAAAACCTGTGGACCTTGATCTGGTGAGATATTTATCAAAGACACTTGCAATAGCCTTTTGGATTAGAAGGAGAAATGTGGTCTGGCTATAGAGCACAGGTGAATTGACTCATGTTTGGTTGTAGCCAAAGACTATTGAATAATGAAATGGCCTGTTTGAAAGAAAGGTCTTAAGAGCCGAGTCCCAGGAGCAAACATTTCTCTGTTGCCTTTCACAAATAAATACCATCTTCCCCAGCACTGGACCTATTATTCTGTCTTTTCTTTCCCCCTCTGAATTTAGTGTTCAAGTTTTTTGTTTGATTGTAGAAGTAACTTAACACTGATAACAAGTGTAGGATAGCTTTTTATTTGCATTTTCTTCTTAAATTTTCTCT
Source organism: Rhinolophus sinicus (assembly GCF_057876585.1). Taxonomy (NCBI): domain Eukaryota; kingdom Metazoa; phylum Chordata; class Mammalia; order Chiroptera; family Rhinolophidae; genus Rhinolophus; species Rhinolophus sinicus. The sequence continues at coordinate 198,684,444 of NC_142501.1, forward strand.
CAATGGTGAAATGTTTCATCATCAAAATTCAAACAGTTTGGTACTCATTGCACAGTTCATTAATGCTGAATTCCTTGCAGAATCTGGCCAATGAAGGAGGGCAGTTGGCAAATAGGCATTCTTTTCTGCTGTTATTCTTTCCAAAAAAAAATATTTGCTTAATACCAACTATATGTCCCAGGCACTGTGCTAGACATGAGAGAGCCACAGGATCAGAAGGAAACCGGAGACTTTTTAGAACAAACACAAAAGGCATTTTCCTGATAGCATGGGAATTGCGGAAGCATTTTAATGAAAGCCCGCATAATGCAGCCCTCCTCAAAAGGTTTGCAAACTTCCTTACCCTTTGTGCTGGGGTTTTATTTTTGAAATAAAAGCTGATCTCATGGGAGAGGCCATAAAAAACAAAATTGCAGTCCAGGCATTTTTCTTTAAAGCACGGAAGAATGTTCAGAAAGGAACTTCTGAATGATTACATTTGGCCAACCCCGGAAAACAAGCAAACGACCCCCACTCCCAGCCCCTGTAGTTCCTACAACTAAAAACCAAATAGCCCCCAGACGCAGAGTGCTGGCTCCTGCCCTGTCGTACATACATAGCCAGTCCCTCTCCTGGTCCTCACTGTGGTATGTGTGTGGTGAGACCAGCTGCGTATACTGTTCCCTGCATATCACAGGGAAATGTGTGCTTGTAAGTGGAGTGGAACGGAACGTGGATTATGGTGGTGACAAGCCAGGAGCTGTCATCCCCCAGAGTTTCCCTCTGCAGCTGCGTTTTGTTACTTCCTAGTAGTACTATAAAGCGTGTTTTCTAAAAATGACAGGACAAACAAAAAAGAGAAGGCGCATTCTCCTCTTTTTGCCTAGCCCATCCCCCAGGCCTCACTTGTACCTTCTAGATCAGTCAGGGGCTGCCTGGACCCGTGTCATCCAAATGGAGGTGTTTAGTCAAGCTTAGGGTGGCCCTGAGTGGCTGGGAGTTTGGAGTCACATGGTTTCATGCAACTGGCTGAAACTACTTGAGAGAAATAAGCACGGCATCGCACGTGACCCCAGGCAGCGGCTCTCCATTCTGGTTGTCCATTAGAAATACCACGGAAGCTTTGAGAAAATACCAATGCCGGCCTCCACTTCAGACCAGCTGGCCCGGAGCTCTAGATTTCTGAGATTTCTGTAGTTTCTTAACATCTTCCCAGGTGTTTCTGAACCACCGAGGTGGCAAGAGCTTGGGGCGCAACATCAGGCAGAGCTGCGTTTGAACCTTGATTTTATTGTTGCCTTGTAAGGAGGCCCTTGAAGAAGTCTCTTAACGTCTTTGAGGCTGTTTTCTAAGCTATAAAATAGAGGATAATAGAAACTGCCTTTGAAGCTTCAGGGGATTAAAAGAGACAAAACAGCTTAGTGTTTGACTCACAGTAAGTGCTCAGTAAGTGGTTGTGGTTCATAGTATTACCAGACTTCCTCCATGTTCTGTGGGCTGTGTTTGACCCATCTTCTTTCCCTTCTCTGCTCTGTCCCCCAATGTGTGGGCTTCAGTCTCTAACTCCATGGGGACCTTAGTCCTACTTCTATCACCTCTGTATTCATGATGAGAGTTAAAGAGTAAAAAAAAATCCAGCTCACAGGGTATGATTGGTCCCCAGTGTCACATGTCCATCCTTGACCAATCACTCTAGCAGTGAGCCTGTGAGACTCTGATTGGCTCAGGACAGGACCACATGGTCCACCGCAGGGCCCCATGGTGGAGTGTAAACTGAAGAGCATGGGCTGGAGATTGGAGAAGGAACAGGTTCCCAGGAGAGAAACTACTGATGGGATTTAGCCGATGGATGCTGGGGCAAATACAGTAGATGGCTGCCTCCCACAGCTTGCCTTACTCATAGTTACCTATAACCGTGCAAAGAAATAAGTCAGGCTACAGCAAACAAAGGTGGAAAGGGACAAGAAAGAACCCAGGTGTAGTGACTTTTGTTTGCTCTGTTGACTGCCATATTGTTACTAATACTTTACACAACTACAATAAGTTCCTGGCTGCTGACTGAACAGATTTAAATCTCTTTCTATGCTCATGCTCTTCCATCTACTTGGTGTATGCTCCTTCTTTTACGTGCACCCATCCAAACTCTACCGATCCTTCGAGATCCCACTTCAAATTCTCCTCCTCCAAAAAGCCTTCCATGAGCCCCTTACTCCGTTACCTCCTCCCCATGCTCAAAGGAAATGCATTCAGACCTCTAGCTGTGTTATCTGTGTCTCTTACAACATACGTCACTTCCTATGTTGTACTACGATTCTAATACATACTATTGCTTCTGCCACTAGTCTACGATCTGCTTGAGGGCGGGTTTTATTCAGCTCCGTGCCTTCATTGTCATCATAGGTAATTTTCTGTGTCAATTTGGCTGGTGCCCAGATATTTGGTCAAACGTTATTCTGGATGTTTCTCTGAGGTGTTCTTGAATGAGATCAACATTTAAATCTGTTGACATTGAGTAAAGCAGATTGCCTTCCACGGTGTAGGTGGGCCTTATCCAATCAAACAAAGGCCTGAATGGAACAAAAGACTCACCTCCTCTGAGCAAGAGGGAATCCTGACAGAAGACAGCCTTCAGACTTGAACTGCTCCCCCAGGGTCTCCAGCCTGCTGGTCTACCTTGCAGATTTTGAAGACTTGCCAGCCTCCATAATAAAATGAGGGAATTTTAAAAAATAAATCTCTCCTTTTACATATATATGTATATATGACACATATGTATACACACACACACGTGTATATATTTCTACACATCCTATCAGTTCTATTTCTCAGGAGAACCCTGGCTAATACAATTACCTAGCAGAGTGCCTAGAAAAAAAGTAGGAGCCTTGTAAACATTTGTGAATAAGTGAATGAACGAATGAATGGATCCTGCATGACTGTTGGGTGCTATGCATCTAAGGGAAAACCTGTCTTTCAACTTCAGCTAATGGGATTACATTTGGAAACACGCTTCGAAAAGGGCCAATCTCTCCACAAATCCATGTTATAATTGTTACTTCTCCCGCCACTGTTTTTACCACCACTGAGGTTATTGGTTCTAGGACTTGTGCTGCTGCTGGCCTTAAAGAGTTCTGCAGTCCTTGCCCTCGTGGACAACCAGGTACCTTGTTCCAAACAACCATCCTTCTTCTCTTTCCCCAAATGCCTAGTACTGAGTGGATCAATGGGTATTTAATTTCTAGCCTCCCTCTCACATCCGGCCATGTTGTCTGAAGTTGTGGCTCAATTTGATGGAAAGAAACCATGGTAGTGTGGGGGGTATGTTCACTGTCCCCCCTTTTTTTCTCATGAGCAAGCCATGCAGCCATGGAAGAACCAAACCATGTTAACAGATAGAGGGAGAAAGCCAGTTCTCCAAACTCATGGTGTTGCCACGATGTGTTACTGAAAAGCCTTTGTTGAAAGTGTGGAGACAATAAAAATATCTGTGGGTGCCAGGGGTGGGGAGGTGAGGTAGGGGAGATGGATACAGGACACAGATGACTTTTAGGGCAGTGAAAATACCTGTATGATATAATGATGGATATATGTCATTATACATTTGGTCAAAACCATTGAATATACAATACCAAGAATGACCCCTAAGGTAAATTATGGACTTGGGGTGATTCTGATATCAGTGTAGGTTCATCCTTGGTGGAAATGTACCTCTGGTGAGTGATGAGAATGGGGGAACTATGCATGTGTGGGGGCAGAGGGTATATGGCAAATCTCTGTGCCCCCCTCTCTATTTTATTGTAAACCTAAAACTGCTATGAACAAAATAAAGTCTTAAAAAAGATTTTGCCGAGTGAGAAAAGTTTCTGAAACCAATGACAAACTCTAGATGAAAAATCGCCCCGACTTATTGCAAGTCCAAACAGCTTGGCTCAGCTGAGGGGGCTGGCACCGCATTTGAAGAACAGCTGTGAGATCAATTTGGGTATGAGTTTATTAGCCATGAGTTGGCTTGGAAGGGTATCTTTGGGGAAAAGGGTCTTGGGCAGGGGACCGAAGCTACTGTGAATAATCCTGACAGCACATGCCGTTGCTGGGGAAGATTTAACTGCCTCAGCTGTGCCTCATCAGTCGGCCAGTTCAACCGAGCCTCAGCAGATATGAAACAACAAGCCAGGGCCAGGGCCAGCCAGCCAACTCTCAGTCCGGCATGGGGCCTGGATTGATTTCACCTGTTTAATGGCCGCCTCAGCTTCTCAGAGCCCCAGAGTGGGAAGAGGCGCGGGAAGGTCCTGGAGTCCAACAGTTGTCAAATCGGAGGAGACCCATGAGGCTTTCTATGGTGAGTGTCTCACCTCAGGGCACAGCAGGAGGGCAGCAAGCACACAAATGCACAAGGACACCAGCTATGTGTGCCCCAGTCCTGACCCTCCAGGAGCTCATGTCCTCCCAGGGCAGAGTGAGGGAGTGAGTACCAGGTCTTCTGCGAGAACTGGTTTGCCTTCCCAGGCAGTTAGTTCCTTGGTTGAACTTTGATGCTATTTCGCTTTTTCTCTCATTCATTCATTCATTCATTCATTCATTCATTCATTCATTCATTCATTCTGTTTACAAAGATAATATTTGCATTCTGTGTATATGCTCTTGTAGAAAATGTACATACACAAAGGTAGAAAGAATGTAAAACTCTTCATCCTTTGAACATTCTGGCATTTGACAGTGAAGCTTTTGACATCTTTCTCTATGTATATACTCATGTAGACATCTGAATGTTGCTCAACATAATGAGACTTTTTCCGTTTCCCAATGTGCATTTTTTTTACTCAACGGTGTGACAGAGAGCTTCCTTCAGCAATGACTATAGGTGCAGAACAACATTTTAAACTTTTATTTATTTAAGTGTGCTTTTCCAGGGCCCATCAGCTCCAAGTCAAGTAGTTGCCTCAATCTAGTTGTGGAGGGCGCAGCTCACAGTGGCCCATGTGGGGATCGAACCGGCAACCTTGTTTTTAAGAGCATTGCGCTCTAACCAACTGAGCTAACCGGCTGCCCCAGAGCAACATTTTAAATGGCTGCTTAGGATTCTGTTACGTGGCCAGATCAGCACCCTGCGAGGTGATTCTCTTTGGACCCATCCATGCTCTGACATCCTCCTGCCCCTGAGTCACACTCTGCCAGGTACCTAACGCCATGCCCTATGCAGAATAACCCAGGTGAACAGCTTTGTGTCCTCGTTCTACTATCTCCTTAGGAAAAGATCCAAGAACCAGAATTTTAGGATCCAAGGGAAGAGACATTTTGACTTTAGTCACATCTAGCCAGATTGCCCTCCAGCGCAGTTGTAACCACGTACAGTCCTATACAGGTTGTCAGAGCTTCTTCAGACGTCTGCCAAAGCTGGGTGTTTTCCTGTTTTCAGTCTTTCGCAATCTAACAGGCTCGATGTTTTATACTTGACTTTAAGCACCATTTCTCAATTTGGGTTAAAATTATTTGTCTACCTTCTTTCTTCTCCTCACTAGTAGCCAGCCTACGGCCTGAAGCAAAGTTAGGACTTAATACAGAGGGTACCAAAAAATGTAGACATATTTTAAGAAAGGAAAAAACTATTAACATTGGAATACTTAATATATACTGATAACAAAAGATGAATACAAGTCACGTTTGACTTCTGCAATTACAAGAGGTATTCAAAGTGGTTACCATCAGCATCCAGACACTTCTGAAGACAGTGAACTACTGCTTGAGCAACGTTGACCCAAGTGTCCACTTGTATACATTTTTTTGGCACCACCAGTATATGTAATGCAGTTACTCAAGAATATTTATAAAGCAGGGCACTATACTAGGTACCCTCGGACATGGCATCATTTCTGCCACTGCCCACAGGGAGACCCAGCATGTGACCTGGTGTGTGCGGCACCTGCCTTTGGAGAGAAACAAGTGACACTGTGGGAGGAAGATAAACAGGAAAGTAAGGGGGATGCCACATGGTGGATTGCAGAGGATGTGTCCTGGGAGCAGACATGAGGTCTAGAGGGTGGAAAGAAGGAAGCACGGAATGTGCCAGAGTTGGCATCCTTGCTGTAGCCTTCAAGGAGAGATTCAATGCGGGATGAAGGGACTGAGTGTAGCAACCACATTTCTTAAACTATAGCTGAAAACCACCTACAAGAGAACCCTGCATAGTGCTTATTCATAATGTATTTCCCTGAGTTCATCTCAAAGCAACAGAGTCAGAACCTCTGGAGATTGGACAGGTCTTGACACCCCCACCAGGAAATTCCTTTACGCACCGAAGCTCAGGAGCCATTACTCAGGGCAACACCCACTCCATAGGTGTTACAGTGAAATAGTCAGAGAAAGTTGATTTAGGGTTTACACAAAAGCAAATAACCAGTTTGTCTGGCACCCTCACTTCACCTGCACATGCTCACTTAGCCTATTGTTCTGGTGTCAAGCAGACGACAAAGGAAATCTGCCTCCCCTCCTGGTTCTTGTGTAACCTCTATGTGGGCAAACATTCTTTTGTCTGTGATTGAGGGATTTAGAGAACTGGCCATGTGGGTACTGCTGTGTCTTCCCCACAATCACACTCATCACGACACCCTTGAGAGTCTTTGTGTGGCTAAACTGTCAACAAAATGGGAAATTCGCTTGGGCTTTCTCCGGATAAACAGGGCAGGACCTCTGTCCAGCTCTTCGGTGGCCACATAGAAGTGCACTCTCTTACTTCATGTCTGTCCCCAGAGCCAAGTTGCCTTCCCTGGGTAGGGGCAGGTCCCCCAGGGGAGCTGGCCAGAACATGGGGGGCAGTAACAGCTGCTGGAAACTTCCCAGGTAGCTGCCTATAGAACTGAGGAATGAGCCTCTCAAATGAGCATACTGTGGAAAATTCAATTTCTGCTTGTTGCCTCCTGCAGCTCTCAACTGGCCCGCTGCAGAGGTAAAGCCAGGAAAAGCTATGAAAATGTCAGAAAGCAATTGACGCAGCTAAATCATGGCTGTCATCACACGGGCATCCATACGTCCTGATCTTGCTTTACCGACAGTCTTGGCTCGGGACCCCACTTCTGATGGAGGACGGGGTGAGGGGTGCAGGGGGAACTGTGATTTCAAAGAGGCTGCCAGATGGTGGTGAGAGGCCCAGTGCACACATGTCACGCTGACTGACAGCGTCGAGAATTATGCAGATGGAGAAGGAGCCGGTTAGCTACAGTGGATGGTGTTTCTGCCATTCACTGACTACCTATACGGAAAGTAATGCACCTTGATAAGTGACCGTGAACTCTTACTAAAGGTCTGATATGCCGAGACGGGTGCGCCTTTTCCAGCAGCGATGATGGCTGGTACAGTCAGCATATCGGGATAATGTTCTTTGGAACCATCTTTCCCTGGAACCAAATAAAGCAGTTGCTCTTTCAAGTTCGCTGACTTAAGGCCAGAGGAGTGAGGAATAGAAAAAGGCAAATGTCTTTGCCCCTGGACCTGCTGGTCCTCCTTGATTTTCTCTGCCTGCTCCTCTCAAGAAAATATTCTTCCTGTCCTATAAATACCATGGAATCAACCCCACCTTAAGAAGCCTTCCTGCATTTACTGAGTTCACCTGGCCAATACCCTATTCTTTTATTTTTACTAAATTTATTGGGGTGACATTGGTTAACAAAATTCTGTAGGTTTCAAGTGTACACATCTATAATACACCATCTGTATATTGCATTGTGTGTTCACCACCCAGAGTCAGTTCTCCTTCCATCACCACATATTTGACACCCTTTATCCTTTTCTACCTCTCCCACCCGCCGCCCTTCCCTCTGGTAAACACTACACTGTTGTCTGTGTCTATGAGTTTTTGTCTCGTTCATTTGTTGCTTTCACTTTTATATTCACATATGAGTGAAAACATGTGGTTCTCAACATTTTCTGTCTGAATTATTTCGCTTAGCATGATAATCTCAAGATCCATCTATGTTGTCGCAAATGGCCATATTTCATCTTTTCTCATGGCTGAGTAATTAGAATGCACTTTTAAAACCAGGCACTCTCTAGTGCTAGATTCCCACTTCTTTTTTGTATGAACTGTGTGGCCTTGGGCAAGCCTCAGGGCTGCTAGGAGGATGGAATGAGTTAATATGCAAAGAACATAGTACTGTGCCAGGAATAGAGGAAGGCTAATTTATTATAACTAGAATATATAATATGTACAACACATATTATAGGTAAAATATAATATTACATATATGCATTATGTACAACATATAATGGATGTATACATATATACAATATGATAATTATTAGTAGTTCAACAAATAATATTCAGTAAGCACCTACTATGTGCCAAGGATGGTGCTGGCTACTGGAAATGGGAGAATAAATGTATAACACACATTAAAATGTCTCCCGTTCCCATCAGTGTGTAACGCACCTGGAATGAGAGCAGGATACACATGCCACTAGTTCAAACTAATGTAAAGATGAACAAAATACTTTTTAAGCAGAGGAGGTGAGGATGAGTCTCAGGGAGAGGTAAGAAGAAAGAAGAAACTCCCCAAGTCATTCCGACTGCTGGAGAGAATGGGAGGGCTTCCTGGAGAAACTCACGTGTATTCTGGACCCTGAAGGGTCAGTAGGATTGGGGGTGGGGGGTGGGGATGGGCCAGACCTCCCAGGCACAGAGTGAGGGAAGGGAACGATGGCATCGGGCCATCCAGAATGCACGCAGTGAGTGCCACAGTGTGCCAGGCACTATGCTAGGGAGGCCCCCCAAATAGAGCAGTGACCAACATGCATCACGAAGGCTTAGTCAGAGTTAGGAAGAATGGGCTGTAACATAGAGGAGGTGAAAATCCCTTCCCCACCCATCTGAACTCAAGGAATTATGAAGAAAAAATGGCACCAGAGGGAGACTGAAAAGGTGATGCTTTTCTGTTCCCTACTGGCCACTGGTGGAATGGGCAGCTTTACAAATATCCAGATAGGCAGGGAACATAGAGATTGGACATTTTGTACTAGGCAGGGCATAGCCCAGGGGAAGCTGCAGGCCCCTGGAGACACCCCAACCCTCAATCTGTGCCCATATAATATGGCCGTAGGGCAATGCTAGAGAGGCAGGGGTAGGGAGCCGGCAGCCAGACAAGCCTGAGGTGGGGTTCCCTGGCTTCCCGCACTGGGGTCTTTTTTGCCCTCTTTAGTAAGAGAGTAGTTTCACAAAGCCAGGCATTGTTGAGAGGAAACACGTTTTTCTAAATTCCTTTATTTTCCTGTTTATAACAGGCAGGTCAGCAAGTAAGTGGGACCAGAAGAAGGGGAAGGCAGGGCCCTGGTGGAATTCTGAATTTTTTAAGGCCAGAGACTCTCTTCTGAAGGAAAACCAAAACTACATCAATTATTTTTAACAGAGATAATTTAATATACGGCATTGGCTGAACAGAGTATTGAAAAGCCAAAAAGGAAATAGTGAAGTAAATCAAAGAGGTCGTGTAAGTAAGAGGAAGTAGGAAGAGTCAGGAGTTATTGGGCATTAGAGACACGGGGAATGAGCTCTGCAGAACTGGCATCCAGGCTGGATCTGGAAGAGGGGGAAAGAATGGAACCAACTGCGGCTGTGAGGCTAACGTCTCCGCAGATGGGGACAGGAAGAAAACAGGCAGGAACAAGCCCCTTCTCCCTCCCTTCCTGCCTTCCGGTTTTCCCTCAACGACTAGAATGTGGCAGAAGTGACAATAGGTATATTCTGGACCCCAGTCCTCAGGAGGCCTTGTGCCTCCCGACTCACCTCCTGGAATTGCCCTGAGACCTCCATAGGACAAAGAACCCGTGAGGAAAGCACGATCCGGAGAGAGATGCCCAGCCCAGATGATCCAGTGGCCCCAGCCCACCTGCCGCTGAGTATAGCTACATGAGTGAGCCCAGGTGAGTCCAGCTGAAGAACCCACCGCCCCATCCACAGAACTGTGACAACTAAATGTTGGGGTTTATTATGCAGAAATCAACAACTGAAACAATGTGCAATGAAGAGACCAGTCAAGGATGGCAGGGCACCTAGAAGCAGGACGCTGGGGCAGGAGGGAGGGGTGCCAGGGGAGGGGCAAGGGGCAGGGACGGATGGCGAGAAGGAAGGGCCTGCCTCTGTGTTCTGACCTCTTATCAGTGAGTCTCATCGAGACCACAGTTGGTGGGTTTCCTTGGGTTAGTCACTCTTACTTACCACATTCTCTCCTTTCTCTTACTTCTCTCCCTGGCAATGTGTCTCCAAGGCATAAGCTGGGTCCCTTTCCTGCAGTGCTTTTCGCTGGCTCCTCACCTAGTTAGTTCTAAGCATCCTCACTCAAAATACACTGAGAATTCTGTGTGTGTTCAGCTACTATTGTGTCCCTCTTGATCCTAAACCAGGATTCCCTGTAGGCTCTCTGAAAACACGCTGTTGTCCTACATAGCGCTCATCTCAGTTTGTAATTACATATTTATTTTTGTGTTTTAAAGGCCCGAGCTCTGCAAGACCTAAAGAGCTTATGCACCGAGACTCTGCAAGACATGATGAGTTAATGCCAGCACTTCTAGTCCCTCACCTTTCCTATCAGTTTGTCTAGACCACTAGTTCTCACAGTGTGGTCCCTGATGAGATCAATGTCATTTAGCATCATCTGGGACCTTGTTAAGAATGTAATGTCAGTTCTCAGGCGCCACCCCAGTCCTGAATTGCCAACTCTGGAGGTAGAACTCAGCACTCTGAGATTTAATGAGCTGTCCTGGTGATTTTAGTGACACACTAAAGTTTCAGAGAACCACTGGTCTAAACAGTGAGGAGAAAGGTGAGTTGGGGAGGAAGTAAGAAATGAGGAGATGGGACCTGGAAAAAAGACAACTTTATACCAGCCCTCTTCTCTGCTTGCTTTGGCCAGTTCAGGAGGTGGAGCCAGAAATGCCAGATAGGTTTGTAGGGAGTGGTATGAATGCACAAGGACCTTTGCCCAATGAGAGAGAGAAGAGAGGAGAGAGAACAGAGAAGAGAGAAGCGAGAAGAGAGAAGCGAGAAGAGAGAAGAGAGAAGCGAGAAGAGAGAGAAGATAGAAGAGAGAAGAGAAAAGAAAAAAGAGAGAAGAGAGACCACTATGCCGCTGTTTAACAGTGCGGAAACTGAACTCATCTGGAATTAGGTAACTTCCCAGACTCACACGGCCAGGGTGTGGCAGGGCCCCTACTTGACCCCAAGTCTGTCTGTCCCCAGGATCTGCACTGCTGGCCAGCCAGTTCAGCTGCCAGACTTATTATTAAGAAATGCATCTCACACTTTTCTTAAAGAAGCAGCTAAGCAAGCACCTCAGCAGAGAAATACCCAGCACACCAGCGTTGGCTCTGAAGGTGAGAGTGTGTCAGAGGCTTGCGGGCAGCTGGCGGGCTCAGCGTGGGCTCTCACGATATGCCTGTGGGGTGCTTTTCCCTGAGTCCTTTGCTCCAAGTGTTCAGGGTGAGTTGAGGCCTGGGGATAAACAGCAACCGGCAATACATCTCCCCGAGTTTATTTACTAAAACAACATTTTTTTTTTTTATTATTTTTTATTACCAGGTCATGTTCGCAGCAAAAATATGACAGTCTACATTTTATGTTGCCATTGATCTTTAATCCGAGCCTGCCTCGAGGTTTCCTATAAAATCAGGGTTTCCTGCGCCCAAATGTGATTCCAGCACCGGAATGAATGACAGCCCGGGCTGCTCTTTTCTCATCTGAAAAGGCTGAAATTGCTTTGTGTAAATGGGTGGAAAATGCTGATATTTGGATTCTATAAATAGCTCGCCTCTTGAGCGAGCGAGTAGCGCCGGGTTTCATCTGTGCGTCTCCTTGGAGTGTTTGGGGCCTTATCACTTTTATCCAGGGTGCGGCATACAAATGAGTCCCGCCACTGTGCGCCCTGCCACGCAGCGTTGATTTGGAACATTTGGGCACATCTACAGGTCAGGAGGGAGGGCTGCTGCTGGAGGCACACGACATTGCCCTCGAGGGTAAGGGTGGGGGTGGCTGGAGACGCCGAAGAACCTTCCTTTAGGGGAGAGAGAGCCTCACAGCCCCTTCTCCACACTTCCATTTGCAGCCTGTGCCTGCCTGCGTGGGAGAAGGTTCTATCTATAGCGCGCTATTTTTAGCTCCATCATCTGAAGAACCTGACAGCCAGTTAATGACTGGGACCCATCGCTGCGTGTCTGCCGCGCTGTGGAACACGCACACCCGGAGCAGATGGGCAGAGGCTCAAGGTTGTTGCATCTGCAAATTCCTTTCCTTCCCCCAGAGGTGGGCTGTTGGGAGGGGCCTTGCTCCCCATTTTCTGAGAACCCTCCTCTGTCAGGGAGGGCGCATCTTGTTCATTTCTGGTGCAGTCAGTGACATCTTCCTAACCCAGAATCCCATTCCTAGACACTGTTAACACCGTCTGGAGAGAAGGAGGGGCAGAGAAGGCAGGGGTGGCAGGCCTGGGAGCTGACGCAGGAGTCTCATTTCACCTTGGGGACTTGGAAAACCCGGGAAGAAGGCCAGTGGAGAGCCATCCCGGTTAGAAGCTGTAATTTTCCCAAAGAGGGAAAACCCTGTTTCAGAGACTTCATGCCCTTCAGAAGCTGTAGTCTGTATTGGCTCCAGCCCCTGAGTCCATAGATCAGGTGCCACATGCCCAGAGAGGCCCAGCCACCCGCCCAGGACTTCACAGCCTGCTTCTCCTGTCCCCACACCCTGTCCAGCTGCTGCATCTGGGACCAAGTCACAAGTCAAGCGTCTGCTTATAGTAGGTGAAGGAGCACAGGGAGATGTTCAGGGTTTGTCCTTCCATTCATTCTCTCACTAGCCCTATAGCTGTGGGTCATGGGGGCTGGTTGGCTGAGCACCAGGAGATCAGATTCAGAGCAAGGGGTGGCACGAGAAAACCAGTGACAGGGCCCCAGCTGGAAACCTTCGGCACAATCTTGGGTGGGATTGAAGGGTAATATGGCAGTTGTGTCCAGTGAGGGCCCCGCGGGGGGCTTTGGCCCACAGTCAGGCCTCCTGCATGACACAGGCAGCCGATGTGTGTAACAGGTAGCATGTGTGTCATTCTGAGCCCACTACTGGAATCAGCACAGAGTTCTCAATGCAACTCCAGGAGATAGTATCCTATTATCATTCCCATCTTACAGCGGGAGAAAGAGGGAAACTACTTTATCCACGTCACCCACCCACCCACCCAGTAAATGGGGGATCTGGGATTCAAACCTGGGCTGTCTGGCTCCATCGTCCGTGCCCTTAACCACTGTTTTATACTGCCTTCAGGTTAGACCCATCTGACTTAGCCCCCTTAAGTTGGGCCAGATTTAAGGGGCCTTGGAATTCTGAACCGGCGCTCTCACTCTCAGATTCCTCTGGACCAACACCACCCAATCACAGCACTGTCAGCAAGGGTGGAAATGTTCCATATTGGTGTTGTTCGGTACCATAGCCACTAGCCCCCGGGGGCTACTGACTATTTGAAATGTGGCCAGTGAGACTGAGAAGCTAACTTTTCTATTTAATTTTAATTCATTGCAATGTCAATGTCAATAGTCTCATGGGGCCAGTGGCTACCATGCTGGACAGAACAGCTCTAGAAGACTGGCTACACATTTTAATCCAGTGGGGAGCTTTTGAAGATAACAATGCCAGGATATATGCCTGACATTCTGAGTTAAGTGGTCTGGGGTAAGACCTGGCATTATTATTTTACATGATCTTCAGGTGATTCTAATATGCAGGTGTTGGGAACCACTGGGTCCCTAAGTCATTCTAGCCTCTTCTAGTTGCTAATAAATAGTCCTCTGATTCTATTGTGGCAGATACTGTAGGTGATTCATTCAACACCATCCCCGAAACTTTTATCCCTTACCTTCCTCTACTCTAGAGGTTAGGAATCTAAACACTTGATTTCGCTAATGGCCAGGCAGTTGGGAAGACACTGTTCTGGCCAAAGAAACATAAGCAGAATTCCGCTGATGCTGCTGCCTCACATTTCTTTTTCCTGCCTAGAAGGCGACTAGCTGCCTGGAGCTGTGGCAGCCGTCTTACAACCATGAGGGAAGACCAGGAGCATAGCAGATGTCCTTGTGCCACTGAGTCTTGTGCTACCTCTGAACATGTTTTAAGAAAACATACAACTTAGTTGCTTATGCCACTCTCGTTATGTTTTTTTGTTCCTTGTAGCCTAGAGCATTTCTATCTAATATTGGTATCTTTTAATTTCCTTAGCATTGAAATTGCTCTAAAGACTAAACCTGTTGAAGTACATGATAACACATTGCAAACTGTGAAGCACTCAGCAAATGGACAGTGTTTGCAGTTGGTTTGTAAACATGGTGAATCTCCACTTCAAGCAAGAAATCCAAACTCAAGGGCTTGAAATTCATGATTCAATGGCAGGTGGGGAGCGTTCCCAATGGGGATTTGGCCAAGGGAGGAGCAGTGTCCTGGGAATAAGGTGACCAACTTCTCCTGCTTGTTAGCACTGCAAGTCCCAGGAAACCCCTGCATGCTGGGCGAACCAGTAGCGTTGTTCGCCTTCTCTGGGAGCACAGAACAGAGACCTCTCATCGACCACAAAACATCTGCTCTTAGATTAGGTGCCTAGCTGACCTCACAGGCCTGGCCACTCGTTGCTGGAAAATCCATCAGCTGATACACTCTGGGCCGGAACATCCTCCACTCAGCATTTCAGTTGTGGTGCCTGAAAATGAATTAAGGGCTCTTAGAAGTGCTCACATACTTCCCTCAAAGGCTCCACTTCTTCTTTGTCTAAGAAACAAGAATTGCACACCCCAAGGCAAACGGGGCTGGCACGAGGACTGAGTGTCCAGTGCTTTACACAGTGCCGGCCCAGCACCACCCGCCAAAACACATGCTGCTTGAGTGAAGCGCCTCGGGCTGGTCCTTGCTCCGCATCCCCAGCGGCTGTGTCCACACATGGGCCACCCCACTGCTGCCTCTCCCCAGCCCCAGCCCAGCTGACTTCTCCAGTATTTATGCTCACCTCTTATTTGAATGATGCCTTATGGTTTGCAAAAGAAGCTCATGCACATTATCTTGTTTGATTCCTCCCACAGTCCTGAGAGGTGGTCATTCTTCATTTCATCCCCATAATATAGATGAGAAAACTGAGGCTCAGAAAACGAACTGTTTTCCAGTTTCTCTCTAATTTCTGTTTGTTCTTGCTGAGGTGTAAGTTGTAGTTGTGGACAGGATTTTGGAATGTGACAGGTTTCGGTTTGAATTCTGCCTCTTGTCGGCTGTGTCTGCTGAGCCTTGCCTCTTGGAGAGATAGGATGGTCTTTCTGGAGTTCCCAAAACAGTGCCCGGCGCCCAGTAGGGGCTCAGTAAGTGATCCCTTCCTTCTTTCTTTTTCCTTTTCCCCTCACCTTCTCTTCCACTGTGTTTAATTTGAACAAGCTTCTAAAGGACTAAAAGTCCTTTCATAGTAATAGCTGACAGCTATGTGTCAGGCACTCTTCCAAGCATTAGTTAATTCTCCTGGCCCTTGAGGTCTGTACTATTTTTATTCCAATCCACAGATGAGGAAAGGAAGGCACAAGAAGGCTAAGTAATTTGTTTATAGTCTCACACCTTGCTACTAACCACCATGCCATCCTGCTTCCACTGTTTTGATGGTGGGAAATTTCAGGAGCTGACAGGACAGGGTAGCTGGATCCTACATACCTTCTGTGCTGTTCCCATCAAGGATAAATTCACTTTAAAATAATACATATCTTGACAACAGCATGGTGCCCTGGCAGCCACTGGGCGTGTAGGGGGGTGTGGAAGGGCAGGTATTAGTTTTCTGCTGCTGCTGTAACAAATTACCACAAACTTAGTGGCTTAAAACAACACTGATTTATTATTTTAAAGTTCTGGAGGTTCTAAGTCCTAAATGAGTCTGACTAGGCTAAAATCAGGGTGTTGCTACTTTCCTTCTGGAGACTCTAGGGGAGATTCCACTTCTTTCCCTTTTCCAGCTTCTAGAGGCCTCCTACATTCCATGGCTTGTGTCCCTTTATCTTCAAGCCCAGCAGCAACTTCCAATTTATAATTCTAACCTTCTCTTTATAAGGACCCTTGTGTCTGGGACCAGCCGGATAATCCAGAATATAAACTTCTCGTCTCAAGATAATGTAGTCACATCTACAAAGTCCCTTTTTCCCTGCAAAGTAACATATTCATAGGTTCTGGGATTAGAGCACGGGTATCATTGGGAACCCATTATTTTGCTTACCATTGTGGTGGGCAGGGTTTGAATCTTAGCTCTACTGTTTGTAGCCCTCGTGTCTCAGTTTCCTCCATAAAGTGAGAGGATGATGAGGCTGGTGGAAATACCTACCTCTTAGGATTGTAAATGTTAAAGGGAATCCGTGTTCCCTAAGTGCAATGCTCTTTGGCTGTGATGCAAAACCATGGTATGTGTAGCATCCATCTAGGCCCCTCCATGTCCTCCCCCATAGAACTTGGGAGAAATGAGAACCAACGCCAAATTATGCTCTGCTACTCATTATACTATGAGTAATAAATCCCTTTGTCTCTAACCTGGGAGTCTTGTGTCTCTTGCTAGCGTCACTATCCCAGAACCTGACAGAATGGTGGTGGTGAAGTATGAAGGGGGGGTGGGTGGTGTGATCTTATCTTGATCTCGATGGGCAAGAAAATACCACCTGATCTTGAAGTTACATGTTGAAGCTTTGGTGGTAAAAAAGAGCTGTTAACATGATTAATTAGGTGATTTAGGAAGCTTCCACTGGTAACTATAGGGCAGATGGGGAGAATTGTTAGGTTATCCGACATAAGAGGAGAGTGAAGGTGATTGTAATGTTGTCTATAATCTAATTACAATATTTTGACAGAGATACCATAATATGTAAATGTATGTGGGTTAGTTTTAATCTATACTCTAGAGACAGTTAACATTTTAAGTGTTCTAATCAGAACAATCCAGGGGGGATTGATTAGCACTTCAAATCAGAAGTCCAACCTCTTGAGGTAGTTACAAGTTCTCAGCTATTTTTATCTTGGATCAATACCAGAGGCTTTGCTAATTAGCATAATGGATGCTAGAAATTAGTTTTTTATTTGTGAAATCAGTTGTATTCCAGATGTGCAGAGGAGCTTGAAATATTATACAGAGACTCCTGCTCTTGCACGGACCGAGTTGAAGGACCCAGGGAGCCCTACAGTGTATGAGTTCTCAAACCTGGCTTCCCATTGCGATCACCTGGCAGGAAGCTTTAAAAAAATGCCTGGATTCTACCAGATTGACTTAATTGGTGTGCCCCACATTTAGCTGTTACTTATGAGCTGTGTGACCTTGACCCAGTTACTAGCCTGTGTGAGTCTCAGTTTCTTTATCTATAACGTGGGACTAATAATATACCTACCTCATCTGGTGGTTTTGAGGACTTAATGAGTTAATTCATGTTGAGTACTTAGAATGGTGCCTGGCAAGTAGGAAATTCTTCACTAAGTGTTAGCCATTATTATATTCTTATTCAGACTATTTTTATGATGATCTTTGGAAACGTTTCGAAGGCAGGATTATAGTGTCTATGTGGGGACAGAGCCAGGAGTGCAGTTTCCGGGCTCTCGGCCTCACATAGAAAGGTGCTGGCTCAGGTAGTAAATGGCCGTCAACTGTGATTGGATGGCCATCACCTGTGGCTAGTTGGCCATGAGCTGTAACCAGTGAGCCATTGGACACTAATATAACTGCTGTGGCTACGCTAGCAGAAAATGGGGGCTAGCAAGAAGATGGTGGCTGAGCTAGCAAGAGCGGATTGCAGTTAGCACGGTGGATTGCAGCTAGCAAGGGGAGTCGGTCAGTTGGCAGAAAAGCGGACAGCAGGTCACATGTCGTGTGAATCCAACCTCCAGTGAGACTAAGATGGTGGCTGGCAAGTGCAGATTGCAGTTAGCATGGCGGAGTGCGGGTTGCAGATTGCAGAGAAGTGGACAGCAGGTTGCAGACAGTGTGGCTCCTGCTTCCTGTGTCTCCAACCCAGCTGCGAGCAAGACTATAGTGGGATGACTCCCCTACCTATGGCTCCGTGGGTGTTCCTTTTTGGCCTCACCGTGTCCTGCTTCTTATGTGGGGAGCAGGAGCTGAGACTCCGCAGGCTGCCCTGCATGACAGTCTAGATGTTAGTTGGCTAAAACCTATAACTAGAATATTTGCCTTGAATGAAACTTTCAGGTGAGATGCTGTGGGAATTCCTGAAAAAGGAGCCCGACCTTGATCTCACTTCCAGAATAAGATGTAGGAAGTGCTTTAGTGCGAACTTGCTAGTAAATGTATACGTAGATGGCAGGACTCAGTCTGGAACTTGCTTTCAAAGCAACCTGGTGGGAAATTTGTGGAGTAGAGAACTTTGGCCTATGCCTACCTCTGGTTCAGGGGTTTTTATTACTATTTTAGGGCCTTGGACCCCTCTAGCAGTCTGGTGAAGCAGGATAATAGTTCTAACTGCATAACACAAAACAGTAGTATTATCGAGGAAATGAATTACATTAAAGTACAGTTATCAAAATATTAATGAACAAATTTGTTATAATAACATGTGACTTTATTGATACCTTAAATAGTAAGGTCTAGCAGTGGGTAGTGATAAGCATGCAAGACAGTTTAGGATACTTGCTAATAATTGTAATGTGACATGAAAAAAATCTATCTGTGATTTTTATTACTGACAAAATCACAAGCTCTCATACTACTGTGGTTTGTTGCACCATTCATAATTAAAAACAATGGTAAATTTCAGTTA
Organism: Rhinolophus sinicus; assembly: GCF_057876585.1. Lineage (NCBI taxonomy): Eukaryota > Metazoa > Chordata > Mammalia > Chiroptera > Rhinolophidae > Rhinolophus > Rhinolophus sinicus. Next base: position 198,703,209 of record NC_142501.1, read on the forward strand.
AAGATTAATGGAAATAAAGATGTTATTTTTTTTTTTTCCTCATCCGAGTTCATGGACCTTCTTGAATTCCGTGACCCTCAGGTTAAAAACCCCTATTGGGAGGCTGCTAATAGCTGCCCAGATAATAGTTGGGTGTGAGCACATGGGCTTAGTTAGGTCAGACTGAAATGCCACACAATGGAAAGAAAAGGTGCCAAAGGAGGATTTATTTTCAGTTACTATTGCTATATAACAAAAAAACTTCAAAACTTAGTGGCTTAGAACAATGATTTGTGAATTTTCTCATGATTCTGTAGGTTACATGTTTGGCCAGGGCTCAGGTGGGCGATTCTCTACTTGGGGTCTCACTTGCAGTTTTTCATATGTCTCCATTCACTTGGGAGCAGGACGAGACCTGGCGCTCCCAGGCTGACATCTCATCCTATCTAGCAGTGAGCTTAGGCTGCCAGAACAAGATAACGTAGACTGAGGGGCTTAAATAATAGAAATTTATTTCTTCACAGTTCTGGAGGCTGGAAAGTCCAAGAAGTTTCTGGCAGCATTGATTTCTTGTGAGGGCTCTTGTTCTGGCTTGGAGACAGCTACCCTCCTATTCTGTGTTCAGTTGGACTTGCCTTGGTGCATGCACCTGGAGAGGGAGCCGGGGTCTCTCTCCTCTTCTAATAAGGAAACTAATGCTGTCAGATCAGGGCCCCTCCCTTATGACCTTACTTAACCTTATTTCCATAATTCCATCACATGGGGCATTAGGACTTCAATGTGAGTTTCGGGGGGACACAATTCAGCCTGTAGCATCCTCCCAGGCCTCTCAACATGCATAACCTCTGATCAGGCCACAGGCTTCCTTACAACATGGCATCGTTTTGGGCTCCAGAGAGACGAAGTACCACATGACAGTCCTCTTCAGGCCTGGGCTTAGAAATTCAGGAAGCTGCTTCCACAATCTTCTACTGATCAAAACAATTCAAAGGCCAGTCCAGATCCCAGGGGAGGGAAGACAGACACGGCCTCCTGATGTAAGGAGAGGCACCCAAGCACAGGGAGAGGAGGAATAGCTGGGGGCCATATCTGGAGTCTGTTTGTCACGGAGGCCTAACACGGCTGGTGACTGCTCAGACCCAGGGAGGAGGGATAGGGTAAGTCAAAGCTGCCACAGAGGTGTTCTTGCTCAGAACTTGCTTTTTTTTGTTCCTACACCAGACTTCCCCCGGGGTTCCCGACAGGCTCCAACCGAACCACCAAAAGCTATTCCTGAAGCTTGAGAGGTGTTAATCTAAATGAAAAAATGTGCCAATTTTATTGATACTCATTAAGAGACTTAATTATGCAGTGTGTCCTATACTGTCAATAATATAAGAGGTTGTTGCTTTACAAATGAGAATTAAGGGAACACTTTTCCCTTAATTCTCTCAGCATGTTTGGCTACTGCTGATATCTAAGCAGAGAGGATGCTCTCCCGCTTTGGGAACCTTCCCTGAGTCCTACCTCTCCCTCTAGTCAGAATCAGGTTGCTCTCCCTGGGCTCCTGTAAGCCCTACACTTGCCTGTTTGGGTGTCTTTAACAGCTTTATTGAGATATAATTCACATACTATCCATCACTTGCCTGTTCTACAACACTGGATTAGAATAATCTTTTATCTGCCACTGGCTCTCCCCTCGGCGACACATTGGACTCCGCTTGGGGACTTCAAAACTACTGCCAGCTGGGTCCCACCCCAAGAGATTCTGATTTAATGGGTCTGGACGGCATGGTACTTTTCAGAGCTCCCCAGGTGACCCTAATGTGCAGCCAGGGTCACCTTGAGGGCAGGGGTGCTATCTTACTGGTACAGAGTAGGTGGTTAATACAAAGTGAACAAGTGAACTAGTGCCCAGCCTTCCTTCTTGGGGAACTGGATCCTCTTCTTCCTTAGATTCCCAGCTGCGGGAGAAGATATTGAGGTTTTAGATTTTGTTTCTCCTTGCATCTGTAGATGAATTGGTAAAAATGAAATGCTTTTTTTTTTTTTTGGCCTTTTCCTCCCTCAAGAACAAAGCAGAGCTTGGAAACTTGGAATCTTGAAAGTATGTTTTTGCCCTTGGGGTAAAAGGCAGAGTTCTCTGTTTTTGAGAGCTTAGACTGGGAGCCTAAGTGCTGGAAGACGGATGAGGCATTGGGGGGCTAAGGTGGTGTTGAGGGTCAGGGAGCACCCTGAGTGTTAATAAAAGCTAACACCGATGCAGCACTTACTTTGTGCTAGGCCCTGCGCCAAGGGCTTTATATGAACTCATTTGTCCCTTTGCTACCACCCGATCCCATGAAGAAGATACAGTGACTACTGTTTTCATTCTATCGATGAGGAAACTGAGGCACTGAAGTGGGTGACCTCAAAGTGGCAACTGCTGGGAAGGAAGTTCCCAAAGACTGGAAGGGTATGGGTTTGGAAGGGTGGCAGGAGGTGGCACGGCCTGTCCCTTTGTTCCTTTGGTGTGGGTAGAACCTTGGAGGTGACATGCCAAACATGGTTTCTTGGGAAGCTCCCACTTGGAACAGCTGGAGGTTTCAGTCTCAGACAATGGGCTTGTCAGCATTGTCCAGTAAGAACCGGGCACGAAAGGGCGCTCCAAAAAAATTCTGGATTATTTATCAACCCCGGCCTTCCTCCACCCTACTCCCAAAAGGATCTTTCCCAAGAAAAGGACTCTGGTAGGAGATGGCTGGACTTGTATTTAATTTTACATTTAAGTATAATAATAAAGCAAGAATAAAATCCATACCCACTACAATGTGTGGGAGCGGGCTGAGGGTCATAGGATGCTGGCAGTTTTGCTTCTGGGCCTCTCCTCCTGCTTTGACCAAGTTCAAGGTCACTCCATCCCGAGGCTAGCTTCTGGAGCATGTTCCCAATCTCTACCTCTCCATGGCCCAGCTACCATGACATTCCCACCAGTTCCAGTGGCCTGGCCCCGCATGTCTCTTGCCTCAGCCTGTCTGATTGGTTTCTTTAGGGAGATTAAGAACCGAGCTCAATTTAACTCAGACCCGCACAACTCATTTATGCTCTATGCTCCTCAGCGCCAAACCTGCCTGAACAAATGCCAGTGAACCGTGGTTAACCCACGCCCCACCCCTCAAAAAAAAAAAAAAAAAAAAAAAGCCACATTCCTGTTACAGTTCTTGGCAGGTGCATGCTAGGAAGAAATCTATATTTGATTATTTATATTCGTGTTTGGTGTTGCTTAATAGGATTTAGAATGTTCTGAGGGAAAAGAGTGTTTGAAGACAGCAGCAGGTGGCTGGCCAAGGGCGGGGGCACGTCAAGGAATGGTCCTTCCTTGCCTTTAACAGACTCTGAGTGACCCCGATTATCATGCAGGGTCTCAACTGCTCCCCACACAAGAACGCAGGACATGGTGAGGCCAAAAAGGAACACCCACGGAGCCATGGATAGGGGAGTCATACCACTACAGTCTCCATGGCGGCTGGTTGAGACACAAAAGCAAACATCCGCCAGTACCCAACGAGGGGTCTTCCTGCACCCCCATCTCACTGGCAGCTGGGTGAGACACAGGGGGTAGGATCCACACAATCCGCAATCCGCTTGCTAACTGCACTTGCTAGCGGCAATCCGGGCTTGCTAGCGCAGCCACACAGCTGTATCAGTGCCCAATGGCTAACTGGTTACAGCTGACTGCCATCTACTACCCAAGCCAGCACCTTTCCACATGAAGCCAAGAGCTTGGAAACTGCTCTCTGGGGCTCTGATGGAGGGTGCAACAAACTACAAGTTAAAGAATTCCCGTGGGAAAGCGGCAAGTCCATCCTCACACCAGGAAGTCATAGTACCAGGAAGTGTTCATAAGAACAACAGGGAGTATCACTGTGTACTTAGCACTTAAACCTCAGGAGTGACAGTAACAGGAAGTTTGTAATAACATGTACCATCGTGTAGTAAGCGCGTCTGCTGCCTGCCAGACACTGCACTGGTTCCCACGCATTCTCTCCTCCATTCGCATTGCCACTATGGTACAGATGAGAAGACTAAGAACCAGAGAGGTTATTCTATGCACCTGAGACCACACAGGAGGGGCCCCGACATGAGCCTTAAGCTTGAGCCTGTTCGACGTGCTCTGCTTTTAGGAGATCTGCCGAAAGGCAGCTGGGAAGAAGCCAGAATAGACTAGTCAGTGCTTCTCAGCCTGGATGCACATTAAAATCAGCTGGGGAGCTTTTAAAACAGCACTGGTGCCCAGGCCCCACCCCGGAGTGGCTGACTTAATTGAATTGAGCTGCAGCCTGGGTATCGGTATCTTTTTAAAGCTCCCCAGGTGAATCTGATGTGCAGCCAAGGTTGAGAACTCCGGCTGGATGGTCTGGATGAAGACCTGAGGCGACCGAGACGGAGGTAAGACTCAGAGACAGAGGAAAGCCGGCGAGCATGTTGGGAGCGCATGGGGAAAGGACATCTGGGATTGTTACTACTTTATTCTTCATTCTTTTTGTTGATAAGTGACTCTGCATTCAAGTTAGACTTTAAGAACTTTAAAAACCACGGTTCCCTAGATAAAGCACAAAAAAGAGAGCAAGTTATCTAAAACCCTTCATTTTCTCGGGAACTTAGGCCCAGAACCAACCTGACTGCCATTTGATACAAACACCACTAATCATCCTCACCGTGTCCTGGAGCCAAATTACCCCAGACCTGGGGGTTAATGCAGACCTAATTTTTAACAAACTTATTTATTTTTTAAATCGTGGTAAAATATTCATAACATAAAATTTACCATTTTAACTATTTTTTAGTTCACAGGTCAGTGCCATTAAGTATATTCACATTGTTGTGTCACCACCACCACCATCCATCTCCAAAACATTTTTTTCATCTTGTGAAACTGAAACTCTATGCCTAGTAAACAATAACTCCCCATTCCTTCCTTCCCCAGCCCCTGGTAACCACCATTCTACTTTCTTTCTCTATGAATTTGGCTATAGCTAAGACCTAATCTTATGACTGATTACTTGTACCTATATCAGCTCAAATACAAATAACAATAGCCACTTTTGCATGAGCAATGAATTATACAGCCACCATGTCAGTAAGTTCTGTTGCATTGCTTCCATTATATAGATGCTCAGACAGTGTGGCAGGGACGATTCTGTGTGTTCATACAGGAGGACTCCCTTTTCTAGCCTCTGTGACAGTTAGGTGGGGCCATACTACTGGGCTTGGCCAATGGAAAATGGGCAGAATGATGCATATCATTTCCAGGCCTGGCCCGAAGACCCCCTGTACTGTCCACCGTACTCTCTTCCCCTTCCACAGTAACCACCGAAACCACATGTTTAACATGGCGGAGTCAAAAGATGGGAGGAGCCTGAATCCTTGAGTCTCTGCTTGGAGTAGAGCCACCAAGAATGGGTGCCCAACTTGCATCGAACTGGCACATGAGCAAGAAAACAAACTCAGCCATTGGGCATATTTGTTCCTGCAGCACAGCCTAGCCCATCCTAATGTACAGGGATTAAATAACACACCACGATCGCATAGCTAATAGTCACTGGAGTCAGGATGCAACCCTAGCTCTTTCTGATACCAAATTGTGTGGTCTTCTGAATTATACCTTACTACTATCAGGTTCTCTTGTATTGCTCCCAAACTATTTATCTGAGGTTAAATATGTGATCTGTTCTGTTGTTTTTTTTTTTTTTTTTAAAGAAAGTGCTTAATTTTGTAACAGAAGCTGATCATTTTAATGTCTCTCCATACCCAACCAGCCTTCTCTACATCATGCCTCATCTCAAAAGAAAAATAAAATTTCTCTTGCTGAGCTCCATCCCTCCAGTTGATAAAAATCCTGGCGGCCTCTGGCACTCAAGTCAGGCAGACGTTTAAACCTCCTCTTCTTCAAGAGACGCTTCTCCAGCAATTTATTTCCTGTCACTGCCTGTGTTTCTGCCTATGAAGGATGATATTTTGTTCACCTTTGGTGCCTTTACCCCATTGTATTTTGCAGTAAATGTCCCCAAACAATGCTTGCACTATCCATTAGGTAGGGCTGTCTTGACTGGCTGTCACTCAGCAAGTCTGCATTTTGCAGCATTTGGTCTAAAAATAATGTCGTTTCTTCTTAGCATATCACCCACCACTATCTCCTCTTGAGTGATTGTGTGTGCGCATTAAAAAAAAACGTTTCAACGCTATTTCTTCTCTATTTTCTATCAACACAGCACGTGCCGACAGAGGCAGAGCAAGCCAAGTGCTTGATAACCCTTTTAAAACTTTGAAGAGGAAGGTGTAGGAAAATGACCGGGTGCTAGCACATAAAACTGGGAACTTAGAAACAGAAAAGCAAAGCTGGATATCGAGCAGCAACAATACTAAGAAGAAAAAATTCCAGAAAACTTTTCACATTCTGAACTTAACAGGATAGCAAGTACTTCTCATCCAACCACTGAAATAGAGTAGGGAGGCTAGATTTAGCAAATAAAACCCATGCATTCACTGAGAGCCTCTTAGATGTTTGGTGCTGGGTTGTGTATGCGCCACAACTTATTTGCTGTGTGACTTTGGACAAGGTGTTAATCTCTCTGAGCATCACTTTCCTCGTCTGTGAAATGGAGCTAAAAACATTTACCTGTCAGGATTATTGGCAGAATGAATGAATTGCGTGCAAGACGCCTGGCGTGAACAAGGTGCTCTTCCTTTACTCAAATCACTTTTCCTGTGGTTAAGTGTTGGTTCTTAGCAAAGTCTGTCCTCTTGAAAACATGGAGCAGAAGAGGAAGTCTTGCTCAGAAGATGAGGTAGGAGGTCTGGAAGGACCAGGGGAGAAAATGACATCCGAAGGAGAAGCAGAGGACCCAGAAGAAACATTCCCTTTCCTTGAACTTTGCCTTGTATGGGAGGAGCTGGGTTTCCGTTTCAATGGCAGGTCCCCGCTGAGAAGGTACTTTCTGTTTTCTCCCACCATCCCCTTCTCTCTGATTTGCTGTCTGAATTTTTTTCCCCCAGAGGACCCAACCTGTAAATCAATTCAAGTCTTCAGAAAAAATTGTAAGCACCTACCACATGTATTAGGTAGAAGGTGGCAAGTAGAGGCAAATATAGGACTTAAATTTAAGGGATCAGAATCTTAGGATAGAAGGAAAGGTTCTGATTGTAGACCTTTGTGAACTGGGAGAAGTACTTCTGGAAGCAGGAGGAGCTATGTAGGGATTTGAAATTATACTATATAATGCTTTTATTCAACACATTTTTTGTTTGTTTGTTTGTTTGTTTTTTGTTGTTTTTTTTTGAATACCTGTTAGGTCCTGGTCCCTAGCATAGGGACCAGAGAAGTAGATGATTAAAACCCAGTTCCAATCTTGTAGTTGCTCATGGTCCACTAAACAAAGTGTTAAATACAATACAATGTGGCAAATACAATACATGGTACCACGGGAACATAGAGGAGGGTGAGCCAACTCAGACCTGTGGGAGTCAGGGAAGGCTTCCTGGAGGAGGTAATATTTGACTTAGGTCTCAAAGGAGAAGTGGGTGTTAAAGAAGGGGAAGAGACAAAGGAAAAAGACATTTCAGGTGGAAAATACAGCACATGCAAAGGCGTGGATCAGCTCTATAAGACCCACCCAATAATAGAAAACAACACCAAAAATAGTAGTAGCCAACATTTACTGACTACTCACTGTAAGGTAAAGCACTTTGCATGTATTATCTCATTTTACCCTCACAATAGTTCTTGGAGACAGGTGTTCTTTATTTTCCCATTCTCCAAATGAGGCAACTGAGTCATAGGGAGGTTGGGTAATTTGTCTACAGTCACTGAGGTTAAGTTCTGAGCTCAGACTCAACATGGTTTTTTCATTCCCAAAGCAAAACTCTTAAAACCTCTTTCATACCTCCGCTGAATCTGAATTTGGGGTGTTGAAGCTAAGAGCTCAGCATTCCTTAGTCATCTTTCTATACATTTGCTGTTCTCTCTTCTTTTTGACGTGGAAATCTGGCGCAATCCGAGCCCCAGAGGCTTGGTGTTACCAGGATCCTTGGGCTTCCTTGCTGCCCTCTCACTGCCCACTATTCCTGCCATCTATCTTCACAAAGCACCGAATCAGAGAAAAATTCTGGGAAAAACAAAATCGATGGCCGATGTCACCCCCGGGTCTTTAATGAAATTGCAACGATGCTTGATTCGTGGTGGCCTCCCCCTCTTTCCACCCCTGGCTCCCCAAGCACTTAGCCATCACTATCGATTCCTGGGCTGCTGGAGATGGGAGCCCATTAGGAGGAGTCACTGGAAGTCTGTTAATTTTCCTTCCATTGTGGGTTGATTTTTCGCTTGTTGACTTTCTTTATCTCATTTCCCTACTTGTTCTTTTAGAAATAAATAATATTGTCAAGCTGAAAAAGAAAATAAAAAAGACAAAAGAAGTGTGTTTGTCCTCGCTCTGCTCTGTATGAGAGGAAGCCAACCTACTCTGTTTCAATAGTTGGGTAAAAAGTACTTACTTCGCAGTCCTGTTAAATTCAGTGTGGAAAGTTTTCTGGCATTTGTCTTAGGATTTTTGCTGCACTATATCCAGCTTTCTGACTTCTGTTCACATCTATATATCAGGGTCTGTGGTCTTCCTTGCTGCCCTCTCACTGCCCAGTATTCCAGCTATCTATCTTCACTAAGCACTGAATCAGAGAAAAGTTTTGGGAAAAACAAAATCGACAGCATCTATACCACTTTTAGGAATCTATCCCAAGTAAATAACCATCTCTGCTTATTTACTTATAGTGAAAATTTGAAAATAGCTTGTCTTAGGCCGCTTTGCTATGTAACAGGCAATCATAGCATCTCACATCATGCAACAATTTAAATTGGGTCCTGAAGGATGAATAGGAGTTTACCAGGTAGAGCAGAGCAGGGTCCAGGCAGAAAGATGTGTAAATGTGGGGAGGCCTGAAAGAGCACATTTAAGGAGCATTAAAGAGCTTAGATTGTGCATGTTAGGGGTGGAAGGGAAGGTGAAAGGAGAGAAGTCAATAGGGGTCAGAAGGGTTTGGGTACCACCCTGGGAATTAGACAATGGGCAGTCAGTGATGATTTGCAAGC